>NC_090932.1:15235064-15573814 GCF_040938575.1 Ambystoma mexicanum
CTCATACTGCCCCTACGAGCCTGGCGCCCGCATGCCCCGCAGCCAACCCGGGTCCAACCAAACGCAAAACACCATCCTGGATCACTCTACTTTGACATAACATATTGGACTTTTATAGCGCTGCGCAGCCTCCAGCATCTGGGCGCTGTTTTTTAATACCCACAGTGCACTGTGCTCATTTATTGAACGGCCGAACCGAACCTACGTTACACAGCATACTTTCCCCTTTAATATGAAATGAGGGGCTCCTGACGACATATCCTTCCCAACAACGAGATATTTCCCATGCCAAAACTGCCTGAACCAGTCGTTAATTAAGCTATATGGTCAAGTAAAAGCTATTATGCTTCCCTTCCATGATCAGCAACTTTCCAGGATATTGCCTGCTAAGGTGTGCGGGCCGCCCAGCAGGGAAAAATTCCAGCCGCCATCACCGCGAATCATGCTCTAGTTACCCTGCGCCAGTGGGGAGTTCCGTTCCCACACTAGCCCAACCAAGATTCCTAAAAGCCGTACTCAACATCCCCAACATCTGCTCATGGCTGCAACACAGGCATTGAAAGACTGCAGCAATCCGCACTACAGCTGCAGGCTTCAATGGCTAACACGTCTGTGTGTCTCTAACAATTAAATAACTGAAATGACCGCAGCAATAACAACAGCGTGGCTGCGAAAAAGCAGCACCATTCCTGCGCGGCTGCAGGAATGATGACACAGCAGCTGCATGCTAGGAGGCGCAGACGCCTCCCCACTGTATGTCTGAGCAGCTTAAACCCATTCACAGCCTGACAATACACACGTCAAGGGATGTTTTGATGAAAGGGGGGGGTCCATGTTTGGATACATTCTGTAATACCCACAGCTTTCCTTTGTGCGTCCCCCAAGCAGACTGCCCATAAAATTTTTAAATTCACTGACCCCCCCACCCGTTACATCAATACTGCGTGCCTGGAAGAGAGTGTCATTATAATCCCTCCCGGACCCTCACTCGCGCCGGACACCCGCACGCCACCGCATACCTAGCCCCACAATAACAGTGGGGTGTGGAGGGGGTGCCATATCAATTTATGCTCAAAACCAGCCTACCTCGCAAGCTCTGTTGCAGCTCTTATTGCCCGACATCTGACAATATATCTGCCCCATATTCCTTAACAAGCATGCTCCCTCAAAAATCCTCTGTGTTTACCCCAAACGCAGCTCGCCTGGTCACCTGCCTGCCTTCGCCAACTCACCCAGAACCCAAAAAGCAGAATCCGGATATTACCATCCCTCGCAAGCCTTGCTGTACTTCGCATAGCTGGACGACGCTTAACAGCATTCTGGCCCTTATTCTTAAAAGCAAGCTCATACAAGCTTCCGCGCTCCTTACTCTCCTCATGGTAGAGAACCTGATCAGCCATTGGCATAACCTTGAAAATTCAACCTCTGCGCACACGTCAACCGTAACGATGCTCTAACCACTGCAACAGAAACGCCACCACCCCGCGCTTTAAACTTAGTTAAATACCTTGCGTAATTAAGGCGCCCTGTTCCCACACAGCACGCTATTTACCCATGCTTCCATAACGCAACTCACCAACACAACCCCACTCCGGTGGCATGACGCCCCTTCCCAAGTACCGTCTCCGCTGTAACCTCGCCCGGGCAGGACCATAACCCGTGCATCCCTCCATTTTGGACCCATTATTTAGCAATAACTCATACCTTTTTTCCCCCCAGAAAAGTGTTACATGAGCCTTGCTTGGTTTTTTGGCATAAAAGGCAGCAGATTTATTCTCCACAGATCATAAAACACGTTGCACACATTAGTGGAGATACTTTGGAAGATGCGGCGACTGCTCCGTGTCCGAAACCTGCTTCCCCCTTGCTTTCCAAAAGTCCATCATAGGCCCAACTATCCCAACCCTTTGTGCCTGAGCCTCGCCTGCCCCTGCAGGTAACCTTGGGTGGGGAGAGTGCCGTTTCCTTGGGGGAAGCTGAGCCCTTGTTGTTCCCCCCCAGACGCCCCTGCCGTGTTAGGCTCCCAAGGGGCGCTGGGTCTGGAAAGGGCGAAGACCCTTCCCGCTTTCTCCTGGCTCTTCCGGAGTCTGTCTCTTGTGTTTGGTTGCCCAAACACCGCCACGCCACAAGTGGGTTACCGCCCTCTGTGGCTCCCCCCTGCCTCCTTGCTTATAAGTCTAATAAATGAGAGCAACTGTTCCAGAAAAACAAATCCAACCCCAGTGGGGACAAATGCACCCTGTCCTTCAGGAAATACTCGGGAGATTTTAAATTGATTAAGCCGTGCCTGATCTGGCCAAAGCCCCTGCCCCTGCAGAACCTGGCCATAGCGCCGTTCAACTTTCTTCTGGACCTCTCTACGGCTGCATGATTATCTGCCCCCCGCCATTCCTGCCTCAGGATTATCTCGGACCAGATGATTTCCGTGTCCCCCAATTGACCTGCCAGCTCCTGTAAGGAGGCCATCATCGCCCGCATCAGCGCCCCTCTCCCTATGCTTGTCAGATCGTTCCCCCCGGGTGTATGATCAACAAATCCGGTCTCTGCTGCTTCGCCAGCAGCCTGCGCACCTGCCCCTGAAGCTGAGCCCACTTCATGCCTGGTACCCCATGCCACTCTACTCGAAATCTGCCGTCCGTCATTTCCTCCGGTTCAGCCGACCAGCTTGCCCCTGCCCTTGACACAAATGAGTGTCCTACCACCCAGATAGTCCGTTTCTCTTTTGGGGCGGCCGCTGAGAGGGAGAGAAGGTGACATGTCAAGTTATATTTTTTCGGGCCTAATATATCTCTTAAAACACCCTGACTTCCAACTGCCAATCTGTTTGATCGTCCCTTCTCCCATACCCATCACCGCGGCAGATGTGGCCGCCCCAATCCTAAATGAGTGTGTTCCAAAGACGCCCTTGGTCTCCCCAATACCCTCCATAGCTATTTCCATTACCTGTCTGAATTGAAAGCGGCTTAATGCCGACCCCTCGTGATGGATGAGCTGAGGCGCCTCTTCTCTTGAGGGAGGCCTCACTTTTAGGAGCTCTGCCACCGCCCTGACTGGGCAAATAGGGTTGACCCCGATGGCTTGGAGGGTTACTGTGCACCCTCTGCCTCCTTGGTCTGTTTTAGACCACCTCACCCACACTGCCAGCTGCGTCCCTACGACCTGGACATCCTTTACCCTCAAAACCCCATTCCCCTTTGCCTCCTTGTTTTCGGGCACTAATTCGCTAATTCTGAAGGCCCCAAAAAACGCCAGTGTGAATGCTGCTTTAAAAAGGGCCACCTCGAACCCCCCCCCCAGCACACCTCCTGCAAATTTGCCACGATTCTTTGGAGTTTGACCACGTCTATGGGCCTCCTATCATCACTCTTGGATGCTCCTTGTTTAGCCCACCCCTTCATGGCCGTCACGATGTAGTGTTCCTTGGTGGGATCCAGTTTACCTTCGAGTTTGTAATGATGTGCGATGGCCGCCAAGTGGTACGCCATCCATGCCCTGGACTTCCCCTCGTGCCAACTCCAACCCACAAAAGCCCTTACCGGTTGCTCCCCCTCGTTGCCCGCTAACACCTCCTGCTTGAATTTCAAATAGCGCTCCCAGCATGCCTTGTATCTGCTCGTGGTACCCGGGGCCAGCGCCGTTTGGATCAGTGCGCTCAGATTGCCCCAATCATGCCCCACCCCTGTGCCTTGAAAGTGGCCATCGTCTCGTCTGCTCCCGGGCAATTCCCTCGAAATGTTTCCAACTGCAAACGAGAGAGAGCATCAGCAGCTGTGTTCTGCACCCCTGGAATGTGCCTAGCTCGCACCTAAATGTTGAGTTGCAGCATGCATTTGTTGAGCACCCTTAACAACCGCAAAACCCTGGTGTTGCTAGCGGAACCCTGATTAATGACCTGGACTACAGCCAAGTTGTCGGACCATAGCACGATTTTGCTGTCTTTCAGTTGTTCTCCCCATAATCTGAATGCAACTACAATGGGAAAGAGTTCCAACAGCGTGATGTCTTTGGTGACCCCTGCCCGGTGCCATTCCTATGGCCATGCCATGCCGCACCATTTGGTACCCAGGATTGCCCCGAAACCCAGAGCCCCGGATGAATCTGTGAACAGCCTGAACCTGCCATCTCTGTCCCTCTCCCTTCTCCACATTCGTACCCTGTTAAAATGGTCCAAAAACCTGTCCCACATGTCAAGGTCTTCCTGAACCTCCAACCCCAACCTTACGTGTTGATTTGCATGTTGTAACCCCACTGTTTTCAGCTCAACATTCCTCGGAAACACTCTGCCTACTGGGATGACCTTCCCTGCGAAGTTGAGATTGCCGGCCAAGACCTGGAGTTCCTTCAAAGTAGCCTTTTTCTTCCCCGTTAGCCCTTTGATGATTTCCTTCAGTTTATGCACCTTTTCCTGAGGGAGCCTGCACTCCTCTTTTAAAGTATCAATTTCGATTCCCAGGAATGTTAGACAAGTCACAGGCCCCACTGTCTTGTCCCCTGCTAATGGGACCCCCATCACCTCCGTCAATCTCTGGAATGTGCCCTTGAGGGCCCCACACTCATCAGACCCCTTTTTCCCCACAAACAGGAAATCATCCAGATAATGTACCACTGCCCCCTTCCTGCACTCGTGCTTGACTGCGAACTCTAGAAAGGTGCTAAATGCCTCAAAATACGCACAAGAAATGGCACAACCCATCGGTAGACATTTATCAAAATAGTACATGTCCTGAACTTTGAACCCAAATAAATGTTGGCTGTCTTTGTGGATTGGTAGTAACCGGAATGCAGACTCAATATCTGCCTTCCCCAAGACGGCTCCTATCCCTGCCTTTCTTATCACTTCCACTGCATCTTCAAGGGAGGAATACTGCACTTTGCACAGTTCCTCATCGATCCCATCGTTGACTGAGTCTCCCTTGGGAAAAGAGAGGTGGTGAATCAGCCGGTACTGCCCTTCCTCCTTTTTAGGAACCAGCCCTAAAGGGGATAGTACCAGGTCTTCCAGCGGGGGTTTAAGGAAAGGGCCTGCCACCCTTCCCAACCTGATTTCCTTGGCGACTTTGGCTGCCACCACCTCTGGCATTGCTAATGCTGACCTGAGGTTCCCCGACTCCGCTCCTTTCTTTACTCCTGCACATGGTATCTTAAACCCCCATCTGAACCCTTCTCATAAAAGTCTAGCATCCTCGCTGTTATGATACATATTCAACCATGGAGTCATCGCTTGCAGTTTGACCGGAGTCGGCAGACCCTCTTTAATGACATTTTTACACAAGAGCAGTTTTGGCCTAAACATACCGTTAGCCCCCTCAATCCCTCTTGACTTTCTCCTTTGGTTTGGGGCTGCTTTTACGCTTCCCCTCGCTGGCTGAGGAGTTGTGTTCCCTGGCCCTCCCCCCTCGGGGCAGTTTGAATCTGCATGTCTTCCCAAAAGGGCAGCCTTCTTCAGAATTGACCCTCCAGCATTCCGCTTGCTCCCCCTGGTAGCTGGTTCTACTGGTCCAGGAGGAGTGCCCGCGAAAGGACGCCCTCTCCCGTTTGACGTATCCTCCCCTACCCCTCCAAACTTGAGGTTTCTCCCCCGGGGATTTCTCTCCCCCAGCCCCAGGCTGGATCATCTTATCTAAGAAACCGCCCACATCCATTTCATCCCAAGACAAAGCTGGCCACACTTGCATTTTTAGACGAAACGCTCGGTCATATTGCAACCAGCCGTCCCCCCCATGCTTTAAATACATGTCATGGATATATTGTTCATATGCCAACATTGATGACGCATCTTGTGGATACTTTTCAATCATAATTGATGTGTAAACCTTAAATGATTTCAGCCAATTGTGTATGGATGCCTCTGTTTTTGGTTGCTCCTTGTCCCTCTTCTCTTTCTTCTTTCAACCCGTTACCCAGAGGTTCCATCCCTACAAAATCCAGAATCTCAATAAATTCCTTTCTCCACACCCTCTCCTTCACAGTCAATGGGATATGCCATGACAAAGAGTTCACTGCCCCCCTTACTGGTCCAAACCCTGCCATTGTCCTCCCATACTGCGTCATCATGGGTCCCCACATCCTCTCTAGGCCTACATTGCCACTAGGCCCCGGGGTTGGACCTGCCCTGGCCACCCCTTGGCCCCACCAGGCCGGTGCCTGTCCGGCCCCTGCCACGGGCCCTCCCCCCTGAGGTATCCCTGCCCCTGTAAGGCCTTGCCCCCATCAAGCTGGTGCTTGCGCCACCCCTGTCATTGCCCCTTCCCCTTGGGCTGCAGCTAAACTGTGCCCCCCAAAGAGGTTAGGACTGCTCCCAGCCGTGGTGTGTGGGCCTTGTGGCCCCTGCCCCAGGCCATTCTGACCTAAAGAATTCACATTGTGCATAGCAGTGGGCCCGTGTCCCTGCTGTGCCACCCCACTTGCAACCGGAGATTTCAACCAGGCCCTGGACCACTGGTTCGCCCCCAATGGCTCCCCACTAACTAGGTTCATCCCCTCTGGCAACCCATTGATGCTCTGGTTCCCTGTCTGGAATCCCCTTGCCCCCAGGCCCCCTGGTCCCCATGCACCCCTTGGCTGTTGCCCCATTGCTGTGCCGGTGCCCACATGATTAAATGCATTCACATTTCCACTTAGTACTTGCCCCGCACCCCCGCTACCCCATGCCTGCATACATTGTATTAGCATACCTTTTACCGCCTCCAGGGATGCTGGCCCCTCTTCCCTTGCAGCCACCGGTACGGTCGCAGGCGTGCTGGGTGGACCTGGTTCCCCTGGTGGCGCCACAGGTGCAGGTGCCGGTATGGCTACAACCTCCTGTGCCCGCCCCTTGTTTTTTGTCCCCATGGTCCTGGGCTTCTTTGTTGCCTGTTCCTTGCTCGCCTTGGCTCGCTGCGTCTGAATCCTCCTCCTCTTTCCGGCCAGCTCCTCTTCTTCCTCGACCTGTTCCTCTTCATCCAGCCCTTGCACCTCATCATTGTCTGGGAAAAGCACCGGGGAGCTAGGCTCTTGGCTTGTGCTTGCTTGTCCTTCCCCTTCCTGCTGCGCCGCCAAGACCTCCATCCAATTGGGCCCATGCTTTGCAGCAGCCTGTTTGGCCATGTTCATGAATGCTGCAAGGTCCATTCTCGTTGCTGTGGTTCCCCTTCCCCTTGGAAGTCGCTTGCCTTCTTTGCTTGCTGCCTGCCCCAGTTTGCCTTCCTGTGCGGGGTCGTGCCCTGACCTCTCTCTGCTTCCTTCCGGCTCAGCCCCGGGCCGTTTCACCTCTGCCTTGATTGATTTCCCCAAACGGGGTGAGTCGACCTGCCCAGCCCGTCGAGTCGTGGCCTGCCGAGTGTCCCTGGCTTTTCCCAAACGGGATGAGTCGACCTGCCCAGCCCGTTGTTTCGTGGCCTGCCGAGTGCCCCTTGCCGTTGGCAGGACCCGCTCGTTCGCCGCGCTGTGGCTTCTTAGGGGAGAGCTCCGACCTGCTTCACTCGTGTGCCGGCCCGCTTTTGAAGCCGCCGTGAGCTTCCCTGTGAGCAGCCGCTGCCTCCTTCTTCTGCCGCAGCCGTGCCCTGGCTCGCTGCTCCCCTGCCGATCACCTGACTCCGTTGCCGGCTCTTTCTTCTGCGGTTCCTCCTCTGCAGCTGGGCTCTCCCTCTGCGTCGCTGCCGCCGGCTTCCTCTTCCCGGCTTTCTCCGTCGCCACCGCACTTTCCTTGTTCGGTGAGGTCTGCTTCCGCTGCTGGGCTCCACGCAGTCCTCACACACGCCGACGTCCAAAAACGAATTCCTCGGTGGCAGGAGGGTTCCACTGCCAGGGGTGAATGATTTCTGCAGTGGGGACCCGCCTGCTTTAAAGGGGGGTAACTCCTCCCCTTTCCATTGTCCCGCTTTTGCGGGCTTTCTCTTCCTTTTGCCACGCTCATCTCTTCGCGGGATTTTCCTGCCTTTGCCACGCTCTGCTTCCCCTCCTCTGAGGAGGGGGGAGGGCGCTTTCGGAGGAGGACACCGCCCGGGTTATCGGGGTGCCTCCTCCATATTGGGTTTCCTCGTCGACACCTGGCACTTCCTTCGCTCGAATGTGCCCTTTCCTTCTCTGTAACAGGAACCTGAACAGCAGCTTCTCGAACGTCCTCTTCCATATGAACGAAATCCTCTTGAAACAAAATCCTCTTCATGGTCCTTGCGGGCAGGCGTCCTTCTGCCAGGGCTGGATGGAAGCTGCCTGCACACAGGAGGCTGCCCGATATAAAGGGGTAGCTCCGCCCCTTTCTTTTGTAGCCCTTCGTGGGCTTTTCCCATTTCTGCTGCGCTTTCTTCCGGTGCCTCCCCCTCTTTCCCAAGAGGGTTATCGGGGTGCCTCCTCCATTTTCTTTGTTCTTGTTCATCGTCACTGTCATTGCAGCCACATTCATGGTTAAGGGGAGGAGAGCTCAGTGGGTTATGTGGGTGTCCCTAATACGGCGGGTGTAGCACAGAGGGCGACCGTTATAACGCACGGTGAAAGCATCTGAGTGAATGTAGTTTACGGTAAATGTGTTGGTTGGAAGACGTCAGCCACGGCAGCCTTGTGTTCCAGGTTCTAAGGGACTTCTTGCAAGTAGCTCACAGGGGTATGCGCCTGCTGCACATTGGCCGTTGGCGTTGGTGGTTTTGCACGGCGGAAGGAGCTATGGGGGAATTAATCCGTGGCACGGGGCATTAGCGAGTGCGATTATGTGCTAGAGTTGGGTTGGGAAGGGGAAGCGGGGCTCTTGGGTTAGTACACTGCACCTTCCCTGTCGTGCTAGTATGACGCCTCGGGTGGTCGCAGGGCTGCAGACCATGGAGCAGAAGTGGTCAGCACGAGAATAGATTTGGAAGACATTATCGTGTCGGTGCTTCACTGCTCTGGGATGGTTTTGGGGGTACAAACTTATGCTGGGGTCCGTGATGTTATACTATCAGATTGCAGAGGAACATTGGGACGCTGGGAAAGGGTACCTCTCAAAATCCGCATTGGCTCTGGTAAGAGCAGCTTGTCCGGGTTAATCCAACAGCTGGAAGACAATTCAGTAAGTAAATATAGTGCCACAGGGGGAGAATAAAAGGGGGATACGTTTAGTGCTCGATGGGGGTTAGGTTTTGAACAAAATAGCTTGAGTTGAAATAATTTCTTATGCCCTTGGGGGTGAGGCGGCGGCGCTTTGACAAAGTTATAAAAGCAGTTAACTCTCACGAGGCCAGACTTCAGTTTAGTGAGGAAATAACTTAATTTACTAATTTTGAGCGCTGGGTTTGGCTAAAAGAGGAACAACATAACACCATGGATATAAAACAAAGGTGGGATACGTTCAATCGATGGGGGTTAAGCATGGAGCAAAAGAACAGGAGTAGAAATCATGTCAAGCTTGGAGCAAAAGAACAGGAGTAGAAATCATGTCAAGCTTGGAGCAAAAGAACAGGAGTAGAAATCATGTCAAGCTTGGAGCAAAAGAACAGGAGTAGAAATCATGTCAAGCTTGGAGCAAAAGAACAGGAGTAGAAATCATGTCAAGCTTGGAGCAAAAGAACAGGAGTAGAAATCATGTCATCAGGCTGTGGGTCTTAGGTAGCATCGGCGGTACAAGATTAAGAAAGCAGCGTTGATAGCACCGACTTTCAACTAAAGACAAACGGGATTCGCGTAACGTGGCGGCTGACCCAGGGAATAGCGAGATTTCTGAATTTAGGATTGTGGGCCATGTGTCAGGCATTAACAAAGCTGCAAGGTAAACAGGGAAAGGCGTCGGTCTCTAAAATAAGGTATTAAGCAAGGCATTGGGGTACATCGGTAGCATTGATTGATTGATTGATATTTTATTTCTATCGCGCTCGTACACAAGTGTTTCAGAGCGTGACAAGGCAAGGGAGGGGAACAGGGGAGAACAAAACAGCGATCTTACTAGGCCCAGTGACATTGAGAACGCGCAAGTGCATGGGGGAGGGGAAAAGTGCATGGAAGGGGGGAGAAGTGGAAAGTGCGAAGCAGAGGAGAAACAGATAAATAACAATAAATAAATAATAAAGGCAACAAACAGTGGTAATGCAGCCAGCAATTTGCAAGTGCTAGGTTTAAGGCAGCAGACAGTGTAGGTCTGATAAGTGCAGGAAGAAAAAGGCGGGGCGGTATAGGTACAGATGCAGACCCCAGTGCAAGGGGTGGCCCGGAGGCAGTGTGGGAGGGTGGCAGGGTGAGCAGTGTGATGCTGGAAATGCATCTGAGGGACAGGGCCTCTGAATCCTTGTCCTTTTTTTGTTTCTACCGTGTGTTCTGTCATATTTTCTGCCCAGGAGTCCATGTGGGACTCCTGGCAGTGCAGCTCTCTCTTTTGGTTTGGTGAACAGACCCATGGGATACCCTTATGGCACCCATGGGTAGGGGTACAACCCTGTGCCCCTAGTGTATGTTTTTGGGCACCTGTGGGTGGCCCACAGAGCAGGGTATGGGCTGGTGGCAGCTCCATGCTGAATCTGCCAGGTGCCCTGAGTGTCCTCCATTTTGGGACACCCAGGCCCTGCCATTGGGATCAGTTGATTCCTGATAGAAACAAGATGGCCCCTGTGGCCTCTTGCTTTCTATTGCCTGTTGTCTTGTTTTTCCCAAAGTCCTGGGAAGCCCTGTCTCTGTCCCTTCCCCCTGACTGGCTGTTGGGTGGAAGTTCCATGTATGGTATTGTTGTGAAGGCCCAGCTAGACTGGCTGGAGCCTTCCCAGTGACTGTATGTTGTGGGTACCTCCTGTGGGTGGGACCTGGGTGAATGGAGTGTGTGACCAATATACACTTCTTGTTGTAGTTGTCTGGTTTCTGGCATGAGAGACAAAAAACTCAGACAGCCCTGCCCGAAACTGGCCTGAATGCAGTGTGTAGTGTTGAATGGCTGGGTACTTGTCCCAATCCACATTCCTTGTTGTGAGTGTCTGGAAGGGAGGAGTGTGGCCTGAATGCACTGTGTGCCTGATTGGCTGACTGACTGCATGAATGCCCTGCAGTATGATTGGCTGCTGCGTGTGTGCCAGCAGCGTGGATGAGAGAGAGGATAGTATATCTGGGGACCTCTCACCACTGGAAAAGTGTTCAGAAGCGTTCAGAAACTGAGTCTCCACTCAAGAGTAACTGGAACTGCTGATCCTCGACGTCCAGCTGGAAGAAGAAGACTTGCTGTGGCATTTGCTTCGACCGATCCGAAGGCTGTCGAATTCGTCGAGGGCTGACCCGAGAGAGGACCTGGTAAGGCGCCCTCTTCCCGTGCTCCGAGGGACCATCGAGCACCGCTCCATCTTCGCCGAAGCGCCCTGGAAGACAGACCCTCGAAAGGCTGTCGACCCGAGACGGGACCGCCGAGGAGATCGAAGTGAAGCACCCGGACATCGACGCCGTCGAAGTCCATTGCCGTCGACCAGGGTTCGCAGGTTTGTGGAACCGCTGGAGGCCCGTCGAAGTTGTGTTGCCCAGCCGTGGGAACCACTTGACGCCGTGCCGCCAACGATCGGAGCCGTCCGCTCCATTGCCTAAGAACATTCAATCGAAGGACTCTCTCGACCGCATCGTCGACCGCTTATCCTGCCGGAGAAAGTCGAGGACGACCAACGCGCCGAGGAGAAACCTGCCGTGGGTTTCCCGCCACCCGACGACCTCAAAGACTCGGACGACTCGACGCCCTTGCTGGGCTCCCGTCTCTACAATCTTTGCGGTCCAGAACTATTGTCATCGAGGTGCCCCGCACACCTCCGCCTTGCAGGACGCCGACGCCCCGACACCGACGAGCACCGCTCGGACGAAGCTGCCGCCTCTTCGACATCGTTCCACCTCGTTTGTCGACGGACGTTCGACGCCCCGTGCCTCCCGCTTGAAAGGGAAGGCATTCAAGAAGGGCCGTCGATTCCCCGTCGCCGAACAGCGAGTCCCTCGACGTTTGTCGACGCCTTTTCGAGGAACTCGACTCCACCAGGTACATTGGGGGGGTAAAAACATTATAGGGGAAAATAAGACTTGCAGAGCAATATATGGACTGGGCTTGTGCTATATCTTTCTTTACAGGTTGCCCAGGTGGGGGGATCTCCACACATAACTGTGCCTAGTGGTAGGGGTCAGTAGTCTGCCTATTGCTCAACCATCTTATTTTCTCTCCTCTCTCTATTGCTGGTTTCACTCTATTGGTCTGTGTGACATTGTACAGTATTGTTCATGCACTTCAATGAGATCTAGGGTGGTACCACTTTAGGATTGTAAATATTTGTCATTGTAGATTTTGCCGGAGTACAAAGTGAGTTATCATGATGAATGTACATAACCTTAACTATTGATTATATAAAGACTGTGTTCTAACCAATACAGAGTGTGGATATTCCTTTGTGGGGGCTTGGGGATACACTGTACTTAAGAACCAGCCTGCATCACCTCCTGAGAAGCTAGGCCTTGATTGCTCGACCATAGCTACCGAATAGAGAATCTTGGCTGGGGTCTCCTGTGCCTCTCCTCCACCATATAGGGAGTGGGAGTACAGACACCCCCCACCGGTCGTTGAGATCCGTTCTCTCACAAGCAGGTACCTGGGCCTGGAAGACAGAGGGTGGCCAGGTGCATGGTGCCAAGAGAGAACAGATCGGCAGGGGAGAGGGGGAGTGAAGGCAGAAGAAAAGAGGAAGGTCTTGAGGTGCTTCCGGAACCGGAGATAGTTCTCCTCAGGTTTTAGAGTAGCAGGGAGGCTGTTCCAGAGGGAGGCCCCAGCCAAAGACAGAGATCTACCCCCAGCACGTTTCTTTGAAAAACGACTGACCCTGAGGGAGGTAGAGGAGCAAAGAGCTCGAGAGGGGAGGTATTTGCGGAGGGATAGCTGAAGGTATTTTGGACCCAGGCCCCAGAAAGTTTTGTGGACAAAGCAGAAGGTTGTGAATTTAATCCTTGCATCGACTGGGAGCCAGTGGAGAGATTTCAGAGCTGGAGAGATACGATCCCAGGGCTTGAGGCCAAGGACAAGTCTTGCAGTCCTGTTCTGGATTAGTTGCAGAGGGCGGAGAGTACAGGCAGGTAGATTTAGAAAGAGGCTGTTACAATAGTCCAAGCTAGAGAGAACCAGAGCTTGGGATACCATGAGCTTCTGGGGGAAAGAGAGGTGCAGTCGGAAATGTGACTTTTTGGAGACCTCAGAGATGTGGGCGGAGATGGAAAGGGTGGAGTCAAAGATGACCCTGAGGTTCTAAGCCTCGCAGGTGGGGGTAGGAGGAGGGTCAAGGGAGGCCGGCCAGAGAGTGAAGGGAAAGGATGGTAAAGGTGTGCCGATGAGGAGGATCTCCATCTTGCTAGCATTCAGACAAAAATCATTGGCAGCACACCAATCTTGAATGGCAGTTAGGCAATCAGAGATGAGAGACGGAGAGGAGGTGGCAGAGGGCAGCCTGAAAATGAGTTTAGTGTCGTCAGCGTAGCACTGGAAATTTGAGCAGAAATTGGCAATGCAGTGGGCGAGAGTTGCCAGGTATTGGTTGAAAAGCCAGGGCGAGAGGTTAGACCCCTGGGGAACACCACAGGTAGAGAGGAAGATAGATGAAAGGAAGGACCCAAGTTGGACCTGGGAGGGTCGATCTGAGAGGAAAGAGGTCAGCCAGGCCAGAGCCTGATCAGTGATACCCAGGTTTTCACAGAGACGGTTCAGCAGGATGGTATGGTTGACCGTGTCGAAGGCAGAAGAGAGATCGAGGACGATGAGGACAGAGGGAATGTTAGAGTCAAGGTTGGAGAGCAGATCTTCACGGATCTTCACAAGAGCAGTTTCCGTGCTTCTGGCAGCTCTGAAGACAGACTGGTGATCATGGAGACAGCCAATAGAATTCGAATGAAGTTTAAGCTGAGAGATGGCCAACTTTTCCAGGAGCTTGCCAAGAAAGGGAGTCATGAAAGTTGGGCGATAGTTAGCTGGACAAGAAGGATCAGCTGTGGGTTTCTTGATAAGAGGATGCACAAAGGAGTGCTTTAGAGGGGAAGGGAAGGATCCAGAGGCAAAGGAGTGGTTGTACAAATCAGCAAGGGCCGGAGTTAGGGTGTCAATGTGGTCCTTGATGGTTTTGAAAAGGCTTTCATAGATCGGACTTGTCGACCTCGTCAGGGGTGAAAAGAGGAAAGGACGAGAAGGATGGTGCAAGGGTGGCTAAAGGAGGGCAGCAAGCACAGATGGAGAGGGAAGAGGAGGGGTGTGGGTGGAGAGGGTGGACAGGATGTCCTGGGTTTTTTAAATGAAGTGAGAGGCAAGGGCATTGCAAAGAGCCTGGGAGGAAACAGGAGGGGTAGAGACTGCGGCAGGGTTGGCCAGCTCCTTGCAGATTTTAAAGAGTTCAGCCGAGCTGTTAGATGCCACAGAGACAGGAGCTTGAATATGGACTCTCTTCTTGGTGAGGAAGTTATTGCCTTTGTAGCAGGCGACAGGCCAGTTTGTCAGAGGATGAACAGGAAGTTCTCCATTTCCTCTCAGCTTCCCTACACTTATGTTTAAGTGTAGCTAGGTCAGAGTCACACCAGGAATTGCACTTGGCTTTGGACTTCAAACGGACCCTCATGTCAGGGGCAAGAGCATCAAGCGTATCAGAAATTGAAGAGTAGAGCAGAGACAGGGCTGTGTCAGGATGTGAGACAGCCAAAGGTGGAGGGGGGGAGAGAAAGTGGCAGCAAAATCCTCAACTGACACATGCTTCATGGGCCGGATGTCTGAGAAGGTAGGTGGCATTGTTGGGGTAGGCTTGGCTTGGGGGGAGGAGAGGGAGAGATGAGATGAGAGGAGGGAGTGATTGCTCCAGGAGAGAGGAGTGGTCAGAGGGATGGAGAAGGGGGAGGTCAGAGGAGATCAAGACATCGAGTGTGTGCTCTGCAGAGTGAGTCGGGCCAGAGGGGAGGATGGACAGGGAGAGGGAGTCGCAGAGGTCACAGAAGAGTACAGAGGAGGAGCAAGGCGAGTCTAAATGTATACTTAGGTCACCGAGGAGGAGGAGTTGAGTGGTAGAGGCCATGAGGGAGGAGGAGAGGTCTGCCCACTCAGAGAGAAATGAGGTGATTTGACCAGGAGGCCGGTATATAGTAACCACAGTAAGAGAATCGGTAGGCGAGAGAGAAAGCCTACAGACAAGGCATTCAAAAGAGGAGTAGGTCTGAGTGGGAATTATAGAGGCAGGAATCCACTCAGGAAAGATCAGGGCTACCCCCCCACCAGACCGGGAGGATCTGGGTGCTGAGAGGATCTTGTAGCCATCAGGAAGGAGAGTGTCAAAGCTCGTGACAGAGCAGGCCGTGAACCATGTCTCAGTGAGACCAAGGACATCAAGGTCTAGTTCTTCAAGGAGGTGGCCGATGTCAGAGGAGTGTTTGACGGCAGAGCGAGAGTTGAGAGTGGCAATATGAAGAAGGTTGCTAGCCTTAAAGACCTTCCGGTGAGGGGTACAGATCAGAGGTACACCCTGCGGAGGAGAAAGAGCCCTAGGAGGGGCAGAGGAGGAGGAGGAGAGAGAGGGCAAAGTATCGAAGGGGGGAGAGGAGGGGACAGCAGGAGATGAGAGGAGATTGATGAGGTGAGGGAAGCGCCTATCAAAGAGGAGGAGATTGGCCTGAGGGCCTTGGACCATGACAGTGCCATTTAGGTAGACATTTATGATGACTTTAGAGGAGTCGAAGGAAGCCATTAGAACTTCCTAGCGAGTGCCATCATTAATGGGAGAGGAGGAGATAGGGCAGAGCACAGAGACCCAATGAGGTGTCCATAGATCTGGCGAACGAACGACAAAGAGGATGTCAGTAAGGGTCTGTCTGGCGGAAGCATTGGAGTAGGTGTCGGCGATAGGAAGACCAGGGTTAGAGGCCAAGATATTCTTTTTGAACTTCTTCCTACCAGATTTAGTGAGAAGGGAAGGATAGTCTTATGGAGAAGCAGTTGGAGAAGATAGGAGAAACAGAAAGCGCCATTTGGGTGGACGTGAGGAGAGGATGGGGATACTGGGGGGCTAAGTCAGGTAGGTGTGGGACAAAAGAGAGTGGTGAGGTCACTGGGCTAACAAGTTATAGTGTAGAAACAGTATACAAGAAAAATACAGAGAATTTCGCATTGGGCGGCAAGATTTGACTTTTTAGCACAAAGCAAAAACAGCAAGATTTGACTTTTTAGCACAAAACAAAAACAGAAAGATTTGACTTTCAGCACAAAGCAAAAACAACAAGATTTGACTTTTAAGAGCAAAGCAAAAACAGCAAGATTTGACTTTTTAGCAAAAAGCAAAAACAGCAAGATTTGACTTTTAAGAGCAAAGCAAAAACAGCAAGATTTGACTTTTTCAATCTTGGAATCGGATGTTAGCAAAGGGGTTTAGGAAGCACTGCGCAGCAGGATGACAACATGGGAGTAATAAGCAGAAAGAACAGTGATAGTCAAAGGCAGTAGGAGTGAGTCCATAAGGAGGAAACTAACCCATAGTTCTGGAGGTGGCAAAGTCAAGCCAGTCCGGATTTCTTAGAGGAGTAAGGTGGCATCATCATAGTGGTTAAAGTGCAGGGAGGACCCCAATTAGCGCTCCGGAAGCGGGCAAGGAGCAGACAGGGGCCTTGGAAGTGGGCCTTGGAGGTGGGTCTTTGCTGAGAGGGCCGGCTGAAGCCTGCCGGTCCCTGATTGGATGGAAGAAAACACTCAGCAACCAATGGGAGTGCAGCACAGGGAGAGGTGGTTCAGCACAGCCTGCCTACACAACAAAGAACACCACAGCAGCCATCTTGGAAGGGCCAAAAACAGTCAAATAATCAGCAATAGTAGGAATAAACTTGTGCTTTCAAAATAGCAAGGCAGCTCCAGGTATTAAAAAGCTCAAGGAATGGCTGCATGATGAAAATGCCAAATAAAACAGTCCTTTCCAACAATATTATGCACATTTCATCTTTTTTTTCCAATTTCGATTTTTCAGGTTCAATAATTCCCCTGGAGGTGCAGTAATGCACAGAAAGTGCACCTACCTAATGGAATGGTCAGCAGCCAGGCACAAACTCCACATGTGCAGCAGAACAACAGATGGCCAGGAGGGTGGAAACAGGACCTCACTCCCAGTGAGAAGCAGATGAAAGAAAGTGGGGTTTTAGATTCACAGGTCAGCAAAACCAACTCTGCCTTTCATCCTTCCAGGGTCGATAATCAAGTAGCAGTGGTGGTGGTGCATCTGGTAGGTAGCAGTATAGGTTTTGCTAAGACGCTACTAAACAGCAGAGAGATGGGTGAGGGAAGCCTAAATAAAACAAGGGCAAGCTCAGTTCCCCGGTTGTGACCGGCGCTATTCTCCACCCTGGGACCGTCTGTGAGGGTAGGCAGTCGGCTTGGGCTTTGACTGTGGAGCTTCGGCCTACATAAAGAATAGAAGCAAAGAAAGGGCGTCTATTTAAAAAAGACAGTAGCCAGCTCCTCCTGGTCAGGAACGACACTCCTTCAACCTAATAAAATACGGCAAGGGCAGGCAATCCGTAGAGGATTAGGGTGGGAGTGTTTGGGCCTACATGACAAATAAAGATGGATGTGAGAAGCCTCCCTTTGAAGCACAGTGGCGAGAGGGACGCTAATGAAGGATTAAAAGGTCAGCTTCCCCCATCAGAAACAGTGCTCCTCCAGCACAAGAGCACTGGCAAGGGCTGGCAGACCAAAAGATTCTTGTGGTTGGCGAGCTTAGTCTAATAACATATGAAGAGGATGTATGCAAGGGGGAAGGAAGACAACGTTAGTTTGTAAACATTCTAACAAAGGAATAAAACACAACTTCACTCATCAGGTAATGGCGCTCCACCAGCATGGTAACTCCTGCAAGGGCAAGCAGAACAGCAAGAATTTTATGGTGGAGCTTTAGCCTACTCAAATGTGGTGAGGAACATATTGAGGGTGAAGTATGACAAACAAGTTGACCTCATAGTTGGGGGAACCCATGATCCGGTGGTCTGAGATCGTTCCAAGGCAAGAATGCAGGAGCACTGGAAGCCACTCAGCAGGGAGGAAGGATGCAGAATGGGTCAAGGGGAAAATGTGTCAGGGGCAGAGGTTTTTCCCAGAGCAGGCACGACCTGACCAATGTGAAGTCCCCGGTAGACCAAGCAAAGGACGGAGTGCATTGGTCAGCATTGGGCATGGAGGTCTTACTGGAAATTGTGCACAAAGCCACAGGAAGTAGGAAGTAGGAAAGGCGGGAGCTGCGGTGGGTGGTAACCCACCTTTGGCGTGGCAGTGTTTTGGTGACCAGTGACAAGAGACAGACTCCGAATGACCCATGGGAAAGCCGGAAGGGCCTTTGCTCTTCTCAGGACCAGCGTCTCTTGGGGGCCTAAGCGGCGGGGGCGCCTGGTGTTAGCAATGAAGGCTCAGCTTCCCCTGAATAAACGGCGCTCTCCCAGCCGAGGAACACCTGCAAGGGCAGGCAGGGCTCAGGCACAAAGGGTTGGGGGAGTTGTGCCTAGTGTGTACTTTGTTGGGAAAACAGAGAAGCAGGTTTTCGACACAGAGCAGTCGCCACACCTTTGGAACTATTTTCACGAAATTGTGTGTAGTGTTTTGAATTTATGTTGTGAAAATGAATCTGCAGCCTTTTTATGCCAAAAAGTAGACATGTGTCACTCTGCACCTTAATGTGTGGGTGAGGAAAGGGGCAAAGAAGAATGAGAAGATATGTTGTATGATGGTACAAAGATGGACAGATGGTCAGGTTATGCAACCCTGCACTGTCTGTGTGTATTCATCTGCTTTCTGCCTGCAGCTCCCCTTGTAATCTGCCCTGTAGTCTATGCCATCTGGTGTTCAACGAAAATAACGAAAAATCTCATATTCCAAAATACTGAATAAGGGGAGCAGGTTTGCAGGGGTGTCCCCTGCGCCCCTAATTTGGTTGTTTGGACTGCAGTGGTCACAGGGGTGTCCCCTGCATACACAACATGTGTTGCGGGGGACAACAAAAAAACGAGAATCTCGAATTACAAAATACAAACCTATTTTGTTTGTGATTTTGTAGTTCGAGACTTTGGTGTTTGTGATATTAACGTGCATCCATGCCATCTACTCTGCAACCCCGCACTATTTGTGTGCAGTCATCCACTGCTCTGTGACTGTGGTCTACCTGCTCCTCTGCCAGTAGTTCTCTGCTCCCTGACTCTAGTTTCCCAGCTCCTCTGACTGCAGCTCCCCTGCTCCTCTGCCCTATAGCCCTGTGCATTCTGTCTGCATCACTAGTCCCTCTTCTCTGCAATCAATCCTGCACTCTCTGCCTGTAGCCAAGTACTATCTGGCTGTGGTGTACCTGCTCCTCAGTTCTCTGCTCTCTGTGGTTTTCTACCTCTTCTGCCTGCAGCTCCTCAGCTCTTTGACTCTGGTTTCCCAGCTCCCCTGACTGCAGCTTCTCTGCTCTCTGCCCTGTAGCCATGTGTGTTCTGCCTGCATTACTGTGCCCTCTACTCTGCAATCCTGCACTCTCTGCCTGTAGTCCACTGCTATCTGACTCTGGTTTACTTGCTCCTCTGCCTGCAGCCCTCTGCTCTCTGATTCTGGTTTCCCATCTCCTCTGCCTGCAGCCCTCGGCTCTCTGACTCTGGTTTTCCAGCTCCTCTGCCTACAGCTCCTCTGCTCTCTGCCCTGTAGCCCTGTGCTTTCTGCCTGCATAACTGTGCCTTCTACTCTGAAATCCTGCACTCTCTGCCTGCAGCTCCACTGGACTCTGCCTGCAGCCCATTCCGCCATCATTAAGCAGACACCCAGTCACTCTAAAAGTAAGACATGCAGGAGGAGAGAGGTGTTAGTTGGTGTGAATCAGCTGCTTATGAAATGCACTGCTATATTTGGGTATGAAGTGGAGCCCCCACACCCCTATGAACGGAGCTGGGATTCTGGCTATTTTAACTCCTTAAGTGCCGAGGACGAGTATGCTCATCCTTTTTATAGACTTGTATAATAGCCTGGCACTTTGGGTAATCCCTCCTTGTCTGGTACTTCTTCTACTGATCTGAAATGGATCCAATGAAATGAAGAGTATCTGTATAATGATTGCACTGTGCTCCCTTATACTGAGCCTGCTTGGGGTTTGCTTAAGGAGGCTCATGCTGTTTTCAGAGGTTATGACAATGCCATACTCAATTTAGAGGGAAGAAGTAGGCCGAGGGAGAAGGCCTTAAATTGTCTTGGGCATGGGACAGAGAAGATGGAAATTTGGATCGTGCCATGCAAAGTTGAGGCTTCGGGTAGGAGACAAGTATTTGCCCCCCAGTTCTGGGAGTCAAATGTTGACTGGGGGTGCTTATCTGTTACATTATCAGACTTTAGAGGACCCAGTCCCATTTTTTGATTATCAGGATTTTGATTTGTATTTATTTATTTATTTATTTATTGCATTTAATTGTACGCCCAAACCGGGGGGTATCACGACGTAGTTTTTCAAGATTACTTACAGACTTGCATTTCATATGTCGGTTAGATAGTCAGAGTACATAGAAGTCTTTCAGACTTGATGGTTACATGGATTGTTGACTCTTCTTGGTTCCAGTCGTAAGTACTTGGCAAGTGTGATTTATGACTTTACAATGGTCTTACAGAAACATGTTTACAAAGCAGTTGTATTCATCGAAGGGTTAGTATTCATTGAAAAGCCAGGTTTTTAGTAGCTTCTTGAACTGCGTGTGGGAGAGCTCCTCTGACTGCAGCTCTCCAACCTTACTCCAACCTTACTTTGTTTGCTGGCTTCCAGTGCAACAGCATAGCACCTTCAAACCTCTACGCATTGTTCATCGGGTGGTCTATCAGTTTGGACATGAATTTTTTCAGGAGAAGTTCCAGCCCTACATTCCCAATCAGACTCTCTGCTCTAGTAGAAACTGTTTGGTTGTGTTTCCAAGGTTTCACCTCCAGAGAGTGGACGGCAGGGCCTTCTCTGTAGTGGCAGGCAAGTTGTGGAACAGTCTCCCTCTTAAACTTAAATCCACTGAGAATCACTTAACCTTCCGTCGCCTACTCAAGACCACTCTCTTTTGTTGATTTCCTTTTGCGTGATTATGGCTTGCCGTGTACTGCCTCGCACCTAGATGCCCTCGGGTGTGCGCGCGCTATAAGTGTACCTAACATAACATAACAACAATGCAAACACAACGAGTTAAAATTCAGCCTGATTTGCCAATGCAAAGAGAATTGAAGTGGTTGACAAGCTAATTTATCTGAGGTATCTTTTCGCCATGAAGAAGCATCTAAAGTATATGAAGGATGAACTTGATGCAAACATTGAGACCTTCAGTCTTCAAATGAGGCCAATTAAGCAGAAATGTTGCTCATAAGCACTACTGCCAGTATCTAAATTCTGTAAGGCCCATGTCGCTCCGGCAATTTTGTATTGCCTGGAATTGTTTCCGATTTACATTAGAACATGGTTAACCATTTATGAAGGAAACATTTGGCGCAAGATATTCAATTTACCTCCTACCATTCCTACTGAAGCAGTTAGCTGTGAGTTGGGTCTTAATACATGGTGGTATTTATGTAAGTGGAATAAATGGTGGGTACATTTTGAAGTTAAAGAGCAAGGAGAGCAGAATTTGTTCTTAACGTTAGGGGACTCCATTTGGGGTAACACAGCTACCTCTTTGCTTGACTTTATGAATCAGGCGGATACTTCTACGGTCTTAAACCCACGTATAATAAAGAAAGAATTAACAGTAACAGTCTGAGTAGTCTGAGTATTTGAAGCTGTGTAGGGAATATGTACATAGCGTGGAACTCCTCTCATGATTATGCGTCACGCTCATATCTTGTTGAGGTGCCGTCACATCCATTTGGGTCAAGGCCACTAAGATTCAGGTTGCATTGTGTTCACACCTTGGAGGTGGCATTGGGGCCATAGATCTGCCTAGGATATGCCAAAAGGACCAATAGGCTTTGCAATTCCAAGGTGGGGGATGCCTTGCAACATTCGGTTCCCAAATGTGAAGCCCATTTGTCTAGACGTACATGGTTTTTAGTCGTGTCATCAACCACTGCAGCTGTGTTCTCTGCAAATTTATGGAGACGATTGATGAGCACAAAGCACTTATCTTTATCCATTGCCTTTAAAGCATTTTTACAGGAGGTTTTTAAATGACGGGTTGATATTCCTACCTTAAAAATATTAGTTTTGAGTATAGGTGAGTGATGATTGCGTTAGATTTTCTTATATTTTTGAATGTTTTAAGTTGCTCAGAGTGAGTGTGATGCTTCCTGTTTTTAATAATATGCCTCTAATTTTAAATTGAATCGACTATGAAATGTAAATGTTGTGTTGTTTAAAAAGATTTTAAGTTTTATATGAATTTATGCAAAGTTTTAATATAAAACTATAACACACTAATTAAATACATACATACAAAATAAGAATGTTGTTAGTAACTTTGTGTAGCAGTGTTCGTGTTCCCAAGCCAGAGTTTCCCTGTTACCAGTCTGCCCTGGTTATTCTGTCCTTGTTAGTTGTGCTCCTGAGTTTCCTTGTTCCTACTCTGTAGTGTTTCCTGATTCTAGTTCACAGTGCCCAGTCTGCATTCCCAGTCCACAATACTCCTGTGCTTAGTTTAAGCCTCCTGGCTTGAGCTCTTACTCCCTGCTCTGTCTTGAGCCTAGCTTACTTCGACTTCGGCTTCTTTACCTGAATACGTCTGTGTCGGTTTGTGTTACTGTTCTTATCTGAACTTGTGCTTGTGTAATACCTTTGTCTAGAGTTTGGTAAATACACTTTGCACAGTTCCAGGAATCAGGGTTTGTGCCAGCAGTGCAAACTCACTTTGAACCGTAAATATATTCCATGAATCGGGCTCATAAATACACACACATACACACCCTCACACACAAAAAATCACAAACACAACTAACATACAGGACTCGCAATTCAAATCAAGTTCTACAAGTTGCATTTCCACGCTTCTAATGCGCAGCTGCGGCTTTTCATTGCTGCTGATCGCAGCTGCATTAGTAGCTTCACAGCTAAATCCGCCAGCATTTAACCCTCTGCATGCTGCCAAGCTTGCCATCCAGGGGCTTCAAGGCATGATCGGCAGGTTGGGGGCCAAGCCGCAGGCCTGCTTCCCCGTGCGTTTCTGTCTTCACCAACAAATACAGATTGAGTTGGTTTTTGTATGTAAAAATCAGTAGAAGGGAAACACGGGGAGCCCTTATAGGTGATTCTGACGCACTGCTTCTCGGTACAGGCGAATTGCTTTGTACAAACGCTATTAGCACAGCGCATGGACACACCCTACTAAGGACTTAGTGCTGCCAAGAAGGCACACATACATTCAGAACCTTGAGCCGCAACTGTATTTGCCTCTGGGGGCCTGGATAACCTGGAGCAGTCCTCAGAACAAATTAATAATCTCCACTTGCAACGTTTTATGCGGATTCCAGGGACACTCCTCACGTATCGGGGACATGGCAACTACACATGGATGGGGGACCCCTGAAGCTAAGGGGGTTTGCCCTGGATCCACCTGACTCGCTGCACACCCTCTACAGTCTGTTACGAACACTAATCGGGCAGGACAAGCCCTTCAGTGCCCTGTGGGCAGTTTCCAAAGCTCCAATGCAGACTGTACGATTCCTTGCCGATGTCCTAACATCCACTAGCCATGATAACTCACAGTTAGCTCCACATTTCATCCCCAAGAACCCCTGCTGAACAAGGGACAGACCTGTTCAGTCTGGGAACTAGTGCAGTAACGTGTGGGCCACAGAAACAGCCCTTGGTGCTTATAAGCTGAACTCGTGATGGTAATGACTGCTTGCATATTAAATATATTGTAAAGGCTCCCGTTTCCCCAACTCAGAAGACACTGTGCCCAGAACCTGAGGCCATGCTCATGGGCAGGCCAGGGACTGAAACTGATAAACAGGTACATGGTTCTGCTGAGCACATGCAACGTGTGACCTGGGCATCACTCGCCAGCAAAAGCTTGCAATTCATGTTTCTGCTTGCTCAGCATCTTCCATCAGCCAATTCACTCCACACAATATCAAACCTTGTGAAGAGCCAACACCCCCTGCTGACATGGGAACTGTTGTTATATCGCATCCCGTGTCTAATCTTATTTCTGACCTGAGTCCAGATGCTGCTGTTACTGCTTCTGAGCTTTTGCCAGTCTGTGCCCTTGATACCCGTCTTTCCCCCAGTCACATTGCAAAGTGGTCAACTCTGAATTTCGTTCTGCTTCTGCAGATGGTCCTAGATCGGACTGTGAGCCCAACATTGAACTCAAACTGGGAGAGAACGCGGTGCTAGCACGCAGACCAGATTTATGACTCCCATCAGTTTCCCACATCACTTTGTCAATATGAACACGCAAGGCACACATGTCGAGCCACCTGCCCGTGCCTGGGAATTCCCTGACCAATGCGGAAGACATGCACTTGAGTCATATTGCCCAAGATCTGCTTGCCAGTGCAGTCCCTGGGGTCATGCTTCTAGAATCTTTCCCTCCTGAATACAGAGACCTTACTGTTGTTTAAGGGAATTCTGGTCAGTTCCCTGTATCCTCTACCAACAGCAGCAGCGGCTTAGTGGATCCTACTCCTATAATGAAGCAGCCAAGTCCTGCAAGTGCCAGTGACGCTTCTGCAGAACAGTCTTCTAGAGAGACTTATATGGATTTTTCTGCTCTACTAGACCTGCTGTCGATGATGAAATTCTTGACTTGCCTGATTTGACTTCCAATGAGGAGCCCACACACACTCCCAATATGGTAAGAGTTGTAAGTCTTCCTGAATAACACAATTCCACTGAGTGCCTTATTCCACCGTGTAGTACTGGGCCATTACCAGTCCCTGCATTCAGTGTACTAGAGGATATGCAGCAGCATGCAACAGAATTCCTATTAAAACCTGCAGTTGGTGGAAACACTCAAGTTTATTTTGCCGCTGAGTCTGTGATTTCAAATGCTTTCACTCCTGGAAACATACCTGGTCAGTTGGACGTTTCCGATTCACACGTGACCGCAGTGAAACATAGATACTCTCCAGAGGCTGATCCTGCCATGTCCCTGTCTATCAAGGGTTCAGAACCCATGCCTGTAAATATGACCCATTTACCTCTGCTAAAGACTGCCCCCTGGAAGCCTTCATCTAGTTACAGCATTCTCCTGGTGCCATTACATCATGAAACCATACTGCTTTGTGTTTATTCTGGCACTTGGTTGGCCTTTTGGTATGCCTACATGAGTTTGGCTGCTGGGTTTCCCAGCAGGCAATCTTTGTCCGTTTTCCTTGTTGCCTCTTTGTATTGCCCTTGTGCCATATTTGTCAACACTGTGCGGGTTGCTGTTTCAGGAGGCAGTCACCGTTCTGTTCCTGCTGGACTCGTACAGGCTTCAGTCTTGTGAGTATTGATCCCTTGTTTGAGCTTTAGGATCCAGACACAGGCATCCACTGCTGCTGCTCCTTTTTATGACCAATAAGAGTGACATAACCTGTTCAGAAGGCAAGGGTTTTCTGTTTTCTGCAACACAGTAATTAGCCCTGCAATTATACTTTGTGCCCCTCAAGGGGAAGCACATGTGTTTGTCTTATCTGAATCATGGTACAGTGATGTGTGAGGAGTCAGAAATGAGAGGCAGACACTAAGGGGCTGAGTCATGGAATTTGTGCGTTGAAAAACGGGGATATGTGCGCCATTCTGCCCGCAAATCCCTGTTTAACAAATGGGGATTTGCGGCCAGAATGGCGCACAAATCCCCGTTTTTTGAAGCATTCTTTGGGGGTTCATATAGTTGGCTGAGTGTGATTCATAAAAACTTAAGAGGAAATTGAGTTTTAAAACCGGGTTCATCCAATTCATACAAGAAACTCGGACTCTTGCCTCAGGTCATCAATACAGTTATACTCTTGAGTAGTAAGGGTGTAGTTATGACGTCATCAGTACTCCAGTGGGACTTCCTCACTCATCTATGTGTAATTCCTGACGTTACGAGTGAGTTCATGCCCATGAAATAGGCAAACAAGTAAAAATGTACTTGTTTTGCCCCGGCCATTGTATGATCATGGCATATAGTGTGTGCCTACTCTCTCACTCGCCATCCAGTTTGCCAGTGTCCATAAGAAGCAGGTGGAGTCACTGGACTCTGGATGCTGCTGTACAATCCAAGGTCCTTCTCTATGTTTTGGGGTTTCTTTGATAGGTGTCATGAAGCACATGGCCGTAGGACACACATACATTCTGGGGGGACAGGGGACACCTTGAGGACTTATTGTGCAGACCTAAATCACCAATACTGGCACGGGGCAGCGTGCTAGGGATCCATCGTCGGCTCCGCCTGAGCTCTGATTTACCCCCCCCCACCCTTAGATGGATGAGCTCGACACTGCGATTAGAGCCATATGTGCTGGGATGATGCTGAAGGGCAACACATTTGTTTTGGAAGCAGGATAACGCAGAGCAACACAGGTTTGAATCCCGGTCCCACGCTTAGAGACTGGTCTTCGGTATTGAGCATTTATTTATTTATATATTGAATATTTATAAGGCGCTTATATGACAACAAAAACAGTGTTTCAAAGCGCCACAAGGCAAAAGGGAGGGAGCAAGGGAGCAAATAAACAATGGAAAGGCAATTAATAAATAATAAACCAAACAGCGGTCCTACTAGGCTTTGGGATATTCGGAACGTGCAAGTGCAGTGACACAGAAGAGGGGGGCAGAGGGGTAGGTGCTACAGGGTCCCCCAGCATGTGATAAAAGAGGAGTTAATTAATCTCATCTAAGGCCTGGGTAATTACTGTTCTGGGCTTAGATGGGGATGACCAGCGCTCACTATTTTTGGATAGGCTTTGTTCGTACCAGATACATCCCTCCGAGCCTTGAAAGCGCACATTCTGTTCTCCATTACTTGATCCACTTGTCTATCACCGGAGATCCAACAGCACCGGGGACATGGTGTAGTTTCTGGGCCATCGACATTTATCATGCATTTTCCATGTCCCCACACAGCCTTAGCCGAGCTCACTTGAGAAACACTTCACACTCTAATTTGCAGACAGTGCCCATGAAGTTCAAAGACAGCCAATGCCCACAATATCTGCACGGGTGCCAGCCTACTGGCCAAGGACAAATTCAGCCCGAGTTCACTCCAGAATGCCCCGTTTTCCTCTAGTGTCTGTATTGGTCCACACCTTCCTTGCTGCTGATAATGCTCCAAGTAGGTGTCACTCTTTCAGACGATCAATATGTTCCCATGTGATGCCACTCAATGCCAAACAAGAATCCTATATTAGTGCTCAACATCTCTTTCGCATCCCCTTCTGAGGTACATGTTCCATGCGCTTGGAAGTTCAAATACTGCGTTAGGACTGACCCAGCCATTCATCCTCTCAAGGTTGATACATTGAGTAGCATTACATTATTGGGTAATAACACCTACAGTACAAGTGCTTAGAAGAAAGAGGAATCCACATGAAGAGCTATATAAGAACACCAATTATTAATATTAGCAACCTATCCTATGCTCGCAGTGTTACAACCTGGTTTGACTTAAGCAGCTGTTCCAAGTGTTGCAATAGGCCAAATCTTCGTTACCCCAGGGTTAATTGTAAGTGTTGGCACCTATATGCCAAATGATGGACCTATAGAGGTACATGTCATTCTTTGAGCACCCAAAGCTGTTGGGTACAAAGGATGAGTGCCCAGAGGCACTCGCAGGCGGTGGAGTCATGTTGCAAGCATTGATACTCCATTTCCATGTCTAGTTCTGTATTTATTTTTAGAGCGTTCACTGCTTAGCTTCATTGCTTCATGGCGCTTTGGCAGATTCCAGAAGTGGTTACTCCTGGGTGTCTTGTTAGAACAGAGGGGTCTTGACTTTTTCCCTGAAAGAAAACAGGTTTCGGGGCACGTCATACCTTCTTTAAGGTTATTCCAGAGCTGGGAAGCGGTTGAGACAATTGTTTGGACCCTTGGCCTTGGCACTTGCATGGCTTTTTGGGGATTAGCAGGTAGTTGACCTGTGCAGAGATAAAGGCTTCATTGGCTGGAGAAGCATGCAAATCCATATAGTATTGCCACCTCGGGTGAACTTGCATGGCAAGAGGCCACAGGCATCCACGCAAAGTACCAACTATAGGCCCCACTGTGATTAGAAATAATAGTTATTAAGTTGGCAATACATGCCTAAACACTGCCTGCATGAAAGGCATGACGTAAACGTCTAGGCTGAGTACTGCATAGCTAACATTCCACGATGTACGTCTCCTTCAGCATGATAAGTAGCCCAGTGCTATATGATATTCGCAGCTGCACATGTATGATCGCTGTACCCCAGCTCCACAGCTGTGGCGCCACAATGTAATATTCTGGTCCAATTTGAATATGATTCAGATTTTAATTACAATAATAATATTGACAGTGTGCACACATGACACACGTGTGTGTGCGATGGGTGGGGGGACCCTATGTAACTCCAGCAACGTCATTCCACCAAAATGCCAGGGGTAGCGGAAGTGACATCACACGGTTCGTGACCTCCCTGATGACATCACTAGAAGTGACATCATTTTACCCCACCCCCAAGTGACATCACACGGTTCGTGACCTCCCTGATGACATCACAGGAAGTGACATCACAGGAAGTGGCACCATCTGCTTTCATACACCACTCGAATAACACGTTGCACAACACTTCTGCCATAAGAATGCAGCTACCTTTCATGAACACAACCAATGAATGATGAATGAGGAAACTGCACCAGCGTCCCCAGATAAAGTGGGAGGATGAAAGCAGTCGTAGCATACATGCTGGGGCAGAGACTATTAATGCTATGGGCCGATCAAGGGCTAGGCAAGCCCAGAGAAGAGTCCTTGGGGGGCTCATCGTGATGCAGAAGAGTTGAGGGAGCCATCCGCAGCACATAGCAGCAAAATCGAGAGCCCGTGCCCCTTCTGCACTATCAGCGGCTTTACTGCACGCGGCTGTGTAAGAAAAAGGGCCGGAGGGAATTAGACGTATAGTGGGAGAGGCAAATGCGAATATGGATTTGGTAGGTCATGGTCAGAGGTACGCATTTCCTGTGTGCCAATCTGCTCTCTATAAGTCTTGCAGATAGACTTGGGAGTAGGTTATCCACAAGGAAGAACCCAACATTTGATAGGCTATATCACTTTGCGTCCATCTTCACCAAGACGGGAAGGAATAACCAAAGTATATTCCTCAGATGAAGCTGTTCAATGCTGCTTTGACCGAGTCCACAATTTTCATTCGCATCAACCACCTTGCCTTGCAGTTCTTTCGAGATCGGACAGGCTCCCTGGCACCACGTTGCATAAGCTCCTTGGTCTGCTGGCTGATGGGACTGATCTCTTACACTACAAAGGAAGCTGGAAAAAGGCTACATGGATGCAGCTTGGTAACAAATATCTTCCAACCTAGTAACAAGGAAAGTTGCCCTGGCCCTGAGAATCCAAAGGCAACACACCATGTTTGGCCAGTAGTGGTGACTGGTGGGCCTAAATGACTGTTGTGTTCTAACACCGATTGGTCTTATCAGAAGGACAGGGGCCGCAGAAAGACCTATGTATTGGCTTTGTGGGAAAGATGGCCCCTTTTCAGGGAATACTCTGGACTGCTTAGGATTGATTTCTGTGCCTAACTGTACCAAGGACCGCTTTTGCAATAGTTCTGGGGCAAATTCTTTATGTGTCCCTGTTAACATATCCTTTGAATAAAAGACTCTACAGAGCCTAACCGGTGTCCATGAGGCACCTTCTCAAACACTGGAAGAGCAATGCCAGGCCACAGGTGGAAAAGTGACTAAAGATAACGTGTGACCAAGGAATAAGAACTCCACTTTTTTCCTCTGCTGCTTCTAGATTCTTAAGTCACCCCGGCTTGCTGCTAGTGCAGTCCACTGTCTTATCCACCGTGTTCCAGGTTTTAGGCTCATGTATGAGGTGTGCACATTCCCAAATCACTCAGGAAAATATAGATCGAATTTTTCTGATGACCCATTTAAAATATTCCATATTTTTTGCTTCCTGCCCGTTACCACATTTGCTTCTAGTAGTGTGTCTGCATGTAGTAGCACCCCTCCAGTGGGTCTTTTGTCAGTCTAGCAACACAATTGTAATATATTTTAGAGTTTATGGAATGCGTCAAATTGCACCAAACTGCTTCGAGGCGCTGCCACGCTAGAATGCGTTTAGCACACTATTTCCTACCATATTTGTTAATGGTAAAACAGACAGTAAACCCGAAAGCAATACATGTTGGAGCATGTGTTACAGCAATGCAAACCTTCCGCTGCCTTTCCTTAAAAGTGCGCTCATTCCAACGTTAAAACCAAAGAGTTGCGATTTCTGCTGACAATGCACATGTGTTATTTCACTTCACTACAATTCCTCGGCACAAACACAGAGGGCCTCATTACGAGGTGGGAGGTAGCCATGGTGCTATTAGCGCCATAGATACCCCCTTACCGCATTCCGGGTCCGGGTTCCCGAAATAGGGACTTACCGGGTCATTCCAACCTTGGAGGACCTGGTAAATCCCCATTCCGAGAACCATTTCCCATTCCCATTCGAGCCCCTATAGGGCTCAATGGGAATGGGGATGGAGCTAATAACGGTACCGCAATTTGCGGTACCGTTATTAGCTCTGAAGTCCCTTAACGGGCCCCGTCCATAACACCTGGCACCAGTGTCCTTACCGGTGCTGATAATCCCTTACCGCCCACCTCGTAATGAGGCCCGTAGTGTATGAAGCTTGTTTTACACAAACGGCCCAAAAGACAACACATTCATCAATACTTTACTGGAACACTAACTCGCACAATAAAGTCAGGAATTACTGGTGCAGATGGCAGTTGCGACCCCAAAATGACGTCCCTGTGTAACTCTGACATCACAGTGAGAGGACAAAGAGTGAGGTCACACACTTCACAGTCGTTCCCTGAGCACTACTGAGAACAACACATAGAATAGCACGAGGAACGGTTGTCTAAACACATTTAATAAAGGGGAGGGGGTTATAAATGGGCGTGGAGGGCATGGGTCAGAGGAAGCAGGTGGGGACTGTAACCTGTAAACTAACATTAAGAAAACAATAAACAAAGGTCTGTACTGCGCATTTAACAATTCTTGACAGCTCGGCTGGTGCCAGGGGCACTGACAAGTTAAAGGGAGGAAAATGCTCGGTGTGGCTTGCCTTTTTAGCTAACTGTGGCAGAGACACAGGGCATTGTGCACAATTACATATTCTGGGAGCGATAAATACCTTGATATCCCCCACATAAAATTGTGGGGGGGGATTTGTCCTCCCTGTTCCCCCATGTCCTACGCCCATGAGGAAGCAAGGGCTAGTGCAGCCAAAACGAATGCCGTGAGTAGTAAGAGGGGAGGGTGGGATTCCCGGACGGAAATACGTCCGCCAACGCTTTGGCCATCGTCCTCCTTGGACACTCAAGCCATCCTCACAAGTCACAAAGTGGCACGTTTCATCGTGCAACCTTTTAACTTGTCATGGATTTTGTTGTAGGTTTCTTATTATTGCCCCCCCCCCCCTTGCGCACCCCTATATATATCTATCTGTTTACCCACACGAAGGAACCAACCACTTTCAAGTAGTAGGGAAGAAACCATACAATGGGGGTGGCAAACTGCACAAGACATTATGCTGGCTTTCAAAGCTGTCCTTCAGATTTAGTAAGTGCTAAGGGTTTAGGGAGAGAGGAAATGTTGACCCACGTGGACACAACTATCTGTTGACCACCTAAGGAACTAGATTTAAATCGCATTAACCTGCTGTAAATGATTTACAGGTGGAGTTTGCTGCATGAATACATCGGCATTATCACTGCTTCTTTGGGGATAATGCACTTTAGCGCCCTTTCTGCCGGCGCTTACTGATGATCTCTTTTCATATAGCGCTTACGCATAAGCGCTGTAGACGCAGCTTATGTACATACATCGTTCTCATCCAAGCAGAAGTTGGTACTCATTTATCGACCTCGGAAGGATGAAAGGATGAGTTAGACCACACATAGATCGCAGCAGCGATTGCTGAACCAGCTGAGCTATCTTACCAGCTGGCTCATTCGTGTTGTCTTTCAGATTTAGCAAGTGTTTTGAAAGAGAGCAACACTCGAGTTCCAGCCGCAGGGCCACCTGATGGCTGCCTGTTTTATTGTGCTCTTTTCTTTCAGCTGTGCCTGTTTAGTGGTCTGCACTTTATCACTATCCTGTAATCATGACATGGCATGTTTTTGTATTTGTTTTGTTATCTTCAGAGATCTGGACATGTTCATGTGGGCGATCTAGATCTACTCCCTATTTTTAAAGTTCTGCCTGGTGGCAGAGCATGACGACTTGCTCCATGTGAGCTCCTTCGCGACAGGAGGCCGGTAAGTCCTGAATACCCACTTGACCAGCTACATTAAGCTGAATAACCACCTGGCACATTTCCAAGAGCAGCAGGTGCCTGTGCCATACCCCCTGAACTACTCGCCGGAGCCTTGGTGGTTGTCCCTTGTTCAGAGTTTCTTTCCCGGATCTTCTTCAAGGTGGCACTACGAATCATGCTGGCGCTCTAACTGGTTCTGAGAAGGGCTCCACAAAATGCAGAGACCGTGTCACGATCCATCAGGCACAGACCAATGACAGGCCGCCCACAACAGAAGCAGAGAAGGGGAGAAAACCTACATCTGAAATTCAGAAGTCCCCCCTTTGAGGTGGAGCGATTGTGCGACTTCCACCCGGGTGGACGGAACAATTTGTGCCTGGTGAGAAGTGCCCCCCCCAGCTCCCAGGTATCGGTAAATGAGAGCCAGGAGACCCCATATCCACATATCCACAAGCGAGGAGATGAACCATGCCCCTGTTGGCGCGAGAGGGAAGAGTGCAAGTATCTAATGAGTATGGCAGCAAAGTACTTATGTAGGCCGTAATATGTATTAACCGAGCAGATTAGTTTACAACAAATTCTTTCCTCATTTGATATCATACAGGACGGATTGATGCTAAAGGTCGCTTTTGCCTGTCAGCTATTGTTGCGTTCAGCGTGAATGTACGTGGACGGTCTTACGTCACTTACGGTCACACATTAGCCCAGTTTGACCTTGCTTCCACCCGTCGCTTCAACGTACCACAACAGTACCCACGACCAAATCCAAGGGCTCAAACTGATTACACTGAAGACCTGGAGCGTATTAACCCTATTATTTTACAAATCCACAATTGGATGGCTATGAACTCGTTGGCCCTTAATAATGCCCAAACTGAGTTGCTTGTTTTGGGTACTCAGCAATGGCTTAAGAAGCTGGATATAAGGTAGGAGAATTTTATGATTGGCCAACACACAATTCAAGTCTCTAAGACTGTCGAGACACTAGGGGCCTCATTAGGACCCTGGCGCTAAGTGTTTAACGACGCCGTAAAAGGCTGCGGCGCCGTTAAACACTTAGCGCCTTACTACGAGGTCTCTTTGCGGGACCCGACCTGAACGGCTGGTCTAGACCAGCTGTTAAAGTAGGGACCCACAAAGGGACCTTGGTGCTAAGTACGGTACCGCAATTTGCGGTACCGTACTTAGCGCCTTCCCCATTCCCATAGAGCCCTATGGGGCAAAAATGGCAATGGGGAAGGGCCATGGTTCAATGGGGAATTACCGCCCCGCCAACCTTGGAATGGGGTGGTAATTCCCCATTGAACCATGGCGGACCCGTTACAACACCGGCACCAACCATGGTGCTAATAGCGCCATGGTTTAGCGCCGGTGTTGTAATGAGGGCCCAGTCTTTTTTGACCCTCAGCTGTCTTTTAACCAGGAGACTAGCTACTTAAAATCTTCCTGCTGTTTTTTCATACAGCTTCCTTGGCAGATTTGGCCTTTCTTAGCCAAAGAAAATCGGTATGCAGTGATACAATCGCAGCAAAAATATTGGCTGTAAAAAAAATTGCGGCAACAATGTTGTGGTTTGAAACCTTAAAGGCGTTCCCCATTACACCATTTAAGGGGAGTGTGAGTTTCGGGGGTGTCCCTCGCTCCCCTTAAATGGTATAATGGGTCCGGGGGTTGCGGGGGTATCCCCTGCATCCTTTACATGGATTGCAGCAGCAAAACCACAGCATTTTTACCGCAATGTTTTGTGTTCACGGCCCTTATTGCCGCAATTTTAACACATGGGCCCTCATTACGACTCTGGCGTTAACCAATGGCGCTAATAGCGCCATGGTTAACGCCCGTAACTTACCAATTCCGCAAATGGTAAATGAGGAATTACCACCCCATTCCAAGGTTGGCGGGCGGTAATTCCCCATTGGCCCTTCCCCATTCTCATTTTTGCCCCATAGGGCTCAATGGGTCTGGGGAAAGCGGTAATTACAGTACCACAAATTGCGGTACCATAATTACCTCGAAAGTCCCTTTGCGGGTCCCTACTTTAACAGCTGGTCCAGACCAGCCATTAAGGTCGGGAGCCGCAAAGGGACCTCGTAATCAGGCGTTAAGGGTTTAACGGCACCGACACCTTTCACGGCGCCGTTAACCCCTTAACGCCAGGGTCGTAATGAGGGCCATGGAACCAGAAAATCGTGCCTTGATTACAGCAGCTATTGTGAACTGCAACCTGGATTCCTGCAATAGTCTCTTAATTGGCACCTCCCAGGCCAATCTCAGGTCCTTGCAGGTGATCCAGAATAGTGCTGTGCGTGCTGCAAATGGTCTCAAACGTAACATGCATGTCTCTGAAGCTAGTCGTAGCCTGCATTGGCTTCCTATTCAAGAAAGGCTACAGCACAAGGGTTTATCCATTGTGTTTAAATGCCTTTGGGGTGATGCCCCATCTTATATCATTGCTAGGCTTAAAAAGAGAGCCCTTGGACGCTCATTGCAATCTAATCGTAATATCTCTTTGGTTCAACCCCTTTCCTCATTGAAGAAAATTGGTGGTGTCAGTTTTAACCTGTGGGCCCCTGCTTTATGGGACTCAATGCCCAAACATCTTGCTCTAAGCAGCTCAGTAGCTATTTTCAAGTAACAATTAAAAACCTTCCTCTTCGTTGTAGGACATGGGTAACTTTAAAAAATGGCTTCTCTACATCAGTCCTCATATTGCCACCGGTCATAACATCCACTGATATTTTTTTGTTGGCTTTTTTAGGAGGGTCTTGGTCCTTTTCTCTTTGTCTTCTCTGGCCTGTTTCACTGTCTTCTGTCTGTTTTTATCGTGTGCGTCCCCTGAGGCCTACGAGTTAGTAGGGCAATTTAAGAACTGATATAGATAGACAGATAAAACATGAAGATGTTATTACAGGCGCTGGAATCAGTCAAGAAACAGCCCAGATGGCTGAAGTACAAGTCCATGCTGGGCCCATCACAGGTGAAAGCATGGACTCACCACCCAAAATTCATAATAGAGATCAAAGGTAGCGCTAAGAAACGTTCCAATCCCATCGTGGAGCTAGACAAATCCGTATTAGCAGAAAATAAAATGGATGAAGTTGAAAGAAATGTTGAAACCAGATTCAGGATCAAGGTGAACTGGCAGGGAAAATGGAGAGCTTAGAAGACCAAGAGGAAGCAATAATCGCTAAACAGGAAGACGTGAACAGTCGTTCCCCCGAAACAACATAGGATTTTGCGGGGTGCCACATCACGTACAGGAGTAAGTGCTAGAAGAATTCATGAAGGTCTTATTCTGAAATATTCTGTCTCAAATGTTTTAGACAGAGTGTACCCGTTGCTTCGGTAAAGGAAACACCTCCTATCAGATATATTGACTATAGTAGATTCTTTCCAGCTGAAGCAGCTGATCATGTCTCCAGTAGGGGCTTCTAAATCGATACAGTGTTGAGATGCGGATATTTTTCCGATGCCTGGCAAACATCGCTCTTCAGAAGGAGACAATTAAACACGGCTGAATGAAAGCAATGGCGGACATAGATGGTGCTATCCTTGCAAACGGATTTTAATTGTATTGTTTCAAGGGCAGTCCTAGCTCGGGAGCAGCGCAGCACTGTACAGAGTGTGCATAGGCAGCGTTTGGGCTGGCATATTGTAACAATAGCGCAGTTCTGTGAGTGGACGCCTGTGCCTCGTTATGTGCATCCTTCCGAATTTGTCCTTGGTCAGATGTTGTTGAAAAAGCTATGTTTTGAGAGATGTGGGAAATTGGAGAATTGAGGGGGTATTCCGAGCTGACACAGTGATCGAGTTCCAGAGGGTGGGTGCATGAGATGAGAAGGAGTGTTTGTGGGATCTCTCTTTGTGGACAAGTTGTGACGCAAGCTGGTGATATGTGGAGCTTGTCCACCAGGTACGCTGCGTGACTGCTTTGTATATGATACGTGCAGTCTTCAACAGTATCCTGGCCTGGAGCGGAAGCCAATGTAGTTTGTGTATGACTGTGGTGATTTAGTCATATTTCTGTGCACCTATAATAAGATGTGTTACTATGTGGTGGACTGCTTTTAGGTAAGCCAAGTGAGCAGCTGGAACCCCTGGCAGGAGGGCATTTCTCCCATTGATGCAGGAGACCACAGGACCTGAACTAAGGTCTGGAAGTCCTATGGAAGGATGAAGGGTTTGATTTTGAGAAGGAGGGAGATTCAGAGCTATTTGAGCCTTCATGGCTGTGTGTTTCTGGGAGGACAGGCTGCTCTCAATGTTGAAGCCTAAGGATTTTGCTGAATCTGAGAGTTGTGGATCAAAAATCCTTCTAGGTGCATATCATTGAGCCATTGTTGGACATGTTGTTGTTGAGTGGGGGGACCGATGAGGATACATTTGGTCTTAGATGAGTTTAATTTAATGTAGACAGTCGGCATCCAGGACTGGATGATCGCTTGGTGATTGCGGATACGAGTAATGTCCTGCACGCTGTTTATTCTCATGTACAACTGAGTATCACCCACATATTAGTGGATGACTATATTGGGATCTTTGAGGAGAGTGTTCAGAGGCTCCAAGTAAAGGTTAAAAATGATTGGTGAGAGGATGGAGACTCCACAGTAGACCTGGATTCAGTTAGACGCAACAAGTTTGTCTGCATAGCCTGGTGTCTGGTAGGAGGACGTAAACCAATTCAGGAACGTGCCATAGAATCCCATCCTCTCGACAAGGAGGGAGACGAGGATGCAGTGGTCGACGGTGTAGGATACAGCGGAGAGGTCAAAGAGGACAAGGAGGCATGAGTTGCCCTTATCTATGTTTTGGAGGGCATAATCCATGGATGGTGGCTGTCCACATTTGGGGCAGAACCCGGGCTGATAGTCATTTATAAGGTGAAGTTGTTTGACTCTGGTGAGTAGTTCACTAGCGACTAGTTTTTCCAAGATTTTGCCAATAAACGGGAAGCATGTAATTGGCTGTTACCCAGGTCATATGGATATAGGGTTGGCCTTACCAAAAGAGATTGTATTAGACTAGCTTTGATGGTTTCCAGGAATTAGGCATTCCTGGAAAGGAGGCATTTGTGCTGTAGCACATTTTGGGTGTTTCATATGCGCAGAATAGAATACTATAACAAATAATCTTGGACCCAAATAACCGTACAGACTCAAAGAACATGGCACATTACTACTCCATTATCAGTTCAATAAAGTAGGGAAACCTGGCGAACAACAAGTCATAGTCCACAAACTCTCAACTGCATTTCAGTTACACAAAGGCTTTATACCTCGATGTGCATCAGCTATGACATCCTCCTTCATGGCAATTAATAAAACCTATTGCACAGAGGGTTTGGTTAGGGGAAATATCTACTGATGGTCTCTATAAGTGTTAGTAACATCATTGGCTGCCCCATATCTAGTAGGCATGCCTTCAACTTCCCTCTAACTACGTATAATACAGAGTATAGCAGTATAACAGTAGTGGATTGGTCCCTGCAACAATGTATGCTCACCATTGCATAGGCCCTCTGATTGGTTGGCATTGACTTCCAACCTTAGACACTCGGCTCATTAGCAGCACATAAGCAATATGAAACCCAGGTGCAGAGAACGTCAGACTACTGCCCACTTGCCCAATTAGTGTACCATCTCTCATCAGCCAATCCTTCAACCAAGACCTCTTCTTTGCACATGACCTTCCTGAATGATCTCTTCTCCGGACCTTTAAGGGAGTAAAGTATATTGTTATCTTTGCCTGGAGTTTACGCATAGGCCTTGTTCTTCTGGTCTTATACCACGTGTGAAGAGACCATGACTTTGTCCATTTTGCCCCTGTATTTAGTGCTATTTGATTCTATTTTCTTGGGTGTCATTACCCTCTCTGGCCTCTAGCGACTCGGTTGCTCTGTCTCACATATGCTTCCTACATCTTTACTCGTCAATACTTGGCATTCACAAATGTTCTCTCATTGAATCTAAGAGAAATATGTCCTGCATATGTCTCCACTTCTACCCATCAGTTGCTTCCCGCTGTGGCATCCTTGACCTCTGGCCAACAGTTATTCTTTTTTCAACACATTTATAATTTCAGCGTCAGTCAGCTCTGCAGCTCTGGTCTCTCTCCTTCAAACTCTTCGCTTACTATTATTCAGAGTCGACGTCCATCTTTTCAACATGGCCGATTCATCCTTGTTGTGCTTTCTACTGCAGCAGGCTTCTATGTGGCTCATCTACCTACCATTTCTGCCTATATACAAATACTACACATCTGGTGACTTATCTTCTTTGTATATGTGATTTCTTCTCACGTGTATGTAGGCTTACTCTTGTTTCCTCAGTTATATCTTCATTCTTTAATTATTCTCATATCGTTTTGGTGCTTTATTGTCTCTTATTCTTATATTATCACTTTGCAAAAATAAGCTATGTCTGAGTTTAGGCATAGTGCATGGCATTACGTATAATCAAAAACGCCACATCCAAATGGATATTGCACATGTGTCAGCTCCTGTGAGTTAGCTCTGCTGTGAAAGGGCATGTGTTTTCAGGTCAGACGGGTCAATACTGCCAAACGACAGGACAGAAAACTAGAGGAAACAGCCTCTCTTTGAACCCCTTCGTGAGGGCTGGTAACACTACAACCCACCCCTTCACCCCCAGAAACAAACACACAACAGACAGCTGTCCTGGGCCCAGGTATCAAAGGAGCACATCCATTTTGGAGGTGAAGCCTCACACCGGGTGGTGCATGTCCAAAGGCATTTGTTATCAGTCAGGAGGGAAGGAGTGGCAGTGTGATAGGCAGGAGTGATCTGGTCACTGGAAGAAGCCTTCCACCATTTTGTTTCTTGATGTCTATCTTTCCCTTTCTGTCCCCTACCCTTTATGTGGGGTGTGACATCAACAGGGCAAAGTTCACTGCAGGCAGGAGCAGGGCTTGGTCCGCAAAAGCATGCTAGCGTTACACCGATCACCTGGGGACTTGTGCCTTTAAAAGAAGGGGTCTCTCACCCCTTCTGGAGATTCACTCATTTCCTCAAGGATCCTTTAAGGCTGAAGAGACATTCAGAAGATTGTCACTGGAGTTCCTTTGGGACAATCATACTCTTCAAAGCTCTCAGCCTTAGGTGAAGAAGAAGCCTTCCAAGACGGAAGGAAAATCTGACCCCTGAGCCCTGCCTGGGCACATCGGGAGTAACCAGGGCTATGGACCAGGACCCACTATTCTGCAGCAGATCTCCTGAGCTAGGGGAGCAGACCCTGAATGGAATCATCCTGTCCTTGAGTCTTCTGCAGAAGCCTCACAGACACCAAAGGGCCAGACGAAACAAGGCTCCCTCTTCTACGACACCAAACTGTTCACTCCATTATCCCTGCATCTTGAACAGAAGGGAAGGTGCTGGCGGTGGTGTCAGAGTTCCTCTGACCAGCCAAACTATTGCTTGCATCTACACAAGCTTGAAACTGACTCGTGCCCTAGTGAAGCATGCCGCCTTGCAGGCCTGAAGCCACTACCCAATGCCAGGATCCAGACAGAATCACTAGAGAATCTAACCGGGGGTTACAACACCGGCTTCACCCAGCTAGCCCATGATCTGCCACCTCATGGATCGCACATCAAAGCACCCTCGATCATCACTTCGACCACCATTGCCCTCTGACTCGAACCACTGGAGCATCACTCGCTGACCCTTCCCAGAGGAAAGCCCAACTCAGACTAGCCAAATGAAAAGCATTCCGGGGACCAACCCAAGCGGCATCTTTGAAGATCTGCTGTTCTACTGCAAAGAGCACCCGCATTCACCCCTACTCAACGCCTGCTTGCTGCCAGTGCCTCCAAGATCGTACTTGCCTGAACTAACCCTCATCATCTCGCATCATAATTCAGCATCTGGCCTGATGCGTCAGCCCACCAAGAACTGAATCCAGGTACTGTTGATGCCGAACTGCCCCCACGTTCCACTTGGACCTTATAGACTGGTTAGGTCATGATCCCTCCTGTTTTCAACAAGATATCGGGCCTCATTACATGGACGGGGGTAACCATGGTGCTATTAGCGCCATGGTTGCCGCCGGTATTTTACTGAGTCCGCCATGGTGAATGGCGGAATTACCGCCCTATTCCAAGGTGTGTGGGGGCGGTAATTCCCCATTCACCATGGCCCTTCCCCATTCCCATTTTTGCCCCCATAGGGCTCAATGGGAATGGGGAAGGCAGTAATTACGGTACCGCAAATTGCGGTACCATAATTACCTCCTAGGTCCCTTTGCGGGTCCCGCCCTAAACGGCTGGTAAAACCAGCCATTAAGGTAGGTTCCCACAAAGGGACCTCATAGTAAGGCGGTAAGGGTTTACCGGCACTGGTACCCTTACTGGTACTGGTAAACCCTTACCTCCGTCCGTGTAATGAGGCCCATCTCTTTTATGGTGGTACCTTACCTACCATCCCTGAAACTACACTCAGAGTGCTACTTTCTCTGGTCTGTCGCACCATCTTGGTTCTTCCCTTTGTGGTGGGATTTTGTGTAGTAATCCCTTTTGCAGATGGTGGGTTTTATTAAAGTGTTTATATTTTTATAGAACCTGACAAAGTATTAGAGTCCAAAATTAACAGAATGTCCAATCAAGGTTTCAGCGAGAGGGCATTTATCCTGACCTTTGTGGGCTGTAGTCGAGTGGGTGACCAACAGTGGGATGGGGTAGTGGTTAGATCAGTCGAGTGGGAGGGGAAAATGTGCTTCAGGTTCATGGAGCTGGTCAAGGTGAAAGCATGCTTTGAGTTTGGATGTTGGCCTGTGATATCTCTGAGAAGGACATCATTAGATTGCATTATCTGTCAGAGGAGGGTAAATTGGGGATGTCAGCAATGAAAGAGTCCTGTGAGGCAGTCTGTAGGCGAGGTAGAAGTTGATGGGTTCCTTACACGACAAATGGACCCCACAGGTGAGTGATTCAAACAAGCTTGTCCTGGGTGAGAGGATGATGGATCACTGCCAAGCGCTCCTATGGATCTATCTATCTATCTATCTATCTATCTCTGTCTATCTCTATCTATCTATCTATCTATCTCTGTCTATCTCTATATCTATCTATCTATCTATCTATCTATCTATCTATCTATCTATCTATCTATCTATCTATCTCTGTCTATATCTATCTATCTATCTATCTATCTATCTATCTGTCTGTCTGTCTATCTATCTATCTATCTATCTGTCTATCTATCTATCTATCTATCTCTGTCTATATCTATCTATCTATCTATCTATCTATCTATCTATCTATCTATCTCTGTCTATCTCTATCTATCTATCTATCTATCTATCTATCTATCTATCTATCTATCTATCTATCTCTGTCTATCTCTATCTATCTCTATCTATCTATCTATCTATCTATCTCTGTCTATCTCTATATCTATCTATCTATCTATCTATCTATCTATCTATCTATCTATCTATCTATCTATCTATCTATCTATCTCTGTCTATATCTATCTATCTGTCTATCTATCTATCTATCTATCTATCTATCTATCTATCTATCTATCTATCTATCTATCTATCTATCTATCTATCTATCTCTGTCTATATCTATCTATCTATCTATCTATCTATCTATCTATCTATCTATCTATCTATCTATCTATCTAAAAAGTAATGATATATGCCACTCGTCCAAAGGCCTTGCGGCGCTCACAGATGATTGCCACTCCACCGCCTGCCTTTACTTGCCGGTCGGCATGTTGGATGCAGTAGCCTTGGTGTAGGAGGACATTGAAAACATGGGGTGAGTATGGGGTAGACCATGTTTCAGTGATGAACAGTGCTTCAAAGTTGTTGTACGAGAGGAGGTTAGCGTTCTCGGTGACGTGAGTTACTGCTGAGTGAGCATTGGTGAACATGAGAGGGTGTGTGCATGTGGTCTGTGGGTGCTGGATGGGACATGGGCAACATTGATGTTGTTCGCTAGGATAGCTTGCTGGGGCTCCCAGGGATCTTTGCCATTTGAACTCTAGTGAGAGCTTGGATGGGCTGTGGCGCGAGGAGACACATGGTGATGTCTTTTGGCAAGTATGAGTAGTAGTGACGGCTTTGTAGGTAAAAATTCAGAATAGTACGCCTGGCCCTTTCAGGCACAAACAGGTGCAAACAGGTGAGACCCATGTCTTTGTCAGACCTTTGCTGAGGACTCGTGAAATAGGTGGTAGGTGGAGCAGCTGAGTGGCAGGGTCTGGTTATGTGAATCCTTATGTAGAGGCCTGGAAGGCTGGGAAATTGGTGGTGGGCAGAGTAGCTGAGTGGTAGGGTCTGGTCGTGTGCTCTCTGCCTGGAGCTGGCCTAGAATCCTTATGTAGAGGCCTGGAAGGCTGGGAAACTGATGGTGGGCAGAGCAGCTGAGTGGCAGGGCCTGGTCGTGTGCTATCTGCCTGGAGCTGGCCTAGAATCCTTATGTAGATGCCTGGAAGGCTGGGAAACTGATGGTGGGCAGAGCAGCTGAGTGGCGGGGCCTGGTCGTGTGCTATCTGCCTGGAGCTGGCCTAGAATCCTTTTGTAGATGCCTGGAAGGCTGGGAAACTGGTGGTGGGCAGAGCAGCTGAGTGGCGGGGCCTGGTCGTGTGCTGTCAGCCTGGAGCTGGCCTAGAATCCTTATGTAGAGGCCTGGAAGGCTGAGAAACTGGTGGTGGGCAGAGCAGCTGAGTGGCGGGGCCTGGTCGTGTGCTGTCAGCCTGGAGCTGGCCTAGAATCCTTATGTAGAGGCCTGGAAGGCTGGGAAACTGGTGGTGGGCAGACCAGCTGAGTGGCGGGGCCTGGTCGTGTGCTGTCAGCCTGGAGCTGGCCTAGAATCCTTATGTAGAGGCCTGGAAGGCTGGGAAACTGGTGGTGGGCAGAGCAGGTGAGTGGCGGGCCCTGGTCGTGTGCTGTCTGCCTGGAGCTGGCCTAGAATCCTTATGTAGAGGCCTGGAAGGCTCAGAAACTGGTGGTGGGCAGAGCAGGTGAGTGGCAGGGTCTGGTCGTGTGCTGTCTGCCTGGAGCTGGCCTAGAGTGTTGATGTACTCTTATGGGGGGCAACACTTCACCATTTGCTCAGAAGACTAGGCTGGTGCCTGATGTGAAAGCTACCAATCAGGAAACAGAGAAACAAACACCTGACAGCTGAATGGGGAAGAGGTCAGGATCTGAAAGTAAACAGAGGAAGAGCCATGGAAGTCACATTTCGGCAGGACCTTGATGAAGAACCTTGCCAGAGACATGTATATCAGAAGATAAGAAGGCTTTGTCTGGCAGATCCTGTCTGAAGCTGTTTTCTACTGAAGGCTAAATACTAAACTAACTGTCCACATGTCGTTATTTACACATTTAACAAGCATTCATTTAGTAGAATTAGGTGATAGTTTAAACTTTCTTACAGGGTAATTATTCGGCCAATTGACTTGGGGAAAGGGTCAGTGACATGCTTCCACTGCCAGTGATTTCATGGTCGGTGGGTCGACATCATTTTCTAGCCCCCATTACACGCTTCCACACTTACACTGGGACTAGTATTATTTTCGAAACCGCACCAGTCCTAGCATATTTGGGGAAAGTGTTGGATAGGGGGTGAAAAATCAAGTTGTCGAGCCGGCAATCCTCATCAGAATTATTTTGGGTTGGTCTTTGTTTCTCTTTCATTAGTTCGCATTACAGTTAATGTATGTTTTACCACCTGCTTACTTTGACTGAATCAGGTCTGTTGGATTATCTATAAGGGGATCGATGTACCTAACTTTAAGCTGGTGACCATGAATGTGCCGGGTCTCAAAAACGCTGATCCAATGAAATTCAGTCCTTCGTAGACTGCAAACTAGAGACTTATCAAGGCGTTCCTCTAAGCGGCTCGACTACTCACTAGTGGTAAAAAGAGGATGGCAGATCAAATGGTTTCAACCGGATATTTTGCCCTCAGTGGCATGCAGAAAGGGCAGTGGCCATTCTCTTGAGTAATGGTTTTCCTCTAATAAAATCCCTAGTCTTGGAAGATCCAGAGGGCGGATTTGTGTTGGACGGAGAGGCGTAAAGATATCAACTATTTACCTTCCTTTCATGTTATGCTCACTTTGGTGGCGACGATTCCTTTTGCAGAGACCTCATTCAAACTTTATTTGAGTTCTAGTTACCAATAGAGGTAGAACATTGGCTCCTTGTAAAGCAAGGAAAAGTCATATCACTGTGATTGCTAACCATCCCTGAGGGAGGTTCACGTTAATGAGAACAAATTCAGAGATCTGTTTCTCCTCTGATGCCCCCCTAAGCTTCACCTGGCCAACAGAGACAATTTGGAACTGCCCATTTTGGCAGACCAAGCAGAACAAGCGATTACATCCATGCTAGGGGTGAAGTCCCTAGAACTGACGGGTTTCCCAACTCATTGTATAAAGCATTTCAGTCCAATTGAATAGCACATCTTGCAAAACTATTTAACTCATTCCAGATCTATGGCTCTGTCTCCCAAACTGCTGCTGAATCTACTAGGATTCCCCATACTATTGCCTTCTCCCTCTCCTGAATGGAAGTGCAAAGGTGAACCCCAAAATTGTTGCTACAGGAGTCATGAAAGTCCTGCGCTTATTGATAGATACCAATCAAACTGGTTTTATTTTAGGTAGAGGGGCGATGATGACATCAGGGGGGTACTTGGTCTAATTGTCTATGGTTCACACAAGGGACACCGCTTTGCATTGTGGGCAATTGAGGCCAATACAGCACATGACAGAATAAACTGGTTGTATGTTAAAAGCATCATGAGAGCATTTGGATTTAGCCCAAACGTTCTGCTCTTAATTATGTCAACTGTTTAAATCCCACTCAGTAAAGAATAATGGAACATAGTCCAGTTCTATTGAAATAGAGCGTAGCTCCCAAGAAGGTTGACCGTTATCCCCGCTAATATTCTTCTTCTAAAGGAACTATTGGCCCATGGTGTCTCTAAAAACCAGGAGATTGAGAGGACGGAATCCCACGGGGCATCCCAACCAACACGCACGTCATGCAGGCGGCATTAACATATTGGTATGAGAAGCCCCGCCTTCCTTCCAGAGGCAGTGCCTACTCTCCATTGCTTCGGTGAGGTCTCTGGCCTTGTGATTAATACCACCAAATGCATGGGTCTCCAGTAAAGATGGCCCAATCACAAGAAAGGTTTACTTTTAGTTCGGGTGACTAGTGACTCACTGGACTACCTGAGCATTCCGGTTACAGCATCAAATTGGGCACACAACACTTAACCTGCTGGGATCTCCAGGGCCTGTCATGGCTTGGTCATATACCCTCAATAAAGATAAAGAGGACACTCCAGCAGTGATGTTTGTATGTATTTGAGGCATTAACGGAAAACATATATTTATTTATTGGTTATTTGTAAAGAGCACTATACAGCAAACATTGTGTTTCAAGCCGCATTAAGACAAGGGGGGAAGGGATGAGGAAGAAGGTTTAAAACAAAGACAAAACGTTCTTAAAAGGTCGTGCAAGTGCTAAGGCAAGAGAGCAGGGGGAGGAAGGGGAGGGGCAAGAAGGGAGGAGAAACAAACAAGACGTTCTGACTAGGTCCTGGGACGATTTAGAATGTGCAAGTGCTGAACATGAAACAAAGGGAGACGGGGAGAAAGGGAGGTGTGGGCAGAGGAGAGGGGGAGAGGTACAGCAAATGCAGATACAAGCAAAAAGTGCAGGGCCATGTAGGTAAACTGCATTAAGGAGAACCAGACATGCAATATGACAATCCGGTAAGAGTGACTGCAGACTGTAAACGTCTCGCCTAGAGAAATGAGGGGCTACATCAAGCATGCAGGCAAGCAACTAAGACTAGGGAACAGCAATGGAGGGGGTGCAAAGAGTATGGAAGCCATACCCTATGGTGCAAGGGGCTGCATCACATTTTCAGATAAGAGAATGTCCAAGAGGACACCGGTACATTAGGAGAGAAGCACAGGGCAGAGAGTGTCAAACCAGTGATAGAGGAGGGAGTGAGGAGATGGCGAGGTGGGCAGAAATGGGAAGCCAAACAGGGTATAGGGGGCAAGAGTAGGAAGAGCAGACAGTGCATGCAGGGTGATCAAACAAGGCAGGGTAAATAGAAACCCAACCACAAGGATGCATGGGGGGCAACAACAAAAAGCAACAAGAGGTGAGCAGACAAGGGAAAAGAGAAGGTAGAGTAGGTAAGAAAGTCGCGACTCATGATTGCACAAAACAATATATCAGAATCACAGCACAGGGGAAAAGCAATTTGTAGCAATTAACTTGCCAAGAGCATCAGTGCTCACAACTAGGGTTTGGCCAAGAGGGAGGGCACAGACCAAGGATGAAACTAAAGTGAAGCAGAGACTTGCACCGCCAAGGAAGTACAAAAAAAGTCAGGAAGAGTCATGTGCCGTAGTGCACAACCACAGGAGAACAAGAAACAATGCCTCAAGGCTGGGCAAGGGAGAAGCACAACTCTGAATTAGCGTGGGGGCGCACCAAAGCACAAGTGCAGCGCCGGTGCTAGATAGTGAAGTCGGAGACATGCCAAAATGGAAACCAATGTGCCATGCAGGAAGGGTGCCAATTCACTGCACTCAATGGCAGCCGCCGCACCGGAAACCCAAAAGAGAGGCAGGCACACCCCATGGTGAAGGGGTTTCAATGGGAAATGAAGCAAGGGCAATGTACAAATCATTCTGTAGAATCAATGCCTATCTGAAACTAGACCCTCCTGCTGGCACGACAAGGGGGAGTCCTGGGAAATGCACAGGTAGCTCGCTCCCCAGATAATAGGCTGTGGCCAGCACACGGGCCACGGCTGGGCAGAGAAGAAAGGCCTTGGTGTGGGCCTGCTGGCTCTCCTGAATTGGACAGCATAAGGTAGAAGGTGTCCAATCAGCTTCAGTGTAGGAGGGCAGGTCTAAAGCAGCAAAATACAATTCTGCGATGGAAGCAATGGCGGCAGCATTTATTAAGAAGGCACAGAGACTTCCTTGAATCTGTGGTGGGGGAGAAATTTATAGGGTTCCCCGGAAGATCCTTCTGTTTGCCATTTCTCTGAGAGGTCTTTGGGTCCCTCGCATTAACCACTAGCGAATCTCTTCCCAAATTAGCCCCACACTCCACTGGCCTTTGTCACATGAGTGAGAGGGCTGGGCGGCTAGCTGTGGGGCAACATGCTTGTCTTGGAACCAAGACGGCTCTGCGGACACAGGTTCAATTCCCAGTCCCATGTTTAGAGGTGTGACTCCTGCATGAACTGTGTTATAAAAAACAATTTGAATTACATGGGAGCAAAAAATCGAAAATGGAGTTACTAAAATGCTGCACTCCTACTTACTGTTTCTTACCAAGAGGTTGAGGTCAGAAGACAGTAAATTGCTTCCCTTTACTCTGAGTTCATTAAATTGTTGGGACAATGGATGTTGCTTACTGGGGATAAAGTCTGGTTTAGGACCTCCTACCCTGATAATGCAGAACTCTGAATGCTCTCTGGGTTTGATAAAAGACGCATGTAGCAAATGGGAAGAGAAACAGCCACTGATTCTGAGAGATGTATCTGAGGAGCGTGCCCCTCACATTCCTAGAATGTTACGAAATATTCGTATTACCAGAAATAGAAAACTTCCATTACATCCACCGAGGACACTGGATATCTACCCAAGAGGTGATAGCAGGGGTGGTAGAACACCCAAAGGTCTGGAATTACTATTGATCGCGGGCGCTGTAAGTAAGAACATTTCTCAGTTTTGCAGAGTGCTAGATCCAGAATTGGCAAACGAGATCCAACCATATAGGTCTAGGTGAGAACGTGCGTGAGGAATATTGAGCTCTGGGGATTTGTGGCTTCATGTCTGGCACAAAAGAGCTCTAAATGTATAACTATTAAAGATTGTGTACAAAGGTATTTTATTGGTGGTACATGACTCTGCAGAGGTCATGTAAAGTTTACTCTGACTCATCTAAGATTTGATGGCGAGGTTGTGGTGGTGTAGGCGATGAGGGCCATACATGGTGGAGTTGTGTAGTGATACAAATATATTGGAAGGGATATTACTGAGAATCAAAGATATCCTGGGAATAAAGCTGCCCTTAGACCCAATTGTGATTGTGAAAAGAGATGCACAAGCACAAAGCAGGCATACCTCATAGGGATCCATTGTATAAGCATAAAGCAGGCAGACCTCATAGGGATCCATTGTACAAGCATAAAAAATGCAGACCTCATAGGGATCCATTGTACAAGCATAAAGCAGGCGGACCTCATAAGGATCCATTGTACGAGCATAAAGCAGGCAGACCTCATAGGGATCCATTGTACAAGCATAAAGCAGGCGGACCTCATAAGGATCCATTGTATGAGCATAAAGCAGGCAGACCTCATAGGGATCCATTGTACAAGCATAAAGCAGGCGGACCTCTTAGGGATCCATTGTACAAGCATCGAGGAGGCAGACCTCATAGGGATTCATTGTACAAGCATAAAGCAGGCGGACCTCATAAGGATCCATTGTACGAGCATAAAGGAGGTGGAGACGAGCATAAAGGAGGCGGACCTCATAAGGATTGATTGTACGAGCATAAAGCAGGCAGACCTCATAGGGATCCATTGTACGAGCATAAAGGAGGCGGACCTCATAAGGATCCATTGTACGAGCATAAAGCAGGCGGACCTCAGAGGGATCCATTGTACAAGCATAAAGGAGGAGGACCTCATAAGTATCCATTGTATGAGCATAAAGCAGGCAGACATCATAAGGATCCATTGTACAAGCATAATGCAGGCAGACCTCATAGGGATCCATTGTACGAGCATAAGGCAGGCAGACCTCATAGGGATCCATTGTATGAGCATAAATGCAGGCAGACCTCATAAGTATCCATTGTATGAGCATAAAGGAGGCGGACCTCATAAGGATCCATTGTACAAGCATAAAGAAGGCGGACCTCATAGGGATCCATTGTACAAGCATAACACAGGTGGACCTTAGAGGGATCCATTCTACGTGCATAAAGGAGATGAACCTCATAAGGATCCATTGTATGAGCATAAAGCATTCGGACATCATAGGGATCCATTGTACAAGCATGTACAATTACAATGAACCCATCCCAACATTCTTGAATGTTATGGAGGGTTTCATTTCAATTGTGAGTGCTGCTTGCCATGCGAGCCTGGCATGCGGTGCTCCCATGTCAAAGTAAATGCTGCCTGCCATAGTATGATATGATAGGATATTCATAACATGCTTAATACCCAGAGGTTTCTAAGCGCGAACCCGGGGATCGAACCTGTGGTGCTCAATACCGTTTTGCCTCCAAGGCGAGCACGTTGCCCCTGAGCTATCCTCCCGAGACATATACTCACTTTGCACTGCAGAGAGCAAATATGAAGGGCAAAAGGCGGCACACATGCATGTACCCTGCCTTTTGCCCTTTTTGCATTTGGACCCCACAGTGCAAATGATGAACATTTGGTGTCAGGGAGTCTGTTACGTTACAGTGTAAACGTAAGGGCTCCCCACAGTCCAATTATGATTCTGGGCAATTTGAGCCCCTATGAAGATATTTCATTGTTTATAAATTGCTTTCACTGATTCTTTTAAAATAGGTTCAGGAAAATGTCTATCAAACTATAACATTCTGAGTTAAATATGTCCTTCCAGAAAGGCAACTGCACCAAATGAAGACCAGTGGACTCAGTCCTCCTCCCCCAGGGGCCATGAGCTCGCAGTTTAAGTTATCTGTAAAGATCCCATCAATCGACTCCCCTTCATATGGTAATGAAAGTAGTACAGCTCCAGGGAACTGTCACGTGTAGAGGTTGCTCAGAGCAAGTGCAGACTGGACTCTGTGCTTACTGTGTACTTAAGAATTATCCTAACAAATTGTGGTCCTTTTCATTCATGGCTTGTTTGCCTGGGCATAGAAATGAATGTTATATCGGCAGTTTGCATCTATAAGTTTTCACTTGCGGTTCGCCGAATACAGTCACTGGTTTATTAGTCGTTAAAGTAAGAAGAGTGTTCCGCATATTCAGGGAACAGGATTGGTAAGTGTGTGGCTGGGAGAATTATGGGTGACCCTTGCGGTAGCTGCTTCCAGCGGCAGCCATCTTGGGCGTTTGCTTATGGGTCTGCAGTCACAGCTGCTGGAAGCCCCCTTCTTGTTCTTCCAGGGGTTTGAAGCACTAAAGCAAGTCTGCCAAATATCTCCCATTGGGCTGCTTGTCCTCCTTGCACCACAACTGATCCTTTTGTCCAACCACCAAAGCTTCTTTTGGAAAGTGGATTGTGCGGTTTAAGTCATTTTTCAGGATTTCGTGACATGTCAGTACCAGCACTGTACAGTAAATCAACAAAAAGGATTAATCAACAAATTAGCAAAGGTGAGCAAGACATAATATGATATGATATGGTATTCATAACGCGGATATACACAAGTGTCTCAAGGCGCGACGAGGCAAGGGAGGGGGAACAGAGGGAGGACAAAGACAACGCTCTTTACTAGGCCAGGTGACATTGAGATTGCCAAAGATAATATTGGAGGAGAGGTTCTGTATTAAGAAGAACAGACAGGAGATGGTTTTAAGATGGGAACTAAAGAAGTGGGAAGAGGGAAAAGAGTCAATAGTTAATGGAAGGGAGTTTCATTGTTTAGGGTCCAAAAGGGAGAAAAAACTAAAGCAAAGGGAGGCACAGGGAGGGTTAGCTACAGAAAAAAGGAATAAGGATTGGAAACGAAAGAGACACGTACAAGTGTATAAAGAACTGAGGGAAGAGAGATAGGTAGTGGCAGGAACAAGCATGCACTTATAGACGACGCAGAGAAAGGGAAGACGAGAGTCAAAGCGTAGGAAGGAAATAGCAAGAAGAGGGGGAGTAATAGAGGAGCCTGCGGATAGGGTAATGGGAATTACTGATGGAGCAAAGAGGAGAAGATTAAAAGTGAGGAGACCAAACAAAAGGGCAGAGCAATAGTCGAGATAAGAGAAGATTGGAGAGACACTGAGAGATTGAGTGGAAGGAAATGCAAGAAAGGAACGGGCACAATGGATTGTATAGAGATGAACACGACACAAAGGGGCAGTGTTTGAGCCGTGTGAGGAAAAGGAGGAGAAGAATCTAAAGTAACAGCATAAATGGAGAAGGGAGTGAGGAAAGAAAAGAGCATGTGTGGTGGGGCAAGATGATGAGAGAAAGCAAGAAGGAAAAAAACTTCATTCTTTGTAGGATTGAAATGGAGAGAGTGAGAATGCATCTGGGACTGAATGGAATAAAGACTGGAAGAAATGGTGGAATTAAGAGTATCAAAGAATGAAGAGAAAGAGAAAAAGATCTGGGACTGATCTGCAGAAAAGTGACCAGAGAGATTAAATGAAGTGACGACGGCAAAGAGGAATAGTGTAAAGGGAAAACCGCAGCAGCTCAAGTACAGGCCATTGAAAACACCAGAAAGGATCAGTCATGAGGAATACACTCGACAAGCTCAAGAGACAGAATAGGTACGATCAGAAAGATAGGAATGGAATCAGTGCAGAAGAGAGGCAGAAAGTTCAATGGAGGCAAGAGTAGTCAGGGGAGTATGAGAAGCTGCAGATACATCTTGAAGGAGGAGTAAAGAGGAGAGCTTATCATGCTGGAGGAGTATAGAGGAGATCTTGTAATGCTGGAGGAGTATAAAGGAGATCTTATGCTGGAGGAGTATAGAGGATATCATGCCATGCTGGAGGAGTATAGATCAATCCTATCATGCTGGAGGAGTGTAGAGGAGATCCTATCATGCTGGAGGAGTATAGATTAGATTGTATCATGCTGGAGGAGTATAGATTCGATTTTATCATGCGGAGGAGTATAGATTATAAAGTATCATGCTGGAGGAGTATAGAGGAGATCTTGTCATGCTGTAAGAGTATAGAGGAGATCCTATCATGCTGGAGGGGTGTAGAGGAGATCCTATCATGCTGGAGGAGTATAGATTAGATTGTATCATGCTGGAGGAGTATATATTAGATATTATCATGCTGGAGGAGTATAGAGGAGATCTTATCATGCTGGAGAAGTATAGAGGAGATATAATGCTGGAGGAGTATAGATTAGATTGTATCATGCTGGAGGAGTATAGAGGACATTTTCTCATGCTGGAGGGGTATAGACTGGATCATATCATGCTGGAGGAGTATGGATTAGATTGGATCATACTGGAGGAGTATAGATTAGATCGTATCATGCTGGAGAATGAAAGAGGAGATCCTGTCATGCTGAAGGAGTATATATTAGATTGTATCATGCTGGAGGAGTATAGAGGAGAACTTGTCCTGTTGGAGGAGTATAAAGGAGATCACATCATGCTGGAGGAGTATAGATCAGATCTTATCATGCTGGAGGAGTATAGAGGAGATAATATTATCTGGAGAAGGAAAGAGGAGATGGTATCATGCTGGAGGAGTATAGAATAGATCTTGTCATGTTGGAGGAGTATAAAGGAGATCACATCATGCTGGAGGAGTATAGATCAGATCTTATCATGCTGGAGGAGTATAGAGGAGATAATATTATCTGGAGAAGGAAAGAGGAGATGTTATCATGCTGGAGGAGTATAGAATAGATCTTATCATGTTGGAGGAGTATAGAGGAGATAATATTATCTGGAGAAGGAAAGCGGAGATATTATCATGCTGGAGGAGTATAGAGGAGATCCTATAATGCTGGAGGAGTATAGATTAGATGTTATCATGCTGGGGGAGTACACAGGTGATCCTGTCATGCTGGAGGAGTAGAGATGAGATTGTGTCATGCTTGAGGAGTATAGAGGAGATCATATCATGCCAGAGGAGTACAGAGGAGATCTTGTCATGCTGGAGGAGTATAGATTATATCTTATCATGCTGGAAAAGTATAGAGGAGATATTGTCATGCTGGAGGAGTATAGAGGAGATCTTATCATACTGGAGAAGTATAGAGGAGATCTCTTCATGCTGGAGGAGTATAGATTAGATCTTGTCATGCTGGAAGAGTGTTAATTAGATCTTGTCAGGCTGCGGGATTATATCATGCTGGAGGAGTATATAATAGATCTTGTCATGCTGGAGGAGTATAGAGGAGATCTTGTAATGCTGGAGGAGTATAGAGGAGATCTTGTCATGCTGGAGAGGTATAAAGGAGATGTTATGCTGGAGGAGTATATAGGATATCTTGTCATGCTGGAGCAGTATAAAGGAGATCTTATCATGCTGGATGAGTATAGATTAGATCCTATCATGCTGGAGGAGTATAGCTTAGTTATTATCATGTTGGAGGAGTATAGAGGAGATCTTATCATGCTGGAGGAGTATAGATTAGATCTTGTCATGCTGGAGGAGTATAGAGGAGATCATGTCATGCTGGAGGAGTATAGAGGATATCTTATCATGCTGGAGGAGTATAAAGGAGATCATATCATGCTGGAGAAGTATAAATTAGATATTATCATGTTGGAGGAGTATATAGGAGTTTATGTCATGCTGGGGGAGTTTAGATGAGATCTTATCATTCTGGAGGAGTATAGATTAGATGGTACCATGCTGGAGGAGTACAGCGTAGATCTTATCATGCTGGATGAGAATAGAGGAGATCATATCATGCTGGAGGAGTATAGAGGAGATACTATCATGCTGGAGGAGTATAGATCAGACCTTATCATGTTGGAGGAATATAGAGGAGATCCTATCATGCTGGAGGAGTATAAATTAGATTTTATCATGCTAGAGGAGTATAGATTAGATCTTATCATGCTCGAGGAGTATAGAGGAGATACTATCATGCTGGAGGAGAATACATTAGATCTTATCATGTTGGAGGAATATAGAGGAGATCCTATCATGCTGGAGGAGTATAGATTAGATTGTATCATGCTGGAGGAGTATAGGTCAGATCTTATCATGCAGGAGGAGTATAGAGGAGATTGTATCATGCTGGAGGAGTATAGAGGAGATCTTGTCATAGTGGAGGAGTATATATTAGATTGCATCATGCTGGAGGAGTATAGAGGAGATCGTATCATGCTGGAGGAGTATAGAGGAGATCTTGTCATGTTGGAGGAGTATAAAGGAGATCATATCATGCTGGAGGAGTATAGATCAGATCTTATAATGCTGGAGGAGTATAGAGGAGATAATATTATCTGGAGAAGGATAGAGGAGATCTTATCATGCCTGAGGAGTATAGAATAGATCTTATCATGCTGGAGAAGGATAGAGGAGATCTTATCATGCTGGAGGTGTATAGTTTAGATCTTATCATGCTGGAGGAGTATAGAGGAGATCCTATCATGCTGGAGTAGTATAGATTAGATGTTATCATGCTGGAGGAGTACACAGGCAATCCTGCCATGCTGGAGGAGTAGAGATGAGATTGTGTCATGCTTGAGGAGTATAGAGGATATTGTATCATGCCAGAGGAGTAGAGATGAGATTTTATCATGCTGGAGGAGTATAGAGTAGATCTTATCATGCTGGAAAAGTATAGAAGAGATCTTGTCATGCTGGAGGAGTATAGAGGAGATCTTATTATACTGGAGGAGTATAGATTAGATATTGTCATGCTGGAAGAGTGTTAATTAGATCTTGTCAGCCTGCAGGAGTATAGAGGAGATCTTATCATGCTGGAGGAGTATAGAATAGATCTTGTCATGCCAGAGGAGTATAGAGGAGATCTTATCATGCTGGAGGAGTATAGATTAGATCTTGTCATGCTGGAAGACTGTTAATTAGATCTTGTCAGGCTTCAGGAGTATAGAGGAGATCTTATCATGCTGGGGGAGCATAGATTAGATCTTGTCATGCTGGAGGAGTATAGCAGAGATATTGTAATGCTGGAGGAGTATAGAGGAGATCTTGTCTTGCTGGAGGAGTATAAAGGAGATCTTATGCTGGAGGAGTATCGAGGAGATCTTGTCATGCTGGAGCAGTATAAAGGAGATCTTATCATGCTGGATGAGTATAGATTAGATCCTATCATGCTGGAGGAGTATAGATTAGTTATTATCATGTTGGAGGAGTATAGATGAGATCTTATCATGCTGGAGGAGTATAGATTAGATCTTGTCATGTCGGAGGAGTATAGAGGAGATCCTGTCATGCTGGAGGAGTATAGAGGATATCTTGTCATGCTGGAGGAGTATGGAGGAAATCTTATCATGCTGGAGGAGTATAGAGGAGATCCTATCATGCTGGAGGAGTATAGAGGAGATCCTGTCATGCTGGAGGAGTATAAAGGAGATCTTATCATGCTGGAGGAGTATAGATTAGATATGATCATGTTGGAGAAGTATATAGGAGTTTATGTCATGCTGGGGGAGTTTAGATGAGATCTTATCATTCTGGAGGTGTATAGATTAGATTTTATCATGCTGGAGAAGTATAGAGTTGATCTTGTCATGCTGGAGGAGTATAGACAAGATAGTATCATGCTAGAGAAGTATAGAGGACATCTTATCATGCTGGAGGATATAGATTAGATGGTATCATGCTGGAAGAGTACAGCGAAGATCTTATAATGTTGGATGAAAATAGAGGAGATCATAACGTGCTGGAGGAGTATAGATATTATCATGTTGCAGGAATATAGAGGAGATCCTATCATGCTGGAGGAGTATACATTACATCTTATCATGCTGGAAGAGTATAGAGGAGATTCTATCATGCTGGAGGAGTATAGATCAGACTTTATCCTGTTGAAGGAATATAGAGGAGATCCTATCATGCTGGAATAGTATAGAAGAGATCTTGTCATGCTGGAGGAGTATAGAGGAGATCTTATTATACTGGAGGAGTATAGATTAGATCTTGTCATGCTGGAAGAGTGTTAATTAGATCTTGTCAGCCTGCAGGAGTATAGAGGAGATCTTATCATGCTGGAGGAGTATAGAATAGATCTTATCATGCCAGAGGAGTATAGAGGAGATCTTATCATGCTGGAGGAGTATTGCAAGTTCTAATGATCTGTTATTATTGTGATGGTGTGTTTTTCTCCTAGTACGTAATGTCGCCATTCACACAGTGCGCTTTTGATTGCTAGGAGTTCTTTCTCAGAAATTGAATAGTTTAATTCTGGGGGGGAACATTTCCTTGACCAAAAGGCAATGGGGTGAAGGCATCCGGTTTCAGGATTTTGTTGAGACAATACGGCCCCCATGGCAATGCTTGAAGCGTCCATTTCCACGATGTACAGTAAATCGGGCAGTGGGTTTTGCAGAATTGGGGCTGAGGTGAATTTTTCCTTGAGATCTCGGAAAGCTTCTTCCGCCGCTGGTGTCCATTTGAACTTTCGGTGTTTGCGAAGCAAGGACGTTATTGGATGTGCAATATGTGAGAATCCTGGTATGAAACGTCGATAAAAGTTTGCAAACCCTAGGAAACTGTACACTCCCTTTACAGTCGAGGGTGAGGACCAAGTGAGGATTGCCTCCACTTTTCTATTGTTCATCTTGATCCCCTGCAGTGTCAGTACATATCCCAGAAACTCCCTCTCGGTGACGTGGAAGGAGCATTTTTCTAGCTTTGCGTACAGTTAGTTTTCACACAGTTTGCGGAGTATAGCTCGCACGTGGGTTACGTGCTCTTGGGGAGTGGTGGAGTAGATAGAATGTCATCGATGTAGACGACTGCGCGGACATCGAGGAGTTCCATTAACACATCATTCATAAAATTCTGGAACGCAGCCGGGGCATTGCAACGCCCAAAGGGCATGACCTGGTATTTGTACAAGCCATAGCGGGTACGGAACGCAGTCTTCCACTCTTCACAGTTCCGTGATCAAGTCAGTAAATTCAGCCATTTCCGGGAGTTTGGAGGGGTGGAGCATTTCCAATTCTGCAGTACACATTTCTTAGCAATAATACAACCCACATTTAAGAATTTGGCTGCGCCCCTGGCTCCCTCAGCATCCCAAACCCCAAAAAGCACTCCCAACAGGTCAGGCTCAATAGTGGTATCACAGATTTCAGACAGTGTTTTTAGGATCTCACCCCAGAACGTAGCCAGCCCTGTGCAGTCCCAGAACATATGCAAGTGACCTGCATTCTCCGCTCCGCAGCGAGGGCAGGGCCGTGGGTCAGAGCGGGCAAACCTGGAGATCCTGCGTGTAGTGTAATATAACCTGTTCAGCAATTTATACTGAATAGTGCGATATCGAAAGTTCAGGGAAACCCTATTAGTGTGGGAGCACATTTTCCCCCATAGCTGGTCGGAGAGCTCCATCTCTTATTCGGATGCCTGATTGTCTTACCCACACCTGCAAAGGGAGTACAGAGTTTCCTAGTGTTTGCAAACTTTTATGGACGCTTCATACCAGGATTCTCACATATTGTACATCCAATAACGTCCTTGCTGCGCAAACACAGAAAGTTTGAATGGAAACCAGTGGCGGAAGAAGCTTTCTGAGCTCTCAAAGAAAAATTCACCTCAGCTCCAATTCTGCAACACCCACAGTCCAATTTACCGTACATCGTGGAAATGGACGCTTCAAGCATTGCCATGGGGGCCGTATTGTCTCAACATAATCCTGAAACCTAATGCCTTCACCCCATTGCCGTTTGGTCAAGGAAATTTTCCCCAGCAGAATTAAACTATGCAATTTCTGAGAAAGAACTCTTAGCAATCAAAAGTGCACTGTGTGAATGGTGACATTACCTACTAGGAGCAAAACACACCATCACAATAATAACAGATCATCAGAACTTGCAATACTTATGCTCAGCAAAAGCTCAGTCTTCTAGGCAGCTCCGTGGGCCCTATCCTTAATGGAATACGACTTTGTAATCACCTACCGCCCCAGAGTTAAGAACGTGAAAGCGGATGCGTTATCCCGCATTGGCACAGGAGAGGAAGTCTACAATGCCCCTAACCCGGTGGAGATCATACCCAGCCATAAAATTCTCGGCTTCTGCATCGGCCCATCTCAGTTAAATACTCTGCAGGAAACAATAAAAGAAAATATGTCTGAAGAAGACCAACTGGCTTGGGACACGAAGGGAGATCAGTTCACCATTCAAGACAAAGTACCATACTACCAAAGAAGCCTCTACGTTCCAACTAAGGATCTGCAACAAGCAATCATATCAGACTATCACGACTCGCTGTTAGAACCCCATCCGGGTATAGCCAAAACCATGAAGAAAGTAAGCAAATCTTATTGGTGGCCAACTTGGTGAGAAGATATTGCCACCTACATAGGCACCTGTGAGGTGTGTGCACAATACAAAACTTCCAGGCAAAAACCAGCTGGCCTCCTTCAGCCAATCACCATTCCGCCAGTGCCCTGGCACACAGTATCAATGGACTTCGTCACTGATCTACCTCCTAACTCAGGTTATAATTCCATCCTCGTAGTAGTGGACCTCTTCTCCAAAATGGCCCATTTCATAGCTCTAAAGGGTATTCCCTCAGCTCAGACCCTGCCGCAGGTTTTTCTAGACCGAATCGTCAAGTTACATGGATTCCATACCATAATCATTTCTGACAGAGGCAGCCAATTTGTATCTCGTTTTTGGAAAAAATGTTGTACCCTGGCAAGAGTAGAAGTCCGTCTGTCTTCTAGTCACCACCCTCAAACGGACGGCCAAAACGAGCGCACAAACCAGACCATGGAACAGTATTTGCGCTGTCTATTACACCAAACAAGCCAAAGCTGGACAGAAGTTCTATGGATGGCAGAGTATGCCTACAACAACTGAACACATTCATCGACCCAAGCAACACCCTTCTTTACTATATATGGTCCAGAACGTCGATCTACGATCCGCCAGAAAAGATTGAAATGCCCGCAGTAATGAGTCTACATGGCAGCATCATGAAAGCAGCCGAATAAGCCAGCAGGAACCTACAGCAAGCCAAAGAAACACAGGAAAGAAATGCTGATCGCCATTGACGAAAAGCCCCAGATTATCAAGTGGGAGACTCGGTCTGGCTGGCAACTAGACACATTGCTTTAAAGGGTCCCAAGAAATTTCAGCCTCGATACATCGGCCCGTATACAATAGAAAAAGTAATTAATCCAGCAGCCATGAGACTGGTGTTACCTCAACATATGCGTATACATCCCGTATTTCGCGTGCCACTATTAAAACCAGCACACCCAGGAACCCGAACTTCCACACCTCACGCACCCATACAAGTGGGTGAAGAAGCACCAGAATATGAAGTAAAGAACATATTAGATTCCAAGCAACTACGAAAAACCCTGTATTATTTGATTGACTGGAAGGGGTACAGGCCCCAGGAAAGATAATGGGAACCCAGCACGCACGTGCATGCCCCCTGATTGGTGCGGAAATTCCATCGGGACCATCCTGAGAAACCAAAGCCCTCATACACACCATTGGGAGGGGTCTTGAGGGGGAGGACTGTCATGGGTATCAGGCAGGTAGTTGGGGCAAGCTGGGTGGAGGCTTGGCAGGCCTGGCATAGGCACACAAAGAACCCATAACAAATCCCTCCTTTCATTCCTTCCTAGTGTTTGTAGTAACTTCCTGGTTACCACTCTCTGTTGCCAAACAGGGGGTGCATGATATCTCACGAGCTCTCTAGTGTTTGGGTGTGGCTGGCTATATAAGCCACACCCAAGATTCTTCCAGTGCTTTGTGTTGCTTACTGTGCGCTATATCAGCAAAACACTTGCCGTGCTCTGGATCAGCCAGCATCTGCTTATCTACTCTGGATCTTCCTGTTTCTGCTCACCTGCTCCGGATCATCCTACTTTTGCTCACCTGCTCCGGATCATCCTACTTCTGCTTACCTGCTCCGGATCCTCCTGCTTCTGCTTACCTGCTCCAGATCATCCTGCTTCTGCTTACCTGCTCCGGATCATCCTGCTTCTGCTTACCTGCTCCGGATCCTCCTGCTTCTGCTTACCTGCTCCGGATCATTCAGCTTCAGCTTACCTGGTTCTTACTCCATGCCGCAGCTATCTCCATTCAAGAGGGGACTTCTACACCGGCACCTGTAAGAACAAAGAAGAACAGCGATAACACGCGCACATCAGTAATGCTGCGCATATTCACTGAATCTTCCCGCGATGATGGAATCCAGGGCAGTTGCATGAGCGCTCAAACCCCTTTCAGAAAGAAGAGACATTATTCATTATGCTCGCTCCAATAACGCAGACACTTATTTCACTGCGCTCTCTCTCTCTACGTGATGCATACTTACCAAAAGCCTCCATGCAAACTTACCTAACCACCAAGTCTCCAGTAGCGCTGAACCCGGACTCGAGGTGCTAATACCACATAATTTCTCCTGCAAGGGAAAGGGAGAGACATTACCAGGCACGCTCGAATTGAAGGCACTGCACAAACCTACCAGCAGCTAGCTTCTACACGCAGCGCTACTCACCCACAAAAATACCAGCAAACAAAGACAATACGGACAATTTTGGACACTCAACATTCCCACGCAATGTTCACTTGTGGGAAGGACTTTCTAGCCAGTGAAGAAACTGGCACCTTGAAATCTCGGCCTCGCTGTGAACGCATAAAACAGCATTTGGCATCTGAACTCAGCCTACAGACATTGGCACCAATCACATGAGTGAATCGTGCCCCTGAAAATGCAGGATGGAGTGCACCCCCGACTAAAGATCAAGGTAAGCCCATTGGGGGACATCACAGCACACTGTAAAGAGAAGAGAAGGGCCCAGGGGAATCGGGTGAATTCAGTTTTGAGTGTACACCTTGTATTTGACAGGTATTCCTCCGGGTGAAACAGGGAAGTGAAGACTCGGGGTCAAGGGAGGCTCGTCCATCGCTCCTGCAGAGACACAGGTGAGTGTGACAGCATGGGTGATAAGAGATGTAGGGCTGATTGGGTGGGGAGGTCAAGTCAAGTCCACCTCCTGGCACCAAGGTTTGAGCTTACGTGCTGCTAAGTGAACGGAATGTTCCAGACATGGCACAAACATATCATCCAATTGTAGGGGGCCGTATAACGAAGGGCCTTATAGTTTGAAGACCGACGATAAACTGTGTACTTAATAGTGTTGAAGATGACATGTTTTAAAGATAGGCATACATTGTCCACCTGACAGTAGAATAGCCAATAACAATCCTAGTCCCTATAGAAAGTATCTTTAGAAGTTTCCCTTAGCCAATCCCAAAGCTTGATAGGTTTTCTATTATTTGCCACGTAGTATGACATCACCTCTGATGTAATCTTTGCATATAAGGATGTTTTTATGAGAAAATCATCGAGAGCTGAGCGAACGTCCGTTGATGTCCATTGTAAACTCGCTGTTTTAGATAATTTAGATAATTGTTAATAAAACCGCATCTTTGCCATCTTCCTGAGTTTGATTATTTGGACTCAAGATTACTCTGCGATCCCATCCATTGCATGCACGTCACTCAAAGGCCATACGCTCACAGGTCCTCTGGCTTGCTACCTCTACAGGGGTTCTGTGGGCTACCCATCTTACAACCGACAACAAACTCCGGCCAGGGTGGACCCCATATTGGTGCTTGTGAGAGGTTTGAATGTACCGTGGTGGAGTTTTCTAGAAACACAAGCCTCGCCTGTCACCTTCTCTCTGGACTCACCTTGGGCACTTATTCTGCTCTGTCTGCTACAGAGCTGTCATACGGCACAGCTCTGCCGTATCATTCCTTCACCCGCCATTGCACTCAGCCCTGAATGAATCTGGTCTTCTGGACCTACAGTTCTTATTTATCTAAATGGTAGGTTTCCCTTTCTCTGCCTTCTCTTGGGTAGTCCGTGCCTCTCCCAGCTCTCGACTGTCAACCATTTCCTGTCGTTCCCAATAATATCTTTCTTGTAATCTCGTTCTCTCTTCTAACCTCATGTTGTCTCCCCCCTACTCCTGCAAAGGTCCTATCCTCCTCCAAGGTCTTGACACTCTTTCTCCATGATGGCCGGCTTCACTTATCTCTCCAATAATCTCTCTCTTGTATCTCTCCCCTCCTGTAACTTCCTCTCTCACTTCTTCATCAATATCTCCCTGGCAGGTGTGACAGGATATGACCATGTCAAGTGAGGCTGAGGACCCTCGCAACATAAGCAAGGTGGCCTTCCAGGACAATGCTCAAGTTAGACCTACCCCCGAGGTGGTGTGGAGGAGTTTAGAGGAATCTTGTCCTTGACTCTCTGGTATACATGGAGTCATGTATGTACATTGATACCTTTTTTCTCTGCCCCAGTACCTATCAGCCATTGTCTTGCCCAGGTCACCTTCTTTAATTCTCCATGTAGTTCACTATAGACTAGAGCTAGCAGCATGCACCCCCCCCCCTCAAACCGCTAGAATGGTAAGTAGACCTCAAGGAGCAACACCTGCCAGAAATCAACAACAAGGACTGCAAGTGCCACAAGGCACCTGGGTGCAACAGGCAAAATCAGTCCCGTAAAAGAATGGTTGCCTTGTGGAGAGTGGACTTTCCAAACCCGTCCAGGAGATCAGAGGGAGACCCAGCACCTGCCAGTGAGTCCCTAGAACCACTACAGAGGAGAAGTGGATCGGCGTTGGCATAGCTGGAGCCTGCCGGGAGTGGCACAGCAGTGGCAGACACCAAAGAACAAGCATCAAGATCCATAAGGATGTTGACTTACCTGCTACAGGAGGTAAACAGAGATTAAATGTCACCAGAGACTGCCTCGCAGGCTGGAAGGCAATGGAGTGTGCAAAGTGAGTGGTGCTAAATAACCGTATGAAGACTCAGGAGGAATGCAAGCCCACAAGGGAGGAAATAGGAAGAGTTTGGGATAGACAAGGTAGAGAGGGCTCAGCGAGACACCCGACCCAATGGGAACTTAGAGAACATTATAAACAGGAAGGGGAGGGCTATAACAGGACAGGAGAGACAGTCTTCAGTGAAAGGTTTCTGCTGAGGTTGGAGGAGGTGCAGGGGGATGAAGATACAAGAGAGGAGTTGGAAGCAGGTGGAGGAGTAGTTGGTGGAGAGTAGCGTTGTGTTTGGAGCGAGTGAATGTCAGGTGTTGAGACTGAGAATGTGGTACCAAATCTGATGTAAATCCTTGTGTGAATGAGTGAAGTTGAAAAAGATGGAGAGGAAGATCATGAGTGAGGAGGAGAGAGGAGTGAGAGCAGGAGTAAGATCACAAGGGAGTAGGAAAGTAGAGGTAGGAGGAGTGAGAGCGGGAGTAAGATCACAAGAGAGTAGGAAAGTAAAAGTAGGAGGAGTGAGAGCGGGAGTAAGATCACAAGGGAGTAGGAAAGTAGAAGTAGGAGGAGTGAGAGCGGGAGTAATATCACAAGGGAGTAGGAGAGTAGAGGTAGGAGGAGTGAGAGTGGGAGTAAGATCACAAGGGAGTAGGAAAGTAAAAGTAGGAGGAGTGAGAGCGGGAGTAAGATCACAAGGGAGTAGGAAAGTAGAAGTAGGAGGAGTGAGAGCAGGAGCAATATCACAAGGGAGTAGGAGAGTAGAGGTAGGAGGAGTGAGAGCGGGAGTAAGATCACAAGGGAATAGGAGAGTAGAGGTAGGAGGAGTGAGAGCGGGAGTAATATCACAAGGGAGTAGGAGAGTAGAGGTAGGAGGAGTGAGAGCGGGAGTAAGATCACAAGGGAATAGGAGAGTAGAGGTAGGAGGAGTGAGAGCGGGAGTAAGATCACAAGCGAGTAGGAAAGTAGAGGTAGGATGAGTGAGAACGGGAGTAAGATCACAAGGGAGTAGGAAAGTAGAGGTAGGAGGAGTGAGAGCTGGAGTAGGAAAGTACATATACGAGTAGTGAGAACTTGAGTAAGAGCACACGGGAGTAGGAAAGTAGAGGTAGGAAGAGTGAGAGCGGCAGTAAGATCACACGGGAGTAGGAAATTAGAGGTAGGAGGACTGAGAGTGGGAGTAAGATCACAAGGGAGTAGGAAAGTAGAGGTAGGAGGAGTGAGAGCGGGAGTAAGATCACAAGGGAGTAGGAGAGTAGAGGTAGGAGGAGTGAGAGTGGGAGTAAGATCACAAGGGAGTAGGAAAGTAAAAGTAGGAGGAGTGAGAGCGGGAGTAAGATCACAAGGGAGTAGGAAAGTAGAAGTAGGAGGAGTGAGAGCGGGAGTAATATCACAAGGGAGTAGGAGAGTAGAGGTAGGAGGAGTGAGAGCGGGAGTAAGATCACAAGGGAATAGGAGAGTAGAGGTAGGAGGAGTGAGAGCAGGAGTAAGATCACAAGGGAGTAGGAAAGTAGAGGTAGGGGGAGTGAGAGCGGGAGTAAGATCACAAGCGAGTAGGAAAGTAGAGGTAGAAGGAGTGAGAGCGGGAGTAATATCACAAGGGAGTAGGAAAGTACATATATCAGTAGTGAGAACTTGAGTAAAAGCACAAGGGAGTAGGAAAGTAGAGGTAGGAAGAGTGAGAGCGGCAGTAAGATCACAAGGGAGTAGGAAATTAGAGTTAGGAGGACTGAGAGTGGGAGTAAGATCACAAGGGAGTAGGAAAGTAGAGGTAGGAGGAGTGAGAGCGGGAGTAAGATCACAAGGGAGTAGGAGAGTAGGGGTAGTGAGAGTGGGAGTGAGATCACAAGGGAGTAGGAAAGTAAAAGTATGAGGAGTGATTGCGGGAGTAAGATCACAAGGGATTAGGAAAGTAGAGGTAGGAGGAGTGAGAGCGGGAATAATATCACAAGGGAGTAGGAGAGTAGAGGTAGGAGGAGTGAGAACGGGTGTAAGATCACAAGGGAGTAGGAGAGTAGAGGTAGGAGAAGTGAGAGCAGGAGTAAGATCACAGGGGAGTAGGAAAGTAGAGGTAGGAGGAGTGAGAGCGGGAGTAAGATCACAAGCGAGTAGGAAAGTAGAGGTAGGATGAGTGAGAACGGGAGTAAGATCACAAGGGAGTAGGAAAGTAGAGGTAGGAGGAGTGAGAGCTGGAGTAAGATCACAAGGGAGTAGGAAAGTACATATACGAGTAGTGAGAACTTGAGTAAGAGCACAAGGGAGTAGGAAAGTAGAGGTAGGAAGAGTGAGAGCAGGAGTAAGATCACAAGGGAGTAGGAAAGTAGAGGTAGGAGGAGTGAGAGCGGGAGTAACATCATAAGGGAGTAGGAAAGTAGAGGTAGGAGGAGTGAGAGTGGGAGTAAGATCATAAGGGAGTAGGAAAGTAGATTTAGGAGGAGTGACAGCGGAAGTAAGATCACAAGGGAGTAGGAGAGTAGAGGTAGGAGGAGTGAGAGTGGGAGTAATATCACAAGGGAGTAGGAGAGTAGAGGTAGGAGGAGTGAGAGCAGGAGTAAGATCACAAGGGAGTAGGAAAGTAGAGGTAGGGGGAGTGAGAGCTGGAGTAAGATCACAAGGGAGTAGGAAAGTACATATACGAGTAGTGAGAACTTGAGTAAGAGCACAAGGGAGAAGGAAAGTAGAGGTAGGAAGAGTGAGAGCTGGAGTAAGATCACAAGGGAGAAGGAAAGTAGAGGTAGGAGAAGTGAGAGCGGGAGTAAGATCACAAGGGAGTAGGAGACTAGAGGTAGAAGGAGTGAGAGAAGGAGTAAGATCACAAGGGAGCAGGAAAGTAAAAGTAGGAGGAGTGAGAGAAGCAGTAAGATCACAAGGGAGTAGGAAAGTAGAGGTAGGAGGAGTGAGAGCAGGAGTAATATCACAAGGGAGTAGGAGAGTAGAGGTAGGAGGAGTGAGAGTGGCAGTAAGATCACAAGGGAGTAGGAGAGTAGAGGTAGGAGAAGTGAGAGCAGGAGTAAGATCACAAGGGAGTAGGAAAGTAGAGGTAGGTGGAGTGAGAGCGGGAGTAAGATCACAAGCGAGTAGGAAAGTAGAGGTAGGAGGAGTAGGAACAGGAGTAAGATCACAAGGGAGTAGGAAAGTAGAGGTAGGAGCAGTGAGAGCTGGAGTAAGATCACAAGGGAGTAGGAAAGTACATATACGAGTAGTGAGAACTTGCGTAAGAGCCCAAGGGAGTAGGAAAGTAGAGGTAGGAAGAGTGGGAGCGGGAGTAAGATCACAAGGGAGTAGGAAATTAGAGGTAGGAGGAGTGAGAATGGGAGTAAGATCACAAGGGATTAGGAGAGTAGAGGTAGGAGGAGTGAGAGCAGGAGTAAGATCACAAGGGAGTAGGAAAGTAGAGGTAGGAGGAGTGAGAGCAGGAGTAATATCACAAGGGAGTAGGAGAGTAGAGGTAGGAGGAGTGAGAGTGGCAGTAAGATCACAAGGGAGTAGGAGAGTAGAGGTAGGAGAAGTGAGAGAAGGAGTAAGATCACAAGGGAGTAGGAAAGTAGAGGTAGGTGGAGTGAGAGCGGGAGTAAGATCACAAGCGAGTAGGAAAGTAGAGGTAGGAGGAGTAGGAACAGGAGTAAGATCACAAGGGAGTAGGAAAGTAGAGGTAGGAGCAGTGAGAGCTGGAGTAAGATCACAAGGGAGTAGGAAAGTAAATATACGAGTAGTGAGAACTTGCGTAAGAGCACAAGGGAGTAGGAAAGTAGAGGTAGGAAGAGTGGGAGCGGGAGTAAGATCACAAGGGAGTAGGAAATTAGAGGTAGGAGCAGTGAGAGTGGGAGTAAGATCACAAGGGAGTAGGAAAGTAGAGATAGGAGGAGTGAGAATGGGAGTAAGATCACAAGGGAGTAGGAGAGTAGAGGTAGGAGGAGTGAGAGCAGGAGTAAGATCACAGGGAGTAGGAAAGTAGAGGTGGGGGAGTGAGAGCAGGAGTAATATCACAAGGGAGTAGGAGAGTAGAGGTAGGAGAAGTGAGAGCAGGAGTAAGATCACAAGGGAGTAGGAAAGTAGAGGTAGGTGGAGTGAGAGCGGGAGTAAGATCACAAGCGAGTAGGAAAGTAGAGGTAGGAGGAGTAGGAACAGGAGTAAGATCACAAGGGAGTAGGAAAGTACATATACGAGTAGTGAGAACTTGAGTAAGAGCACACGGGAGTAGGAAAGTAGAGGTAGGAAGAGTGAGAGCAGGAGTAAGATCACAAGGGAGTAGGTAATTAGAGGTAGGAGGAGTGAGAGTGGGAGTAAGATCATAAGGGAGTAGGAAAGTAGAGGTAGGAAGAGTGGGAGCGGGAGTAAGATCACAAGGGAGTAGGAAATTAGAGGTAGGAGGAGTGAGAGCGGGAGTAAGATCATAAAGGGGTAGGAGAATAGAGATAGGGGGAGTAAGAGGTGAAGAGAAGGAGGAAGGCCCAGAAGAAGGGTAAAGAGGAGGAATGGAGGGAAGAGTGAGAACAAGAGTTACAAGACCAACGACAGAAGGAAGGGTACAGGATGCCTAGAAAGTCTCAGAGGGAGAGCGATAGATGAGGCAGCCATCTCTCGGCCCCCAGAGAGCAGAGCAGGACAAGCTTAGACCCAGGGCTGGACTGCCCCAGCGGGACACCGGGACATCCCTCAGTAGGCCTCTGGCTGCATAGGGCCTCTTTGGCGCGGAAGGATACAAAGCGCGCTTCGCGTGATTCTGCCTAGGTGGTTTGCATTGATATGGCTGCCTGCCGGCTGCCACCACTGACCGTGGCACACTAGCGCTGCGCATTTCTTTTTTATTCCGAGCAGGGTTTGGCATGGGCAGCTGGGTTGACCTGACAACGCTGGCACGCGTCTGTGCATGAGGGCCTGGGCACCGGGGAACCGCACGTGCCCTGCAAACATATGGGCAAGTCAGCCAGGTGCAGGGCAGACTGCAGCATCCGGGCAGCAGTGGGGCCAAAGGGTTTGGTTTGCAGTGCTGCTGTCAGGGCAGTGGTGAGGTAAGTAGATGCTTAGTATTCTACTGTTATTACTGTGTTTTGTCCCAAGACATTACTGTCATAATGTCTTGGGAGGATAGCTCTGGGACAACGTGCTCACCTTGGAAGTAAGACAACATGGAGCACCACAGGTTCGATCCCTGTGTCCGCACTTAGAAACCTCTGGGTATTAAGCGCGTTATAAATAACCTATCATATCATATCATGAGGAACTTTTGATTTGAACTGTGTCGCTGCTCTACCGCGGACAATCCCACGAGTACACTGCCTACAGTCATTGAAGCGCACGCACATTTTAGATTGAGTTATTGTTACAATAATTCAGAGACTGTACACCCTGTACTTGGACATAGTGAGGAAAGGGCTTTGTAACCCATGAACTCATCACTTTGCACACATAGTGCTTGGTTGATTTCCAGCCGGTGTCTGCTTTAGTATACAAAAACTTCACACACATCGGATGATGGCATGATTTTGTAGTGACTGAAGTCTCTCGAGCCTTTCACTTCACTTTTTTACTCCACTTGCAAATTGTTTGCTCCTAAACGTCCAACTCCACCTGCGAGCAGCTGGAGAGCACCCGTCGTTGCTGTTTTGGGGACAGCCTACACGCGTGCACAGACTAGACAAATCTAGAGCATGCCAACAAAGCGCAACAGACGGGCTGGTTCCGAGTGCTGCCCTTTAGCACCTTTTGCTTGTGTGCCTGCATTGGAATGAGGCTCCTCTCCCTGTTCCTGGTCTGACATCGTGGCTGAGAAGTGGTGGGCATGGGCAGCCTCTGCCAGCTACTGGTCTTCTTGGCCCAGTCTCTGTCCCAGGCATGCAGGTGGTGCTCCTCGTGATGCAGGGGCCAATCACTGCTGATTCCGCGGCCTCTCTCTCTCCCACCTTTTTCTTGGCCAGTTCCTGCTGGAGCCCTTCTTTGCTTGTGTTCACCTGGGTGTGACAAGAGCTGTGCACTCTGGCCAGTGGCATTTCTCATCGCTAGGTAGTGTGTGCAGGTGAGGGAAGCTATACTACACACACAAGCGCACTTTGAATCGTAGTGGCCTAGTGCTCTTCCGTGCAATTACATTTCCAACACAGGCTGCATGCAGGCCAGCAGCCTGGTTCTTACCACACACACACAGGGCTTCCTCCATTTGGCCGCCCATCAGCGGTCTGGCAGGTGATCCTGGCTAGGATCAGGAAGAGAAGAAGCGTCAAGTGTTTGTTCGTGCGTGGGCACTGCACAGGTGTGAATGTAAATGCAATGTTTGCCTGGTGTTCACTCACACAGTAGCGACTTGAGAGTTGAGGCTCTCTTCAGAACGCAGGTAATAAAAGAAAAATACAAATCACTGAAAAACAAAACACATATGAGAAAGTAGAAATAGAAGCAAAGAGGAAGAGGGCTATATGGACTTAAGGGAGTTTTGGAGGGAGGTCAGGAAGGCAGGAGGTAGAAAAAAGACGCAAGACATGAAATATGTAAAAGCGGGAAGAAAAGGAGAGGTAGGAAGGGAGGAAGCTGGGAATGGAGAGAGAACAAAGAGGAAGGGAGTGAAAGCGAGTTATGAAGAAATAAAGGGAGAAAGGTTCGAGGGATAGACAGAAGTCCACTGCAAATGACTGGCCGGGGATGTTATGCAAATAACATCAGGCAACATAACTTCCTTCCGTTAGGAGTTGCGAACGCTGCAATGAGTATGATGCTGCCTGCATGCATGTTTATGTATTTATGCAGCCCCATTAAGTCCACTACATCTTATACGGACATTCTCTGAAACCTGTGACTTGTGTAACAGGTGGCCAGTCACCGAAGCTTCATTCAGGGTTCTGGAACTCGAGGCCTCGAGGGCTAATCAGCATATCCCTCATTAATATTCATGAAGAAAGATTTGCAAACATTTAGAATCATTGTTTGCAAATGTATTCCATGATTATTAATGAGCGGTATGCTGGAAACCCACATGGATCCGGCCATCAAGGCCTGGAGTTGGACAACCCTGCTTTAGATCTACCACCATTACAATGTTCAGGCATACCTAGGGTCGGCGTTTCATTGCTTGCTGCATCTTTCCTCTGTGCATGGAGGATTTGCAATCTGTGTTCCGTTGGGACTCATAATTCACAATGTGGCTTGTCCCCTACAGACTTCAAGTGCAACTCCCTTGCTTTGTCCCCTGCAGACTTCAAGTGTAACTCCCTTGCTTTGTCCCCTGCAGACTTCAAGTGTAACTCCCTTGCTTTGTCCCCTGCAGACTTCAAGTGTAACTCCCTTGCTTTGTCCCCTGGAGACTTCAAGTGCAACTCCCTTGCTTTGTCCCCTGCAGACTTGAAATGTAACTCCCTTGCTTTGTCCCCTGGAGACTTCAAGTGCAACTCCCTTGCTTTGTCCCCTGCAGACTTCAAGTGCAACTCCCTTGCTTTGTCCCCTGCAGACTTCAAGTGCAACTCCCTTGCTTTGTCCCCTGCAGACTTGAAATGTAACTCCCTTGCTTTGTCCCCTGGAGACTTCAAGTGCAACTCCCTTGCTTTGTCCCCTGCAGACTTCAAGTGCAACTCCCTTGCTTTGTCCCCTGCAGACTTCAAGTGCAACTCCCTTGCTTTGTCCCCTGCAGACTTGAAATGTAACTCCCTTGCTTTGTCCCCTGGAGACTTCAAGTGTAACTCCCTTGCTTTGTCCCCTGCAGACTTCAAGTGCAACTCCCTTGCTTTCAACTTATTTGTGTGTGAATGAGGAGAAAGCAATGGTAGATGTATATAAGCATAGAGACTCAGAGTTGGGAGCCGGATAAACAGGGCGTTCATCTTATAGACCCAGCTGCCTTAGAACAACACATCTCGGTACCGGACATGAGAACTCTACGTCCGTTTGGGTGTGCCTTTGGTGTAATGCAAAACGGTACTGCAGGGCTGCATTAACACAGTTTACTCCTTAATCATTACATTCTCAAAGGCTTTAATCATCTGAAAACATGTTTACTGTTCCCTGCAGTTTCACTGTAAGAGCACAGATTACAAATATTCTGCAGGCTTTAACAGCAGCGTAGAACAAAGACACACACACACACACACTCATGGAGTCATGAATTCCCTGTGAATATACAGGCCCGGCAGGCTGCACACTGTTCTCGACGCATAGCTTCTGCCCTGTGGTCACCCAGCACCTCTGTCCATCTTCACTGTGTGTGGGCACTGCTGGATTCTCTCACCTGGCAGCTATTTCAAAGAGCCCCCAGCTCTTCCCAAATCTTACCCCTTTGGCCGGAGCTATCCCCGCATGAGGCTGCAGTCCGGCCCCTGCCCTTCCCTAAATCCCAACCCTCCCGCCACTGGGCCAGAGCAAGGTCACTGAGCTATCCCATCTAGCCTCCTCCGGCAAAGTTAACAGACTCACTTGGAGGTTCTGGGTGTAGGCTGACGTTCTGGCGGTGATTGTACACTGGCGCTCAGGCACTCAGCCAATGTCAGACTGGGGCATAAAATTGTCTTGAGCACCAATGAAAAAGCGGCCCACTGTTTCAAATGGCAATGAATTCCTCTTGTGACAGTAGTGAGTAGTACCCAAGGGGGAGGTTCTTGATAAAATGTGATGCAAATTGTGCATTTTAAAGAATATTCAACAACACTGGTCAAATCTACTAGCTGCACGGTGAAGTAACTCATCAAACTGGCCCACATGGGCCGAAAAATCGGAAGTTGGTAGGCAAAGGCCAAATGTTTTAACGACAAACAGCACTGCACTGGATGTCCCACTAATGCTGCACTGCATCAGGTACCCCTCTAGCATAGGCCTGAACCACTCCTCACAGTCAACTCTTCCAGGCACTGCATGAGAAAGAGTATGGTTTTTAACATTGTTGGTGCACAGCCGAGATGTGTATTGCAGAGTGTGTGTGAACTGTGACGTCACATAGACAATTTTTTAAAGGGGGTTGGGCCAGTGAACCTGCATTAATTTTCTTTTTCATTTCTTTGCAGGATTTCATGCAACCCTGATTGTCTACTCCCCTGCACTTCTCATTCATCGTTGATGTGCACAGCCCGAGGTCTGAGGTAGCTGCTGGTGGCGCCATTTTCTGATCACGTGCCTGTGTCACAACAGCTCAAACACAGATTGCGGCCGAACTCTTTAAAATCATCTGCAAGGAGCTTGCCAACCCTATTGCTGTCTCTACCTCTCCTGTCCCCTCCCAGGCCCTCTGCACTGCACTGGCCTCTCACTTCATCTCTAAAACTCAGGACATCCTGTCCTCACTCTCCTCCTATCACCTCCCTCCCTCTCTTCCCGGCTCTTCCTCTGGCCCTTCTGCAGCCACCCCTCCTCCCTCCTTCTCTGCCTTTCCCCTTTTTTCTGCTGACGAGGTTTCCAGACAAGTCCGATCTATGAAAGTCTCATCTAAACAGGTTCACCCCTGTTCCTCCAAAACTATCAAGGACCACATCGACTCCCTGGCTCCGGCCCTGGCTGACTTTTGCAACCACTCCTTCGCCTCTGGAGTCTTCCCATCCCCCCTTAAGCACTCCCTTGTGCACCCTCTTCTTAAGAAACCCTCTTCTGACCCCTCCTGCCCGGCTAACTATCGCCCAATCTCCATCACTCCCTTCCTGGGCAAGCTCCTGGAGAAACTGGCCATCTCCCAGCTTAACCTCCATGCTGAATCTGTTGGATGTCTTCATGACCATCAATCTGGCTTCAGAGCCGCCAGAAGCACGGAAACTGCTCTCCTGAACATCCGTGAGGACCTACTCATGAATCTCGACTCCAACACTCCGTGTGTTCTCATCCTTCTCGATCTCTCTTCTGCCTTTGACACTGTCAACCACGCCATCCTGCTCAACCATCTCCGTGATAACCTGGGTATCACTGGTCAGGCTCTGGCGTGGCTGACCTCTTTCCTCTCCAATCGACCCTCCCAGGTCCAACTGGGGTACTTCCTCTCTGACATCTTTTTCTCCACCTGTGGTGTCCCCCAGGGATCTAATATTTCCCCCTGGCTGTTCAACCAGTATCTGGCACTCCTTGCCCACCGCATCGCCGCTCTCTGCCCCAACTTTCAGTGCTATGCGGACGATACCCAGATCATTTTCAGGCTACCCTCGGCCTCCTCCTCTCCTTCCCTCATCTCTGACTGTCTGTCTGCTATCCCGGAATGGTGTGCCGCCAATGACCTCTGCCTTAATGCCAGTAAGACTGAGATTCTACTCATCGGCACACCCACCCCCTCCTTCCCTGCAGCTCTCTGGCCGGCCTCTCTTGGCCCTCTTCCTGCTCCTACCTGCAAGGCAAAAAACCTCAGGGTTATCTTCGACTCCACACTCTCCTTCTTTCCTCATGTATCTGACATCTCTAAGAAGTCACACTACCAGCTGCTCCTCCTCAGAGGTATTCTTCCCTTCCTCTCCTTCCCCCAGAAGCTCACTGTCTCCCAAGCCCTGCTTCTCTCAAAACTTGACTACTGTAACAGCCTCTATCTTAATCTGCCTGCCTCCACTCTCCGCCCTCTGCAACTCATCCAGAACAGACTGCGAGACTTGTCCTTGGCCTCAAGCCCAGGGACCGTATCTCTCCAGGACTGAAATCTCTACACTGGCTCCCAGTGGCTGCGAGGATAAAGTTCAAAACCCTCTGCATTGTCCACAAGGCCTTCTGGGGCCTGGGGCCTAAATACCTTCAACTCTCTCTTCCTAAATATCTTCCTTCCCGAGCCCTTCGCTCATCCGTCTCCAACTCCCTCAGGGTCAGCCACTTCTCGAAGCTACGAGCTGGGGGTAGATCTCTCTCCGGGGCAGGGGCCTCCCTCTGGAACAGCCTTCCTGCCTCCCTGAAACTTGAGGAGAACCATCTCTGGTTCCGGAAGCACCTCAAAACCTTCCGCTTTGCTTCTGCTTTCTGTCTCCCTCTCCCCTGCTAATTCTTCGCTGAAACTGCACTGAATCTGCAACTCGGCCACTCTCACCGACCCCGGTCCTGGGTCCAGCCACACTCCACTTGCACTGCCTCCCTGGCAACCCCTGCACTGCGGGACTGTCTCTGTATCCCTACAGCCCCCCCTTCCCAGCAGTTGTCTGCACATACCTTGCACTTGCCACCAGCTGGCCCTCTTTATTTATTTATTTTATTTTATTCTACTTACCTTGTACTGCACTTCCCCCCTCCCCTTCCCCATGCACTTTCTCCCTTCCCCCTACCCCTGCACTTGCGCGATCTGAATGACACCTGGCCTATTAGGATCATTGTCTGTCTTCCCCTTGTTCCCCCCTCCCTGCCTCGTCGCGCCTTGAAACACTTGTGTAGAGGCGCGTTACAAATGCCATATCATAATGAAGAACATGCTGGTTACAGGGAGGTAAAACCTAATACACAGAACAAAACATTATAAAACGTTAGACTCGTATTAACAGGAATAAAATATAGTTACAATTGTGTAGTTACATATATGTACACGTCATAGGAAAGTAACTGAAGTTCTAAAGTCACAGTTGGTAGGGTTACGTGTATATACAATAAGATCCAATTAGAAGAGTCTTAAGGTCGCGTGCCGAGCTAATAGGGAAGGTATTAAACAGCCAGGTTCTTATGCGTTTCTTAAATTGAGAGTGTGATGTCTCACTACGACAGTGAAACAAGATTCTCCGGTTCTTGAGTTCTTGAAACGGGGAACACATAAGAGGATGCTGGTATTTGACCTGAGGACCCTAGTGGATGTTTTGCGCATAAGACAAACATTCAGAGAGGTAGTGGCGTTTTTGGGTGATGCATTTGTGTGTGGTAGTGAGTGTTTTATGGAGAATGGAATGAATGGGGAGCCAGTGAACCTCTCTTCTGCATTGTGAAATGTAGTCACTTTTTTTTTATTCCTAAGGCTGTTCTAAGGGCTTTATTTTGTAGTAATTGTAATGTGGTCAGGATTTTCTTGGTGGTGCCTAGCAGAAGTATATTACCATAGTCTAGTTTAGACATGATCAGAGCTCTAGCGAGTGTGATGCAGTTCTGTGTGGAGAGGAATTGCCGGCTAAGGGCAATAGGTTTGGCTGTGTAGGCTGTGGAGGAAACTAGGGAATTGATGTGTTTACTCATGGTGAGGTTGGAGTCTAAATAGACCCATAAGGTTTTTACATGGTTGGAGATGGGAATGGGAGTGTCTTCTATGATAATAGAGGAATAATCTTGAGGCAGTTTATTTACTTGGGCGTGTGATCCAACAATAAGAATCTCAGTCTTTTGCCATTAAGGCAAAGACTATTGGTAGCCATCCAGTTCTGGGTGATGGGGTAGATGTTGTTTATGGTGATGGGATCATGGTCTTTATTACCCATGATTAGGATGAGTATCTGTGTATCATCCGCAAAGTTGGTATAAATGACTCCCATGGCATCCAGAGATGCAAATAGAAGTTTGGTATTGGCATTGTATAATGTGGGAGAGAGGCAGGATATTTGCGGTGCACCTGAAGATACTGGTATAGGATCTGCTGCTTCATCAACTAGGGCTACTCTGGACATGCATTCTGATATGTACGATTTGATCCAGGCGGTTGCATTTTGAGAAAATTGAAAGTTATTGGAGAGAGCTAGGCATAGTTTATCGTGGTCCACTAAATCAAATGCAGCGGACAGGTCGAGTAATAGTAGGATGCACAGTTGACCTGAGTCCCTGATGACATCTATCTGATTTTTGAAATCAAGTAATGCTGTCTCAGTGCTATGTTTGGGCCGAAAGCCAGATTGTCTATCGCCTAATAGGTGGTTATTCTCTAGATGGGCTTGTACTTGAGTGTATGCAATTTTATCGATTATTTTAAGCAGAAAGGGGACTGTGTGATGGGTCTGTAATTGGTGGGGATGGTGGGGTCTAGGGTGGATATTTTCAGTAGTGGGGTTACCCAAGCTTCTTTGATGTCTACTGGGACCGAGTTAGTGCTAAAGGATGCATTAATAAAATTGGTAATGATTGGAGTTAGCGTTGGAGAACAAGATTTAACTAGTTTGGCCAGAAAGCTATCGCCTTTTTAATAAGAAGGTTTGAGAGAGGCAATCACTTTGCTTATATAGTCCTGGGTTACTAATGAGAAGCTAAACTGGGTTACTGGGACAAGAGTTGCAGTTTGGGCAATTAGGTTGATGTTAGTGCTTTTGTCTAATAGTTTTCTTTTTGCAAAGATATTATCTTGGAGGGAGGTGATTTTAGTGGCTTGGGCGTTCTGAATGGTGGTACGCCATACTTTACTAGCCATGGCTGGACTTGGGGGGGGAATAGGAGTTTCCAGTTCTCTCAGGATAGTAAACAGTTCTTTACTGTTGGACGCTGCATTAGAAATATGTGCATTAAATGTGTTGGATTTATGTGTGATAACTGTGAGTTTATATTTCTGAGATAATAATTGGAGTTCTTTTTTAGCTTCCTTGGTCAGGTGTTTTCTAGTGAGATGCTCTTGTGCTCTTTTGCTTCTTCTAAGTTATATAGTTCATCATTAAACCAGGAATTACTACGTTTGGGTTTGGGTAGTTTAGATTTCAGTGGGGCTGCTTCATCAGTAGCTATGTTTAAGCATAAGTGATAGAAATGGAAGATAGTACATGGGTTGGTGGAGGTTTTGGGTTGAGCTTCTAGTAGTTTGTTAAGAATGGGGGTTAGTTTCTCTTGCGTGAGTTCCCGTGAGTTTCTCACTAATAATGGAACGGGCGGTGGGGATGGAGTTTCTTGGGGTTTGCTGGTCGAGACATTAAAATGGATTAAGGAGTGCTCTGACCAAAAGGTGTTGCTGATATTTTCAAGGGATACTTCAGTGTTCAACGTTAAAATCCAATCAAGGATTCTACCTTTGGTGTGAGTGGGTGCATTCACCATTTTGCGCAAACTGCAAATCTTGTAGTGCAGAGTAGAAGGCTGTGGGTTTATGATCCTGGGAATCATTGAATCCTAAGTTTATGTCACCTAACAGTATGAATTTAGTTTTGGGTTTTAGAAGGGGAGAAATGAGTAGCGGGATATCAACATCTGGATGATTGGCAGAACTAGGGGCTCTGTAGAATGAGAGACAGTTGATGGTGGTTTTGGGGTCTGTGGTTAGTTTATGAGTAAGGAGCATATAGCCCTCTATTCTATCATTGCAACTGATTCTGAAGTGAAGGGGGGATTTGGCAACAATGGCTACTCCACCTCCCAAGGTATCTTGACGGTCTGTTCTAAGTATGGTATAATCAGATGGGATAGCTAGCGACAGTAAAGGACCTGAGGCTGGGTCTAACCACGTCTCGTTAGTGCTATAAGGTCTAGTTGGTGTTCCAAGATGAGGTCATGTACTTCAGTGGCCGGTGCACCTAGTGAACACACATTCAATAGAGCCCCTTTAAGATAGGTGTTCGAAGAGGTGTTATATGGGCCAGCTTTGAGGGGTGGGCTTGTATGTGGTATGTTGGCAGGTGACTGTCCTTTGGGCTAGAGGTACAGCAAATTGGGTAGGACTGAGCCTAAGGTTAGTTTTTGTGATGAGGTGGTGCTTGGATTAGGTAAATTATTGAAAATGATACATGCTGAAGTAGGTGGAAATGTGTTCTGGTTGCCAAATGAGGGGGGGACGCTGGTGTGTGCGGGAGGACAGTCTGAGTTTCCTGATGGCTCCTTTTATAGGAGTGAAGGGAGGATTGTGGACTACAGTTCTAGTTCTTCATCTTTTCTGCCGCATCAGTCCTAGGCATGGGGCAGCGTGTTTAAAGGTGATAGTGAGTTTGGTGGAGTTGGCTAGACATGCAAGGGACATGCAAGGGAGTTGGGGACTGGGTCTGACCAGGTTGTGGGGTTTACTTGAGGTGGGTTGGCGGCATTGTTGGTTATCCTAATAGCTATGTTAACTCTCGAGGGAAAAGGTACTGTTTTGGGTAAAAAAAGGTGTAGGACAGTGATGCTTTTTGTCACTTGGCAGTGATATCACCATTGATCTGTTTTCTTTGAAGGTAGAATGTTACAAGAGATATTGAATATTTATTATTAATTTTTTGTTGTTTTACAGTTCTACAGTTTTCAAAGACGTCTGTTAAATATTTAATATGTATTATTAGCTGTTTTACAGTTGTAAAGTTTTCACAGATTTCTGTTACGTTATAAACAACATTTGTTTCAATCCACGGTTTATTTGATATGTTTCTTACGTTTATTTAAACTGATAATGCACTCGTGGTATATCCATCTATCATTGAAGATCTACTTTGCGAGATCATGAATGTATTTAAAACATGAATTTCTTTAACCCATATACGATTAAAACATAGTTTAAATGCACTAATTTGGACTAATTGTATTCAAAATCTTCTTGGGGGACACTCACAATCCCCTCATAGAAAGGGCTCACTCCTTCAGCGAAATATGGGGCCACTTTAAATAAACATTCCAGGGCCACTTTTGGTTCCCAGTCCAGCCCTGCTTACACTGTAGAGTAGCACTCTATCTATTGTGAACCAATGCTACACAAGAACATTTTTGAGATGGGGCAACCTTGAAGGGCATTGCAGCCCCTTCAAGGTTAAGGGAAAGAATACAGGGACCACCCCTATACTCGGAGATCTGATTACCTTCAGTTGGTATGTTTGATATTAATAAAAACTGAACACAACTTGATACTTTCACGTGAGCTATTGACAACTTGAGTACTCACATCCTCTAATAGTCTATATCTCGCCCCCTTTCTAGTCTTCCAAGCCTTTCCTGTCTCTCTGGGTGGTAGCTGTCGTCTAATAGCCAACTCTCCTCTAACCTCCTGTTACAAGGTGTCGACTTTCTTTCGCCCGACTGCTATCTTATCCTCTAATCTTGCCAATTACCTTTCCAGTGTATTTCCCCTCTCTGGTGTCTACCTCCGTCCTTTCATTGAAATATCTCTCTATTCTATACAATTTCATATGAATCCTCCTCTGATTTGACAACATATCTTAACATCATTATTGTCACAATATGACACACAACATGTTCCTCTCATTTCGGTGGGTGCAGGAAGTCAGTGCTAGCTCTGGCCAGAAATGCCTGAACACTCTTGCTGGATCTGCCTAATAAGGCCTGTATTTTCCACTCTAAGAACATATGTCCTGGCCCTGCCTTGTAATGCCACTATTTCCCTCTATCACAATGCGTGTGCTGACTGTTCCCAGTAATGCCAGTATTTTGCACCCTACGCATATGTGTGCCGGTTGTACCTAGTAAGGGCAGTATTTGGCACTGTAAGAACATGCATTCTGGGATTGTCGAACATCTTACTGTGACTTATATGGACTAGGTTCCAAAGTACTGTCTGAAATGTCGTCAGGCCGAGTACGATAGTTAATTTCACATCCTTACTGTTCATGGCCTGTAAGAATGTCATTGTATTTTCCCTTGTTCCCCGCTTGCCTTGATGCGCTTTGAAACACATTGGGCCTCATTTCGAGTGCGGCGGTAAGGGGTTAACGGCGCCGGTAAGGATGCCAGTGCCGTTAACCCCTTACCTCCACATTCCGAGGTCCTCTAGCGGGTCCCGCTAAGGGCGGCTACCAGCCGCCCTTAGCGGGACCTGCTAAAGGACCAGGGAGCTAATAAAGGGCCTGTTATTAACGGGCCCGTTATTAGCTCCCTCCCCATTCCCATTGAGCCCTATGGGGGCACGAATGGGAAAGGGGATAGGTTCCCTGAATGGGGAAATACTGAGTCCTCCAAGGTTGGAATGACCCGGTAAGTCTCCATTCAGGGAACCCGGACCCGAGTTTTGAGGCAGCCATGCCGCAAATAGCAGCATGGCTACCTCCAAACTCGTAATGAGGCCCATTGTGGTAAGGCGCTATATAAATAAACATATCATATCATAGTACAGGCTTTCAGAGGTATCACAGGATTTCATCTAAATGTGACATATATGCCATAGCTTCCAAGGTACAGGCTTTCAGAGGTATCACAGGATTTCATCTAAATGTGACATATATGCCATAGCTTCCAAGGTACAGGCTTTCAGAGGTATCACAGGATTTCATCTAAATGTGACATATATGCCATAGCTTCCAAGGTACAGGCTTTCAGAGGTATCACAGGATTTTATCTCACTGTGACTTATATGCCGTGACTTACATGCCATAGCTGCTTAAAGTGCTCAGGCATTAAAACTGCACCACTACTTTTGATCAGACGCATCTTACTGAGACTTAACCAACATGACAGTCCTGCACAAACTGTGAAATGCCCCCCACACAGTTGCTGAGTTTGTACATTTAGAGGCGGGTGCTCTCTCCTTCACATGGAATCATTCCCTGTTCACTGGATCTAACATGCGCCTGTTCGTATGAAGAGAGCCTGGTTAAGGTGGGTTTTAATGTCCACTTGGTAACTTCAGCTCTAGAGAGGTCCCGCCCTGTTCCCAGTAGGAGCCAACACCCATGCGCCCACTGTCAACATACACCCAGGCATATATTCTGCATCTTATGACCCATTGCTTGTCATGTTGCTTCACTGTCCACACATGCAGCCGAGCGATATCTTAACAACGATCACAGTAAGGGATTCTAACACCTGTTGAGCCCACACCTGGTCTATAATAACATTATAATATCAAACAATTTAGAAACAATGGTTAAATGGAGATTAGAAACAAAATAGAACAAGTTGTTTGAGGTGCTTGAAGCATTGCACTGAGCATTGTCCTTGGGGAAGGTTGCCTGAGGGAGTGTAGGAGAGAAACAGCAATGCAATGTATTAGTGGTTAATGCCCTCTTCTGCCCCTTGTTCACAATGGCCTGCCAATATGCCAATGTTATCATTAATCTTTATAGACCCGGGCTGTGGCATGCGTTATGGGAACTGCAAGCTAAGTTAAAGGACTGATCACAGCAAGGACATCTAGCATGGTGTACGGACCCATAACTCGGGGTAGGAACCCAGTACACACCTAGTACCCCCTAGTATGATGCGATATGATGTGATAGGTTATTTATAACGTGCTTAATACCCAGAGGTTGCTAAGCACGATCCGGGGACCAGACCTGTATTGCTCGTGTTGTCTTGCTTCCAAGGCGAGCACGTTGCTGCTGAGCTATCCTCCCGAGACATGTTGATAACATACCCCACCTGGACACTCGACTTTGCATTGACAGTCAATTCAAATGGAATGTGGCAGCTAAACGATCTGTGGCCACTATAGACCTCATGCTGGCCAATCCGAAGACCGCATGCCACATACCAGTGTTATACTTAAGCTTTGCAGCCGGTCCTCACAGACTACACCCGCTGGCAATGGCCTAGAAGCCCAAGCTAAAGCCCGAGAGAAGCAAGGGCATTAACATGGGTTCAGGGACCTTACGAGCTGCTGCAGCCCAGGGGAAGACTTTACAACTATTAGTAACCTAGAATTAGGCTGTCCAGGAAGTGGGGGCTGCAGAGATCATTGGTGTGATACTGAGAGCCAGGGCATTGTGGGACAATGGGGAGTGGCGGACTGGACAAAGACCAGATCAGACAAGGGGGTGCCAGCACTGTGGTATAAGTCGGGTCCCCGGGAGGACTATAACACGGTGGAAGCTCAAAATTATCAGGAAATGGTTCACAGAGTTCAGCCAATGAGGTAATGCCACATGCCTCCCTGGGGTCTAACGAGGATTTTTGTAATTTTCTTTATTATTGTATATGGTTTATACAAAACCTTTAAAAATTCAAAATATAATAAGACAATGAATACGAGAAATGCCTCATTTTAAAATAACACAATTTCATTTTAGCTTAAAAAAGAAGAATTAATCCTTAAATAACATCACAATTCCTCTCACAATCAGAGTAAAAATATATTTAACAATATCATACATTAAAAAAACTTTGAAACAGAAATATGTTCACAGTGAATACAAATGTAGGCAACTTAAAAACGCAACTACAGATCACCCCTTCCAACCCCCCCCCCCTTAGTATTCTCTGAGCTTAAACACCTTTTCCAGAGGTGATCCTGATTCTGCAAATCAATTTGCACAGTTTGTCTAAATATGACATTCTCTGTACATTCAAAGCACTACAGGGCATAAGCAAGGGCCCACGGTCTCTTTAACATGACTGTCATTACAGAATCAGCATATTGCGTCTAATTGAGCAATCAGCCCTCTCCTCAAAAGAATGTCTCTAGTGGGCAGAAGATTCAAAAGAAATGGTAGCATAAGCAGCCTAAAAAAGGGGTTGGAGTTAAGAGGGAGTTGATCCTCTTGTTTTTACTTCATGTGCTCGATGTTCCTGAGAAGGATAAGCGTGGAAGCAGTCCACTGTATCTACCCGATCATAGTCAAAGAGCACAATCTAACCCTATCCGAGGCTAGAAGCAAGCCCCCCTTATACAATTCTAGTTGGTTCAGTACATTTCCACACAGGTTCTTCAGGTGTGTTGGATATCTTGGTCACACAGGTACTTCAGGTGTGTTGGATATCTTGGTCACACAGGTTCTTCAGGTGTGTTGGATAACTTGTCACACAGGTACTTCAGGTGTGTTGGATATCTTGGTCACACAGGTACTTCAGGTGTGTTGGATATCTTGGTCACACAGGTTCTTCATGTGTGTTGGATAGCTTGTTCACATAGGTTCTTCAGGTGTGTTGGATAACTTGTCACACAGGTTCTTCAGGTGTGTTGGATAGCTTGGTTACACAGGTTCTTCAGGTGTGTTGAATATCTCGGTCACAAAGGTTCTTCAGGTGTGTTGGATATCTTGGTCACACAGGTTCTTCAGGTGTGTTAGATAGCTTGTTCACACAGGTTCTTCAGGTGTGTTGGATAGCTTGCTTACACAGGTTCTTCGGCTGTGTTGAATATCTCGGTCACACAGGTTCTTCAGGTGTGTTGAATATCTCGGTCACAAAGGTTCTTCAGGTGTGTTGGATATCTTGGTCACACAGGTTCTTCAGGTGTGTTGGATATCTTGGTCACACAGGTTCTTCAGGTGTGTTGGATAGCTTGGTTACACAGGTTCTTCAGGTGTGTTGAATATCTCGGTCACAAAGGTTCTTCAGGTGTGTTGGATATCTTGGTCACACAGGTTCTTCAGGTGTGTTGGATATCTTGGTCACACAGGCTCTTCAGGTGTGTTGGATATCTTGGTCACACAGGTTCTTCAGGTGTGTTGGATAGCTTGGTTACACAGGTTCTTCAGGTGTGTTGAATATCTCTGTCACAAAGGTTCTTCAGGTGTGTTGGATATCTTGGTCACACAGGTTCTTCAGGTGTGTTGGATATCTTGATCATACAGGTTCTTCAGGTGTGTTGGATAGCTTGGTTACACAGGTTCTTCAGGTGTGTTGAATATCTCGGTCACACAGGTACTTCAGGTGAGTTGGATAACTTGGTCACAAATGTTCTTCAGGTGTGTTGGATAACTTGGTCACACAGGTACTTCAGGTGTGTTGGATAGCTTGGTTACACAGGTTCTTCAGGTGTGTTGAATATCTCGGTCAGAAAGGTTCTTCAGGTGTGTTGGATATCTTAGTCACACAGGTTCTTCAGGTGTGTTGGATAGCTTGGTCACACAGGTTCTTCAGGTGTGTTGGATAACTTGTCACACAGGTACTTCAGGTGTGTTGGATAGCTTGGTCACACAGGTTCTTCAGGTGTGTTGGATATCTTGGTAACACAGGTTCTTCAGGTGTGTTGGATAGCTTGGTTACACAGGTTCTTCAGGTGTGTTGGATATCTTGGTCACACAGGTTCTTCAGGTGTGTTGGATAGCTTGGTTTCACAGGTTCTTCAGGTGTGTTGAATATCTCGGTCACAAAGGTTCTTCAGGTGTGTTGGATATCTTGGTCACATAGGTTCTTCAGGTGTGTTGGACATCTTGGTCACACAGGTTCTTCAGGTGTGTTGGATAGCTTGGTTACACAGGTTCTTCAGGTGTGTTGAATATCTCGGTCACACGGGTACTTCAGGTGTGTTGGATAACTTGGTCACAAATGTTCTTCAGGTGTGTTGGATAACTTGGTCACACAGGTACTTCAGGTGTGTTGGATAGCTTGGTTACACAGGTTCTTCGGGTGTGTTGAATATCTCGGTCAGAAAGGTTCTTCAGGTGTGTTGGATATCTTAGTCACACAGGTTCTTCAGGTGTGTTGGATAGCTTGGTTACACAGTTTCTTCAGGTGTGTTGACTATCTCGGTCACACAGGTACTTCAGGTGTGTTGGATAACTTGGTCACAAATGTTCTTTAGGTGTGTTGGATAACTTGGTCACACAGGTTCTTCAAGTGTGTTGGATAACTTGGTCACACATGTACTTCAGGTGTGTTGGATAGCTTGGTTACACAGGCTCTTCAGGTGTGTTGAATATCTCGGTCATAAAGGTTCTTCAGGTGTGTTGGATTGCTTGTTCACACAGGTTCTTCATGTGTGTTGGATAACTAGTCACACAGGTACTTCAGGTGTGTTGGATAACTTGGTCACAAATGTTCTTCAGGTGTTTTGGATAACTTGGTCACACAGGTTCTTCAGGTGTGGTGGATAGCTTGGGTACACAGGTTCTTCAGGTGTGTTGAATATCTCGGTCAGAAAGGTTCTTCAGGTGTGTTGGATATCTTAGTCACACAGTTTCTTCAGGTGTGTTGGATAGCTTGGTCACACAGGTTCTTCAGGTGTGTTGGATAACTTGTCACACAGGTACTTCAGGTGTGTTGGATAACTTGGTTACAAAGGTTCTTCAGGTATGTTGGATAACTTGTCACACAGGTACTTCAGGTGTGTTGGATAACTTGGTCACACAGGTTCTTCAGGTGTGTTGGATAGCTTGGTCACACAGGTTCTTCAGGTGTGTTGGATATCTTAGTCACACAGTTTCTTCAGGTGTGTTGGATAGCTTGGTCACACAGGTTCTTCAGGTGTGTTGGATAACTTGTCACACAGGTACTTCAGGTGTGTTGGATAACTTGGTTACAAAGGTTCTTCAGGTATGTTGGATAACTTGTCACACAGGTACTTCAGGTGTGTTGGATAACTTGGTCACACAGGTTCTTCAGGTGTGTTGGATAGCTTGGCCACACAGGTTCTTCAGGTGTGTTGGAAATCTTGGTCACACAGGTTATTCATGTGTGTTGGATATCTTGGTCACACAGGTTCTTCAGGTGTGTTGGATAGCTTGGCCACACAGGTTCTTCAGGTGTGTTGGAAGTCTTGGTCACACAGGTTATTCAGGTGTGTTGGATAACTTGGTCACACAGGTTCTTCAGGTGTGTTGGATAGCTTGGTCACACAGGTTCTTCAGGTGTGTTTGGATAGCTTGGTCACACAGGTTCTTCAGGTGTGTTGGATAACTTGGTCACACAGGTACTTCAGGTGTGTTGGATAACTTGGTCACAAAGGTTCTTCAGGTGTGTTGGATAACTTGGTCACACAGGTTCTTCAGGTGTGTTGGATAGCTTGGTCACACAGGTTCTTCAGGTGTGTTGGATAACTTGTCACACAGGTACTTCAGGTGTGTTGGATAACTTGGTCACAAAGGTTCTTCAGGTGTGTTGGATAACTTGGTCACATAGGTACTTCAGTTGTGTTGGATAACTTGGTCACACAGGTTCTTCAGGTGTGTAGGATAGCTTGGCTACACGGGTTCTTCAGGTGTGTTGGATAACTTGGTCACACAGGTTCTTCAGGTGTGTTGGAAATCTTGGTCACACAGGTTATTCAGGTGTGTTGGATAACTTGGTCACACAGGTTCTTCAGGTGTGTTGGATAGCTTGGCCACACAGGTTCTTCAGGTGTGTTGGAAGTCTTGGTCACACAGGTTATTCAGGTGTGTTGGATAACTTGGTCACATAGGTTCTTCAGGTGTGTTGGATAACTTGTCACACAGGTTCTTCAGGTGTGTTTGGATAGCTTGGTCACACAGGTTCTTCAGGTGTGTTGGATAACTTGGTCACACAGGTACTTCAGGTGTGTTGGATAACTTGGTCACAAAGGTTCTTCAGGTGTGTTGGATAACTTGGTCACACAGGTTCTTCAGGTGTGTTGGATAGCTTGGTCACACAGGTTCTTCAGGTGTGTTGGATAACTTGTCACACAGGTACTTCAGGTGTGTTGGATAACTTGGTCACACAGGTTCTTCAGGTGTGTAGGATAGCTTGGCTACACAGGTTCTTCAGGTGTGTTGGATAACTTGGTCACACAGGTTCTTCAGGTGTGTTGGATATCTTGGTTTCCCTCCCACAGAAGAACCAGTAGCCATAGAGTTTTTCATGTCAGGGTCCAACGCGCCTTCTGAGGAGCGAATATTACTCTGATACAATGATAAAAAGTCTCCAACTAACTCAAAACTCTTATTGACAATAAGCCCAGCTGGTACTGTATAGCCGATAACGGCAGAGGTTTAGGCAGAGTTAAAACACGCTGCAAGATTGCAACTTCCACTAAAGCTTAAGTTTTAAGCAAATCTTCTGACCATAGTTCAAGGCCGTAATTTAGCTTTGGAGGATTCAATCGCACAAGGTAGAAAAACAGCTGAGAAAACCCACTGAGGAACGTTGTCTGTGTGCAACCTGGCATTACAGACTCCCGTAATCCTGGAGTGTGTGTGCAGCCTAGCATTACAGACTTTAGGAATCTGGATTGTTTTGGTGTGTGTGGGCTCAGAAATCCTGGAGTGTGTGTGCAGCCTAGCATTACAGACTTCAGGAATCTGGATTGTTGGTGTTTTGGTGTGTGTGTGTGTGCTCAGGAATCCTGGAGTGTGTGTGTAGCCTGGCATTACAGACTCCCAGAATCCTTGAGCGTGTGTGCAGCCTGGCATAAAAAACGTCAGGAATCTGGATTGTGGGTTTTCTGGTGTGTGTGTGCTCAGGAATCCTGGAGTGTGTGTGCAGCTTGGCATTACAGACTTCAGGAATCTGGATTGTGGGTTTTCTGGTGCGTGTGTGTGTGCTCAGGAATCCTGGAGTGTGTGTGCAGCCTGGCATTACAAACTTCGGGAATCTGGATTGTGGGTTTATTGGTGTGTATGTTCTCAGGAATCCTGAAGTGTCCGTGCAGCCTGGCATTACAGAAACATGATATTTGTTTATACACCAATTTTCAAAATCACTATTTCGTCATTTTAATTCCTATTAGAGGTTAATGAATGATGTTTTTAACGTACTGCAATGGGGGGGTGCATATTGGCATACGTCGGGTATTCACATTTAACACTGGTGTCTGCTGTGTTGCCAACCGTTGTATTGCGGTTTGCGTGATGTGTGACATATGCTGTTTTCCTGTGTGTTGGGTGTCTATTGGTTATGGAATTGACATGCAGCATGCATATCAATGTGCCAGTGTTTGGCCGACCATCTGGACCTGGATATGGTAATGTGTGTATGATGGGCCATGCATTGCCTTACTTCACTATCACATTAGTTGGGCTACGTCATGCTTTGGTTATCTGTGGTTTGTGGGGACACTCACCTCCATCTGCCGATGATGGTACTCCCAACTCCACGTCCCCGAATCCCTCGATTGACTCCATGCTTATGGTTCTGCTGCATGTTTCCTCCCACCTTGTCAGTTTTGTGGGAGAGTGGTCCCCGCCGCCTGTTGCCAGGCCCTCCCTGCGGTTGGCAGGGTAGGTGGGTATATAGAAGGCAGGGTGATGTACGCTACTTTATCGGCCACTGACCTCGGGTAGCGGGGTAGGTGGGTATATAGAGGGCAGGGTGATGTACATTACTGCATCTGTCACTGACCTCGGGCAGCAAGGGGTGCAGGGTAAGTGGGTATGCAGAGGGCAGGGTGATGTACGCTACTGGATCAGCCATTGATCTCGGGTAGCAAGGGGTGCAGGGTAGCTGGATATATAGAGGGCTTGGGGATGTATGCTACTGGATCTGCCACTGACCTTGGGTAGCAAGGGGTGCATGGTAGGTGGGTATATAGAGAGCTGGGATATGTACGCTACTGGATCTGCCACTGACCTCGGGTAGCAATTGGTGCAGGGTAGCTGGATATATACAGGGCTTGGATATATACGCTACTGGATCTGCCACTGACCTCAGGTAGCAAGGGGTGCAGGGTAGGTGAGTATACAAAGAGCAGGGTGATGTACGCTACTGGATCTGCCACTGACCTTGGGTTGAAAGGGATGCAGGGCAGGTGGGTATATAGAGGGCTGGGGGATGTATATTACTGGATCTGCCACTGACCTAGGGCAGCAAGGGGTGCAGGGTAGGTGGGTGTATAGAGGGCAAGGTGATGTACGCTACTGGGAATGCCACTGACCTTGGGTTGAAAGATCAGAAGAAATATCGAGGCTTAACATGACCAAAAATGAATACGCCAGTCACAAGTTCAAAAGTACATGTACAATTTATTGGTCAGATAGCTATCTGGCTCCCAACACCTCACAGTGTGTACCAGCAGACATTGTGAGGGGAGAGAGTGCTGGACATCTCAAAAACATCTGTTTTTATACATTTTCTCATAATCCCGGACTGATCGTCCAGCCCCTCACTAGGGTTTGTAGCCAGTTCACATAACTAATACAGATTCAAATAACTATAAATTGTTCAATGTTTTCCTCAAACACTAGACATGTTTTCTGCACATATGATACAATGGTAACATTTGTTTTCAAGCTTAAATTCAATCCAGTTTCAAGAAATGAACACAGAGATTTCTGCAAAGGCACGCGGTTTCAGCTATTCAACATTCTGTTTCACTGTTTGAATGAGGATGACGCTATTGATACAGACAACATCTAAATTACAGTTCAGTTCAACTCTAGTTTAGCTCCAAGGTTCTTTAGTGCAAGACAATCTACTTTCAACAGCCTCAACATGTTTATCTACCTTGACCCAGTACAAAGTTCATTTTGCTCTGCTGGAGCCAAAAACACTAAGTTTAACATGAGACAGAAAGCAGGAGCTAATCAGAATGTCGGATGACTTTAAAATGGCAGCGTAGTCAGCCTTATTCAGGTTCATTCAAATGTGATTTTCAATGTGATGCGAATGTGCTTAGGCCAATGTTCGTTTCTAGGCGGTATTATGTGAAATATACTTTAACAGGGTAGCAATGGGTGCAGTGTAGGTGGGTGTATAGAAAGCAGGATTATATATGATACTGGATCTGCCACTGACCTCGGGTAGCAAGGGGTGCAGGCTATGTGGCTACATAGAGGTCAGGGTGATGTACGCTACTGACTCCACCACTGGTCTTGGGTAGCAAAGGGTGCAGGGTAGGTGGGTATATAGAGGGCAGGGTGATGTACGCTACTGGAACTGCCACTGATCTTGGGTAGCAAGGGGTGCAGGGCAGGTGGGTATATAGAGGGCAGGGTGATGTATGCTACTGGGACTGCCACTGACCTTCGTTAGCAAGGGGTGCAGGGCAGGTGGTAATATACAGGGCTGGGGGATGTATGCTACTGGATATGCCAGTGGCCCTGCATAAAAAGGGGTGGAGCAGTAGGAGGTATACAAAGGGAAGTGTGATGTCCACCAATGGACCAGCCATTGGCTTCATGTAACATGGGGAGGAGGTGTAGTGGGGTATATGGATGGGAGGGTGTTTTCTGACAATTGTCCTGACACTGGCCTTTGGGAACATGGTGTGGAGGTGTAAGGCGAATATGGAGGGGATGGTGGTGTATGCCAGTTGACCTTTACCTACCACTGGCTCGGGTAACAAGGGTTGGAGGGAAGGTGGGTGTATGGGGCGGGTGACATCTGCCAATGTACCTGCACTGGCCTTGGATAACAAGGGGTTGGAGGTAGAGGGGGTATTTGGACGGGAATGTGACATTTGCCAATGGACCTGCCACTGGCCTCCGTTAACAAGGGGTGTAGGTGTTGAGGCTTCATGGAGGGGGGGGAGTGATATGTTCTATTGGATGTGCCACTGATCACCGGTAACACAGCATGCAGGAAATGTAGTTGTAGGAGGCAACATGGAGGGGATGGTGGCATCTGCTAAAGTACCTGCCACTGGCTGCGGATAACTATGGGTGGTGTGGATAGGTGGTATATGGAGGGTATAGGGTGAGGTATGCCAATGGCCCTGCCACTGTCCTCGGGTAATAAGGGGGGAGTGGCAGAGCTGGACTGGGAATCTGGACATTTTTTTCGAAGTGGCCCCATATTTCGCTGAAGGAGCGAGCACAGTTCGAGAGCCCAACCCTTCTATGAGGGGATTGCGATTGTCCCCCAAGAAGCTGTTGAATAAAATTAGTCCAAATTAGAGCATTTACACCATGTTTAAATCATACATGGATTAAGAAAATAAATTCATGTTTTGAATAGGTTCATGATCTCGTACATCTTCAATGAAGGATGGAAAAGCCGCAAGTGTATTATCAGTCTGAATAAACATAAGAAACATGTCAAATAAAGTATGGATTGTAACAAATGTTTTTATTAAGTAACAGAAGTCTGTGAAAACTCTAGAACTGTAAAACATGCAGAGATAGCTCCGGCCAAAGGGGTAATGTTTGGGAAGAGCTGGGGGCTCTTTGAAATAGCTGCCGGGTGAGGGAAGCCAGCACTGCCCACACACAGTGAGGATGGACAGAGGTGCTGGGTGACCGCAGGGCAGAAGCTATGCGTCGAGCACTGTGTGCTGCCTGCTGGGCCTGCATATTCATAGGGCATTCTTGACTCCATGAGTGTGTGTGTCTTGGTTCTACGCTGCTGTTAAAGCCTGCAGGATAGTTGTAATCTGTGCTCTTACAGTGAAAGCGCAGGGAACAGGAAACATGTGTTCAGATGATTAAAGCCTTTGCGAATGTAATGATTAAGGAGTAAACTGTGTTAATGCAGCCCTGCAGTACCGTTTTGCATTACACCAAAGGCACACCCAAACTGACGGACGTAGAGCTCTCATATCCGGTACCGAAATATGTTGTTCTAAGGCAGCTGGGTCTATAAAATGAACGCCCTGTTTATCCGGCTCCCAACTCTGAGTTGTGTGTGCTTATATGTATCTACCATTGCTTTCTCCTCATACACACACACATCATTTGAAAGCAAGGGAGTAACACTTGAAGTCTGCAGGGGACAAAGCAAGGGAGTTACACTTGAAGTCTGCAGGGGACAAAGCAAGGGAGTAACGCATGAAGTCTGCAGGGGACAAAGAAAGGGAGTTACACTTGAAGTCTGCAGGGGGCAAAGCAAGGGAGTAACGCATGAAGTCTGCAGGGGACAAAGCAAGGGAGTAACGCATGAAGTCTGCAGGGGACAAAGAAAGGGAGTTACACTTGAAGTCTGCAGGGGACAAAGCAAGGGAGTTACACTTGAAGTCTGCAGGGGACAAAGCAAGGGAGTTACACTTGAAGTCTGCAGGGGACAAAGCAAGGGAGTTACACTTGAAGTCTGCAGGGGACAAAGCAAGGGAGTTACACTTGAAGTCTGCAGGGGACAAAGCAAGGGAGTAACACTTGAAGTCTGCAGGGGACAAAGCAAGGGAGTTACACTTGAAGTCTGCAGGGGACAAAGCAAGGGAGTAACGCATGAAGTCTGCAGGGGACAAAGAAAGGGAGTTACACTTGAAGTCTGCAGGGGACAAAGCAAGGGAGTAACGCATGAAGTCTGCAGGGGACAAAGCAAGGGAGTAACGCATGAAGTCTGCAGGGGACAAAGAAAGGGAGTTACACTTGAAGTCTGCAGGGGACAAAGCAAGGGAGTTACACTTGAAGTCTGCAGGGGACAAAGCAAGGGAGTAACACTTGAAGTCTGCAGTGGACAATTAAGGGAGTTACACTTGAAGTCTGCAGGGGACAAGCCACATTGTGAATTATGAATCCCAACGGAACACAGATTGCAAATCCTCGATGCACAGAGGAAAGATGCAGCAAGCAATGAAATGCCGACCCTAGGCAGGCTCGAACATTGTAATGGTGGTAGACCTAAAGCAGCGTTGTCCAACTCCAGGCCTTGAAGGCCCGATCATGTGGGTTTCCAGGATACCTCGGAACCCTTGTGGTATGCAGTGGCTGCCAATGGCTGATGCAGCATCGCTGGGATTCCACAGAATGGTGTACCCAGTTATTCCCAGTTTGCAAGACTTCCTGGGATCTCCACTAGACCTGTTACTGCAGCATCTCCTTGCTTTGTACTGGGGTAGTCAGTCACAGCTATTGTCTTGTGGGCAGGATTTTAGTACTGTGATGAGTCAGCATCTGTAAAGTGTCTGAACATTTTTCAAAGGTGGAAAATAGACGTCCAGAGTCTTTTTTCCATCTTTGGCACGTGGACTAGCCCAGGGCTATATGAAGGCCAGCGAACCTGACTGCTGAGGGAAGTGCTGTGAAGGAAAGTACCGGATGGAGAGAAAGCAGCGGACAGGAAGTAGTTGGTTTTTGGGAGGCACACAGCGAAGCAAATAATGAGTCGGGAGAGTCAGAAGAAAAAACAGACATGGAGAATGCCTGCCAAGCGACAAAGTGAGGCTGGGCGAGAGTCAGCTGCAGACTTGCACATGGCAGTGGGTATTAGATTGATCAGAGAGGACGTGGTTGGCTTCCCATACCAGGGGATCTCCGGGGAGTGGAAGCAGGGAGATGCTGCCAAATTTGAGGTGTGACATCCGCGTTGAATGGTCACAGAGGAAGGCATGCAAACCAAGACTCTGCACACCTGCCATTAAGCTGGAGAAATGGCAGCGAGGACAGATGCAACACAAGTCCAAAAGGTAAACTTTGAAGTCCGGTACGTAACCAGATGCTGAAAGAAGCATACGAGAGCTCGCCTACAAGGCCTTCAGGAGAGACACCCAAAGGCCAAGAATCTGCTGAAAACTTGCTGAGGTTTCCTTGGACTCAGAGGATCAGCAGATGGGGAAGCCTTTGCCAGAGCTTTGCCAGAGCTTGAAGAAACAGCTTGAAGAAACAGCTTGAAGAAACAGCAGAAACCCACTGAGTTCAAGGGCTAACCCACAAACAAATGCTGTATTCAGGGAAATGTGGTAGGAAATCCCTAAGAGTCTCACATTCAAAGAAAGAGAACAGAAGCAAGTGTGAAATGTAGAATTTTGGTACCTCTGGGACAGGATTCCAAAGTGTTTCACATTTGAAGAAAGAGAATTGAAAAAGTATGATGTGGTGAACCGCTGATTTGTAGGAACTCAGACACAAAATCCCAAAACACCACGCGCAAGGAGAATTGTGAAACAAGAGCAAAACATTGCATTCTGTAAACTCAGGGACACAATTCCAAAGCGTCTCACATTTGAAAAAGGAGAACTGAAAGCACGGCAGAAATGTTGCACACTGACATCGGAGGTAAGCTTCCCAGAGCATTCTAAGCCCATATAAAGAATTGTTACAATAGTAAAATATTATTGATAGGGTGTTATTGGAAGCAAGCAAAATTCTGAAAGAAAGAATGAGTGGATTGAAAGTCTAAGTTAATATCTTGGTACCTTCCAAAATCTGTTCACTGGCATAACCAAGGGAAACGCCATTGCAAACAGAGTCGGGCCCGTGTATATGGCACTTTAGGGTGGGTCCACAAACTTAAAGATCAATCTAAAATGTCATGACTGTAGGCAGTGCACTCGTGGGATCGTCTGCGGTAAGATTAAAGAGCAGAGACACATAGTTCAAATCAAATGTTCCTCGTCATATCCCGTTGTTCAATCACAATCACAACACTGTAATGACAGTAGAATACTAAGTGTCGGCCTATCTGCTTACCTTCGACATCACATGCCATTGCCAACGGCCTCACCGCAGCTGCTCTGGCAGTGGCAAAGCATACCTAACACTTGACTTTGACCGCGCTGCCCGGCTGCTGCGTAGCCTGCCCTGCACCTGACCTACGCTGCTGTGTTTGTGTGTGCAGTTTTGGTTCCCGGTGCCACTTCCCAGGCCTTTATGCACAGGTACGTAGCAGCCCAGCTGCTCATGCCCAGCCCTGCTGAGAAGAAAGCGAGAAATGTGCAGCGCCAACGTCAGTGTGCTGTCAGTGGTGGCAGCAGGCAGGCAGCCAGTTCAATGCAAAACACCCAACCGGATTCACGCGATGCACGCTTTGTATCCTTCCACGCCAAAGAGGACATTATGCCCAGAGGCCTACCGGGGGTTGTCCGGTGTCCCGGTGGGGCAGTCCAGCCCTGCCTTTTGACATCAACTGCACCTCCTCCTATGTCAGCAGCCCCTTATTAACTCCCTCTTGCTATCTCTCTGCCCCTTGGCCTTCTCCTCACCCAGTCCCACGCAGGTCTCACCAGTTCCTTGCCCTGTCACCAGCCCTTTAGCATGACGTCTTCATCCCTCATTCCCCTTGACTGCCAACCATGCCCAGCCACTGCCTTTAAGGAAGAAATGTCTATGTACGCTGCATTAAATGTTGATAACCGTTTCAGCTAAGGATGAGGGCTTTCTTATTAGTATGTTCAAGCACTCGCTGTGAGAAATGACCCACACACTTTTAAATTATGTGTTCACGTGTGTGCAGTATACACAGTAGTTCAAGCAAATGATCATTGATTAATTGGGCCAAAAGGAGCCCCCCCATCCTCGTCTTTATGGGCAACTTTCAAGGGTGATGACACAGAGGGTTGTGGGAATGTAATAAATACATTTTTTTTGTGCATTCAAAGGCAGAACCCTTAGGGCCTACTGACCTCTTTCTCCTCCCCAATATCTCCCCATCGGAACCGAGACAGGTGGCTGGTCCAATGACAGCCAGCAACCTTCCCCCTTGTAACTCCATAACCCCTCTGACCCTCGTAACCCGAGGTCAGTGGCAGGTCCAGTGGTGGACGTCACCATCCCCTCCATACACCACCCAGTAGGGCTGCACTGCCCCACCTAGGACACTGGGACATCCCCCAGTGTTAGAAAAGTTTCCCATTTATGTGTAATTTTCCCCCCAGTTGTGAACCCCAACTTTTTGCTGTTGTCTGACAATTCCAGCCTGACTTTTGACAGTGGAACACATCCTTCTGCTGCACTCCACTGGGCTTTCGCTCACTTTGTTATGGGGAAACTGACATGCCCTTAAAGACAGTTAGTACTGGGAGACTTTGTTTCCTTTAGTCCTTGTTCATGTTGCAACTGTTGTGCAACATGTAACAAGTGTACAATGTACCTTACCGTACAGTGCGATTGGGTCTTCCTTTCGTTTCCAAAAGCCATAGACTCCTCGAAGGATTTTTTGGTAGAAGTATAGATGCGCCTTGGACAGGGCTGTTGGTAGATTTTACTTTCATGTAGTTTCAACCCTTTCTTGCCAAGCAAACCGCATTTACCACGGTTGGCACAAGAAGGAGGCCTGGCTCCAAAATGGCCCTGCCACAATGTTCTTTGTCCTGTCCTTTGGCCATCTTTTCCCTTTGCCTTCCCCAGGTCAAGCAGTCCCGGGTCAGTCCTTATTTGGTCATGCATTCTCCCGCAAAATGCCAAGCTTTCGCAGGCTTCTGCATGCCTTGTGTGTGTGTATCCAGGATGTGGACTGGACTGCCTAGTTCCAATACACATTCTAGATGCCAGAGAGTCTGGTGTGCTGGGAATTACTGAGACCACTGTGTTCCGTGATTGGTCCACGTCTGGTGTGTCTGTATGTGAGCAGATCTCCCATTGGGTCCTCTTTATTTTTCCCCGAAGGAGATTCTGCATAAGCGAAGGCTCTAAACACCCATGACAAGTCAATCTCTTGAGTTCTAGGATAGGATCCAAGCATCCTGAAACTAAGAAGCTGAGTCGAGGAACCGCTGGTGACCCGTGGGAAGGTTTGGCACCCTGAGCCCGCTGTTGTCCCGCAGTTCCCCTATGCATCTGATCGAACCAGAAGGTCTACAAAGGCGCTTTGACCCATTTGAATAGTGGGAACAACTATTCACGGCACCTTTATCTTAACCTGCAAGCAAGCCCTCTAGGAAGTGTCCCTGTGCCAACCAGCTAACTGACCAGCTAGCGCAGGACCTTTGCTATGATACTGCTACCGTTTCAAGTTGACACTTGAAAATTGGTAGATCATAGCATTGGGTCCAAGGCAGACTTATGCCGAGTTTTGTACATCTAGGTGCCCTAAGTCTGGAATTAGGAGAGTACACCTGAACCCTAGTGCACGCGGCCACCATGTCGCCCAGCCTTGGTGACAAACTTTGCAGGTGCCTTGCTGTTGTGCCCCTCTTTTCTGCCACGGAATCATCGATGTAACCCAGCCAATGAAAGCTGCAGAGCAGCACAGCTGCCACATTTAAACTTGCAACCATAGTGGACTCGACTGCAGAAGTTTGGTTTGGAGTGTGCCGGGGTCGGTGAATATCTGCAACCCATACCGGTGGCTCCTGCCACATCCATCCATTTTTACGCATGAGTATACCATGAGGGCCACTCACCTTTCTACAGGTAGCCTGTGCTACCGTCTTTTCACAACTCCTGGAACCTGTTTTGCCCTCTTGGGGAGACACTCTGGGAATAGTGGGGACTTATTCTTCATCTTGTCAGCCACCTTCCTGAGTCGCTACAGCGCCTGCAAGAGACCACTGCTCTACCGCACCATCGCGTGCACCAGCATCCGAAAGTACTTTTGAGCACTAGGCTCCACTCTTTGTAGGGACTGGACTGTCTCTTAGGGACTGATTGATGAAGAACTGCCTAAAGTCTAGTTGCACTGTTTGCTCCCTTTCTCCATAGCTTGTGGACCCATTCTGTGCACTATTCCTTTAGGCCACTTGGTAACTGTATGCATGTTTCATAGTAGTGTTGTGTTGGTTTGAGTTTTACTATTGATATTTGCTTTGTGTTTGATTTCAAAGGCCTTGGAATACACGTATTTGTATTTTTAATATGTCTACACCTGACTGCGAGTGATTTGTAAGTGTCCTTTGCTCTGTGTGCTCTTTGAGGTCTTTCAGTCACCCTCACCCCTCTTAAGATCTAGTCGTGACCACCACCAATGCTACCTTGATTGGTCTGGCTTGTCCAGAAGGTTACCATGTGCCAGGAAACAAGTCTTGTCTTCTGAACCTCTGCCCACCAGGTCAGAGTTCAGAATTCCATCTTAACAGATTGGTGTACAGTGGTGGGATAGGACTGAAGGTACCCGGTGTTGCACATTGGTGAAGGCATTTCAGATTACCCCTACCCAGGACACATAGTGACCTTAGTAGTAAGTAATTGTAAAGGCCATAGACCTGTCTATAAGTATGGAAGAAAATACCAATATAACCTTGAATGCTTCAAAATCTGAAATATTGAGAATGATGTGTACTGAGAGAGGCTTGCCTGTTCAAGGAAAAAAGATTGAAATGTTTCAGAGAATCATGGAATGGCAATAGTTGCAGCTCAGTGCCATTACCTCGCATGACAGTGCAGAAGGTGGTGGGACTGCTCCCACTGGCAGAACTGACAGTTCTGTCGCTGCCCTCATCCATGGTGCCCATGATGACAGAGATGATGTGATGTCCCAGGTTTCCTCTGCCAGCTCTGATGCTGAGGCCATGTGAGAATTCAAAAGGCAAGAACTGCTGTTTAAGCAGAAGGAGCTCAAGTTCAACATGGAAAAGCTGAAAGTAGAGCAGCGAGATAAACAGAGGACAGGTATCACCAGTTGGAACTGGCCAAGCTTCAGGTTTCATATGGCTGCAAGGGTCCTGGACATGGGTCTGGGTCCTCCTCTCATCCACGATTTCCTAAAGATCTGCTCAGTGTGTATGATAAGAAGAATGACATTATGGACTGGTTGAATGTTTTGAGTATGCATGTGAAGTTCAAGAGGTTGTAAATGCTGATAAGATTGCCTGGTTGCTCAGCAGACTGCCCCATTCTGGCTGCAGTGCCATTATGGAGATGTCAAAAGCTGAAAGAGCAGATTTTGCAATGTTGAAGTAAAATCTCATCTTAAGGTTTGGGAAGACTCCTGCCCAATACTTGAAAAGGTTTAGAGAGTACAAATAGAAAGAAGGTAACACTTGTGTGTCATATGTGACTGATTTTTTTAAAAGCCTGACTGGCTGGGTTGAAGGTTATAAGGTTTCTACCTTTGAAGGTATGATAAGTCTTGTCATGCTGGAACATATTTTTGCATCTTGTTCCCCTGAGCTTAAGTAGCATTTGGCAGATTCAAAGGAGATAGATCATACAAAGCTGGCCATAGCAGCAGACTTGTGGGTGTCACATTGAGTGTCCCATAAGGACAAGAGTCATCCTGGTAAGCAGGAGGAGGGGAAAAAGTCCAAAGATAAGGAGGGTGGGGAATCTGATAAACATGTTTGTTATATTGTGCAATACCCTAAGCAAGTCTCCACACCTGAACACTTTAAAAAGACCTTTTCTGGCTTTTTCTATATTGAAGTACAACATTGCATTTTTTTCTAATCCGAAGAGTTTTAGGACCAATTTACAGTTTATGTATAGCGTAGTGACCTAAAAACGACTATAATTTCACATCATTTGAAGCCCTGCCCACCTGGTGCCTTCCTGTTTACTGCTCTTTTTCACCACTTAGCAAGCCCTGCCCACCTGGTGCCTTCCTGTTTGCCGCTCTTTTTCACCACTTAGCAAGCCCCGCACACCTGGTGCCTTCCTGTTTGCCGCTCCTTTTCCTACTTAAGGAGCCCTCCAGCCTCTTTTCCTTTGCAGATGGGGAGCAGGGGCAAGTGGATCTAGGTCACCTGGCCTAAGCCCCAGCCACCTGGTGCCTTCCTGCCTGCCGCTCTTTTTCACCACTTAGCAAGTCCCGCCCACCTGGTGCCTTCCTGTTTGCCGCACTTTTTCACCACTTAGCAAGCACCACCCACCTTCTTAGCCCTGCCTCTTCCTTCCTGCTCTTAACTATTAGATCAAGGGCGTCTCTCGCCCGGGTATCCTAAGCGAAGGGCAGACGAAGAAAAGGGGAATTCCTGTTTGGACCTGTTCGGACCAGGAGGACCCAGGGCCCGACCCCCTGCTCAGACAGCAGGTAAGCATGCACCAACATGTCTTTACTCCATGTCCCCACAGGCCATCCCGCCCTCTCTGGTCCCCCCGTGATGTTCCCTTGTGGCTCCCCTTCCCGCACACAGGTGTTGCCTGTTTTGCTTGATTCTTCTACCCTGCTCCCCCTTCACCCCACTCAAGCCTACTTCTGCAGGAGTCTGTCCTGATACATTCTGGTTTCTCCATCACCGTCTTGTGGACAATGCTGGATTTGACTTTTATGGACTTCATTCATTCATGATGCGTCACCCCTTCTCAACTCTCATGCTGAACTTCTTTTGCATCTTGTAACCATGGTGGCCCTGAATCATACTGTTCCCATCTTCATCTTGTATCCTGGCTTGCAACATTATGTGTTACTACTGACTTCTGCAATTGTATTCACTCTCCCCTCTTGCTTCTCGACTCTTTTGACTGCTAACGCTCTGTTCTCTCTTCCTTTCCCTTCTCCCTGTTCCTATCTCGTCCCCTTACTTTCTTCTATGCACTTACTCTATCAGAATTGTCCCTGGACCTAGTATGATAGCAACCTAGTCTGTCTCCTCCTCTGTCCTCTTACTGTTTTTTTCCTCCCCACCCCTCCTCCAGCACTATCTGAAATGTCGTCAGGCCTAATATGATAGTCGCTTGTTTTGTTCCTCCTCTCCCTTTCTGCACTGATCTCCCTCACCTCTTGTTTTTTTTCCGGCTCTACCAGAAATGTTGTCAGGCCTAGTAAGGTAGTCGCCTGTCTGTTTCCATTTCCTTCCCACTCTCCCCCTCCCTTCTTTATCTATGTCTTAGCTCTTGCACTATCTGAAATGTCGTCAGGCCGAGTACGATAGTTAATTTCACATCCTTACTGTTCATGGCTTGTAAGAATGTCATTGTATTTTTCCCTTGTTCCCTCCCTTGCCTTGAAGCGCTTTGAACCACATTGTGTATAGGCGCTATATAAATAAACTATCACATCATATCAAACTATCTAAAAATTAATCACAATCCGTCTCTTGGTCGAGTAAATAAACAGAGTAGCTACCATTTAGATGCAAGAAAATGAGTCAATTATCAACCTTATTAAAATCCCTACTTCCTCTCCTTAAATAACAAAATACGTGTGATCACGCACGTTAACCCAATGACAACAGGTTTTTTCCAATCCAAAAGGGTGGCCGTAATGGGATGACGCATATGACGTCATCACGTTACAACGCCAAAATAAATAGCAGCCATTTTGGAATGCTCACTCACAGTTCCAGCATCAAGCAATAGCAGAATCCAGAGGAATCAGAGCCTATTGAGGAAATTTAAGGAGAAATCCAGGTACCACTATTCTCCAATTGCCCTATTTTGAAATTTTGCTTCTAAATGTAACGTTTATTTTAACATATCCTTAACCTTTAGATCATAATATCCAACTAATCTAAAATATACTTACTACTTGCAGGAACTGTCTACCAAATCAGAGACTTACAGGACTTAATATTTATAAAACCTAAATACTTGTGAGATAATCAAGAATTGCAACCTATGTGGAATGAACAATATCCACCACATCAGACATATAATATTATGACCAATTCGATTTTGTAGTAAGCACAACCAACCTTAACCCTTTTTTTTACCAATTAGCCGTCTGGTTGCAATGGTTTAACTTAAAAGGTTCTGTCTCATTATCTGTTTTTCAATGCTTTCCTTTTCCTACAACATTTGTGGTATGTAATTCAATGAAACTTTCTGATTCTATACAACATTTTTATTTAATAATTTCTGATTCAATTCTATAATTATTTCGAAAATGACAATATAAGAGCACACAAATTAGAACTCTTCTTGTTGACTCCTTAATTTTACAGCAAATACACAGATATACTTACCCTCCTGAAGAACCACTGACGACAAGTGGGGAAACACATGTCAAGGGCATTTATGAATGTTTATTTAAGTTGAGCAACAGATGCAATTAACCTGTGAAGATAACAGAGTTTGCTAAATACATTCTATGATTGGAGCACCTCTCAACAGTGTTTGTATCCTTCATTGAACACCTTTACGAGCTCTGTGCAGCCCTTAGAGCAAAACACTACAAATGTAGGCAACAGCAACAAATTAAAGAAGCACCAATATTACCTTTCAATTCCCTTTACTCGCCACATTTTGCCACACAAAGGCTGCCATCTCCTTGCTATTGGGGCACAGTGTTCTGTCCCAGTAATGTTACCCCTTCTTGTACCTGTGTATGTACTGGTGCCTGGAGTTTACTTACTGTACCTGGGGTTCCTGCCATCTCCCCACCCAGCACTTGCACTTGTCACTAGGTGGATACACCCCATGGTTGCGCCGGCTGTATCTGTAGGTGCCACTGCGGTATCACCTGTATTTGTTGAGCTGCCGGTGTATATGGTTGCGGTTGTTGCCCTGCTTGTGCTATTGGCGGTCATGTCGTGTGAAGTGACCACCATTTCCACAAGCAAAGCACTGTCCCCCAAACCATGGCCCCATGCCACTGTACCCCATTCCGCTTCCTCGTGTGTAATATCCTCTCCCTGTCTGATATGGTCCAAGTAGCCGCATACTCCACCTGTCTGCAAAACCCCTGGCTATTGCTGCACATTTCTAAATGCAGGCTGTTGCTACCTCTGCACCGTTCCCCACTGCTGATTGGGTGGTACTTGAGTGTACCCTCCCGGTTGCATTTCCGTTGCCTCTGGGAGCCCAGCTTGCTGCACCTTTGGAACGACAACTGGCCCTGTGAGCAGTGCTTCTCCCATGTTTATTCCCATGTTTATTTTAGCCAGTTATTTCTGAACTAATTTGTTTTCAGCTCTTGTTTCATTGTCAGTTGTCTCCTTATCCTTCTCCTGCTTTCTTTTGCAATAGTGTACAATTGTTGCCTGTATCTTAGGCCACCCTTTTGCCTCAATTCCCACAATCTTCTCTAGATATGTCTTCACAAATGTGGGGGCCCCTTCACTAAGATGTGTTAAAACAAAGGTATTTTGTCATCCAAGACTGTTTATGTTCCTGTATCCACATTTCTTGTATGGACTATATATATTCCGCTGGGTCTATATCAGGCTTCATTTTATGAGGCAATATTGAACCCATGTCTGATGTGTCTGGATGCAGCTCACTTAGAACCTTCCAAACATGTGTTTGATAGGTGTTAAAGAATGCTCCATCATGTATGTTAGAGCTTAATATTATGCTGTCATATCCGGCCTGCTGCCATATTATGTGTCACTTCTCTCCCCAACCAACACTGCCAGTAAGTTCTGTATATCTCTTATGGCCAATGGGATCCCCGCTATCTCTTTCTCAGAACCATGAATCCATTTGCTTGCCCCTGCCATTAATGAAGGTAAACTGTAAACCAAATTGTCCCTATCCATTCTCTGCCATGGTATGAAGTGCCCCTCACCCCTCGCTTTCTGCAGAAGGGGCATCTGTGTGCGAGCTCTGCATTTATTACCACGTTGTGGTCTTGTTGTGACTGCTATTCTCGTTTTTCTACTCTGAAGCCTATTTCTCCAATCTCCCAATGACTCCTCCATTTCCTTCTCTCTCATTTTGTCTCCTTCCCCTGCTCATGTCCGTTAAATTGGACATGTCTAAATCATCATCCCAATGATAGCTGTCACCACTGTCCTCACAATCTGATGGAGAGCAGACGCCTTCTGTCGTGTCATCTTCACTATTGTCTCAGTCCTGTCACCAGTTGTTGATTTTAAATTGTATGTGTCCGCTGTCCACCCCTGTTCATCAGCTGCCATTCCTTTTTCCTTTCCTTTTTTCTCTATCTCCCTTTCCATTGCTTTCCCGGCCTCCCTAAACACAAAGACACGCTGCTGCTGAGTGCCCTTTTTAAAGTCCATTAAATATTTCCACCTCTCCTTCTCATCCTTACTAATGGCACTCGTATCACCCTCATCTTTCCTTTTATGTCTTCCTTCCTTATCTTGGGACACTTGTTTAGGATTTATATATCCTGCAGCTGGTTTTAGGAATGGGTATGTCGTAAATGGAGGGCATGGTGTACTTCTCTGCACCTCCTCTTTGTTCCACTTTCTCCGTCTCATTTTCCTGCTCTTCGTACAATTTCTGAAGTCCTAAAATCTCCTGCCCCTTTTTGCACTTTGCACCTTTGTAGGTTGCTGACAAATATGAATGCATACTGTTGATAATATTTTTATCGAACGTTCCCTCTCCAGGCCATTCTTTATCACATTTCCCCACTATATCATATACCCCCTCAAAATGGTACTTTGTTATCTTGTCATGATATTGAGGAAATTTCCTACACAAGTGATTAAGTGGTGCATCCATCCAATAGGACTTCAATATTCCACCTTAATCCTTATTGTCGCAATACTCCTTCCTCCATTTTTCCTCTTTTTCTTTATGATTTAAACCTTTAAACTCTCAAACCTTATTTAATCAATCCTACTCTCTCAATTTTATACTTAACGTATACTCGTTCGCCCTATTTTCATTCACACTTACATACACTGGCCTTCTCCACAGGCCCGTCTTGTTAGGTTATATTAGTACATGAAAGGCCTTCTACCCAGGCCCAACACCTTAACAACAATGCCCTACGTTAGTACATTAAAAGAGCAGTTTCTCATTCCTTCAATCGACTGCACCTTTTAACTCATGCTACGCAGCTCTGTAAATATTTACACGTTGTTTCGGCTGTGGCCCTTCCGTCATCTCCACAGCCACATTAAACAAATACTACGACCACTTTCCACAAAACTGAAAATAAAATGCTGCTACTCACGAAACATGTGTGCATATGTCCCTCTAAAAACTCTTCCCCAAAAATACAATGTTGCAACTATACCAATTGCCTGCAATACGCGCAACTCTTCTCTAAAAAGGTCCCCCACTTACTACGCAACCCTCTGCTCTAACACAGATGTGACACTGTCTACCTGCTCTCTATCGGATCAGCAGACCTAAAATCTAAAACTACTATGGTCAATCACCCCCCCCCCCCACTTCTGAGAGTGTGTCGCTATACACCATGAAATAGTCCCTCAAACCCCTTGTGCTTTCATGCACAAGTACACTCACGTATCCTTTTAGGAGATTTTTCACTTCTCTTGACCTCAGAGTCTACCTTTAAAGGCCTGCACTCCAGTCAGAGTGAACGCAGCACCGGACAAGGCGGGCCTTCAGGAACTCAGCATCTGCCGACCTCCTCATTGTTTGAGCTCCAACTACTGACCAACGGATGCTGTCACACACTCCTCCAGGAGCACGGCTGGAATTCCCACACCGGGTCGGAAGGCTGAGATAACTTGCTGGGGCTTCCAAAAATGTTTCGGGGGTCGGCTCTGCAGTCACCAATAATAAATTACAAATGTAGTCAAAAAAGGAGTGTACGCAGGCAAGAGGTAATGCAGATTTATGCAGGGCCCAGATGCAGCGGGGACAGCTATATTCAAACAGACCCGGAACAGAACTGTGTGAAAAAGCACTGTCAGAGAGACACCCCTTAATCTAAAACTTTTATACAATCGAGCCAAATAGCATTAGGAACTTTGCAATATGAGAAAAATCTCCTTACACCAAGCTGATTGGTGCTCGCACATCATACCCCTATAGAAAAACATACATTATGTTCTGTAATTGGGTCCACCAACCTTCCCACACTGCTCTAAATTATAACTTGTTATGTGACAATCCGACCCCCACTTCCCACATTGTAATGACAATGGCCCTCATTACGACCTCGGCGGTAGCCATGCCGCTATTGGCAGCATGGCTGCCGCCAAATCGCGTCCGGGTCCACAGAATGAGGAATTACCAGGCCATTCCGAGTTCAGAAGGCCCGGTAATTCTTCCCTCCAAGGACCCAGACCCGGTCCTTCCCCATTCCCATTTCAGCCCCCATAGGGCTGAATGGGAATGGGAGAGGGAGCAAACAATGGGCCATTACGAGTTGGCCCGTTGTTTGCTTCCTCTTCCCCTCGCGGGACCCGGTAAGCACACCTGGTTTTCCCAGGCGTGCTTACCGTGTCCCACGAGGGGACCTCATAATGAGGTGGTACGGGGTTAACGGCGCCAGCACCTTTTACGGCGCCGTTAACCCCATACCGCCAGGGTCGTAATGAGGCCCAATTTGTTGAAACATATGAGATGACCAGCAGACCTGTATTCATCACGCCCGGTCATCAAATCTATGTTCTCATGAGAAACGCTCTCTAGCATGGCACTGGCAGAGCCTTGAGCCACTGACATACTGCTATAAAAATGTTGCATATTAAGAACTCTTTGACCTTCTTCCCAGGCGAAATGTACTAAGGAGCAATTTGAAATCACTGTGGTTCGTTTGGCACCATCTAAAAATCACGTTTTGCAAATCTTTTTGAATTATAAAATGGTTATGCCCTCGCCCTCCTTGCCTGTCAGTTGGACCCATGGGATTTAATCTGGGTCAAACTATTGTTTGCTTCTGACCATACCAGCCTGGGATCGTGGGACCTGCAATGTGTTACCAGCCACTGCAGCTTCGTAGCAGATTAATAAAAAAGCAAACACGTTTTCTTAAAAAGCACACTGTAAGTCCTATTTACGGCGTTTCAGCCTACCTCTAAGTTTGGTTATACCTACCTGTGCCCCTGGATTTCTTTTATAACTAAATTACTTTTATTTTGGGATTGACTTTATAACAATTAAAAGGAGCCTCCTCCCATTTGACAGTGCTACTCTTGCAATTGATGCATGTGTACCTTTTCACTGTGCAGAAGCATTTTTATTACAAAAGGCTTGCTCGTAGGGTATGAACTGTGAATGACAATTTAGCAGCTGGACAGTAAAGTGAGCACCATGTCCAATGCCAAGCTGAATGATGATGTAAGGAGCAAACCATTTTTTTGGGTCCTTCTTGTGTAAACTGAGCACATCCAACTGTGGGATTTCTGTGAAAAAACACACAATGTTGTTTATGAAGCAAGAAGAACAGGGAGCGTTTCAACATCTGCCCAGAAAAGTTCTTACAAAGTCAAGTGTCAAACACCTCTTTCTTCCTATCACTTTGGTACATTGGGGCTACCTTTCAAGGCGCTTTACAGACACAAGAGAAGTGTTCCGGCCAGGAATAATTTAATCCCGTCTATAGATGAGATAGCTATTACATCACACATTAAAGGTAATATTCTACCAGCCTGAATAGCGAACACTTTATGCACAGACAAACACTCACACTGGAGCAGTAAGTGTCTGAAACAAACACATTTTTTATAGAAAATGGATCACATTGGTGCAATGAATGCATGTCTCGTGATGTCTGAAATTTAAAACACATATGAATCAAGTACAGAAACATACTACTAACAAATACAAAAACATGCTGTAAACGCAAAACAACTGCAAAAGTGTGTGACGGATCAACTTCCGGGGCACCAGGGGTCCAGGGATGAATATCGGTTTCTAAACCATCAATCAGCCCCACACCTCTTGTACACCAGAAGGGATCTGAACAAATTAGAATACAAGTAAATTAAAAGACCTCCTTGTCCAATTTTGGTAATGTGGATGGAACGGCAGGCTTATCTCCACAAGGTCTTGGATCGTTGGTTACTTGCAACACAGCGAACATACAATTATTACCCAATGATAAAAGGGACTGTGTAGTCAAGGTTGTATACACATATCTACTCTATTATTACTACAACCGACAGTTCTGGCACACTACAAAATACAACCCACCCTGTAAAGGAACTCTGAGGACAGACAGTTTCACAAGGGAAAGGGATGCACTCTGGAAACTGTTAGGAGAGTAGTTGGTAAAGTAATCAATCTTACAGTTCAAGATTATTTAGTTTCAACACCAAAGGGGCAAAAGGTCATAACTTTCTCTAGGGGCTTTCAGAGAAGGAACAGGGGGGCAGAAACACAATGTACCTAGTGCTAAAGAAGTTCTTGGTGCTCAACTGTGTTGAGCAGGGGAGTTGCTAGGTCTGGAAAAGACCCGGGGCTAAGCTGATGTCGGAACTGTTGGGACTGGGGGCTAGCTAGCCTTTTGGCTGTAGCTCCAGAGATTCTATCCGGGGCTACAACCAAAAGATCAGGGGCTATAGCCCCCTTAGCCCCCCCCTAGCAACGCCCCTGGCGTTGAGGCAGTTCCAGGGCTCTTTGCAGCCAAAGAGACAGAGTTAGTGGCGGGAGACAGCTGGGGGTACCAGGCGGCAGGCAGTTCGGCAAGCAAGGCTGGACAGATGTCCACAGAATGTCCGGCGTGGCGGCTCAGGGCCAACAATCATTGTCATTGCGCTGGTTGGCAGATATGAAATGCTGGTCGAGGCATCACGGACGGCTCTGGCGACTGCGGCGTGACAAGTCAGTGGTGCAGCCTGTGATGCTGGAAATGCATCAGAGGGACAGGGCCTCCGTATGCTTGTTCTTTACTGCTTTTTATCGTGTGTTCTGTCGTGTTTTCCGCGCAGGAGTTCATATCAGACTCCTGGCGGTGCAGCTCTCTCTCTTTTGGTTTGGTGAACGGACCCGTGGGATACCCTTAGGGCACCCATGGGTGGGGGTACAACCCTGTGCCCCTAGTGTATGTTTCTGGGCACCTGTGGGTGGCCCGCAGAGCAGGGTATGGGCTGGTGGCAGCTCCATGCTGGATTTGACAGGTACGCAGACTATCCTCAATTTTGGGATATCCCGGCACTGCCATTGGAATCAGTTGATTCCTGATGGCCTCTTGCTTTCTATTACCCATTACCTTGTTTTCCCAAAGTCCTGGGAAGCCCTGACTCTGTCCCTTCCCCCTGACTGGCTGTTGGGTTGAAGTGCCATATATGGTGTTGTTGTGAAGGCCCGGCCAGACTAGCTGGAGCCTTCCCGGTGATGTATGTTGTGGGTTCCTCCTGTGGGTGGTACCTGGGTGAATAGAGTGTGTGACGAATATGCATTCTGTGTTGTGGATGTCTAGTATCTGGTGGTTGACACAATGACTGAGACAGCCCTGCCAGAAACCGGTATGAATGCAGCTTGGGGTGTTGAATGGCTCGGTACTTGTCCCAATACACATAACTTGTTGTGAGTGTCTGGAGAGAAGTGAATGGCCTGAATACCTCGTGTGCCTGATTGGCTGCCTGCCTGCATGAATGCCCTTAGTCGTGATTGGATGCTTGAATGTGACCCAGCGGAATGAATGGGAGATCAACAGTATATCTGGGGACCTCTCACTGCTAGGAATCGTGTTCAGAAGCTGAAGTCCACTACGATGAGTAACTGGAGTAACTGAAGCTTCACATTGAAGCCCCGCTGGACGAGAAGAAGTGCTGCTGCTCTCCTTCACAATTTGAAAGCTGCTGTGTCCCCAAGGAATGACCCAGGGAGGAACTGGTAAGGTGCCCTCTTCCCGAGCTACAAGGGACCATCGTGCACAGCTGATTTTTGCCAAAGCTCCCTGGTAGACAGACCTACAACAGGTTGCCGACCCGAGATGGGGACTGCCGCGGAATCCCAAAGGGAAGCACCTGGACTGTTGTCTGCCACTGTCGCCGACCGCCGCCGCCGACCGGAGCCGCCGTGCTTCCGTTTGCCTAAGAACTTCATTTGATCATCGGACGCTCTCATCTGCATCGTCACCCGCTTTATCCCGCTGGAGAAGCCCTACCGTATACGCGCCGAGGAGCATCCGCCGGTGGGTTTCCCGCCACCTAAAGACCACAGAGACGCCGACGACTCGACGCCCTTGCTGGGCCACATTTCTTCATCATCTCTTTGCGGTCCAGAACTATTGTCACCGAGGTGCCCTGCACGCCTCTTCCTTGCAGGACGCCAACGCTCTGTCGTCGACGAGCACCGCTAGGAACGAAGCTGCCACTTCACTGCCGTATTTCAACCTGTTCGTCGTCGGACGTCCGACGACCCGTGACTCCTGCCTTAAAGGGAGGGCACTCAAGAAGCACCGTCGATTTCCCGACACCGAACGCCGAGTTCCTCGATGCCTCTCGACGATCCGTGGCTCCTGCTTTAAAGGGAGTCACTCAAGAAGGATCGGTCGACGCATCTTCAGAGAACTCTACTCCACCAGGTACATTGGGGGGGTAAAACCTTAATAGGAGGAAATAAGACTATTGAACAATATATGGACTGGGCTTGTGCTATATATCTTTATTTACAGGTTGCCCAGGTGGGGGGATCTCCACACAGAACTGTGCCTAGTGGTAGGGGTCAGCATTCTGCCTATTGTTTCAACCATTTTACGTTCCTGCCTATCTCTATTGCTGGTTTCCTCGTTATTGATCTGTGTGACATTTTAACCGTACAGTTGATGCACTTTAATGAGATTTGATAACATTGGTGGTACCACTTTAGAATTGTATATATTTATCATTGTTGACTTCCGAGTACAAAGTGCATTATTGTGATCGTGTACATACCTTTGAATATTAGTTATATAAAGACTGTGTTTTCAGTAATACAGTGTGTGGACATTCCTTTGTGGGGGTTCGGGGAATACACTGTACTTAAGAACCAGCCCGCATCACCTCCTGCGAAGCTAGGCCTTGATTGCTCGTCCATTGCTACCGTCATAGAGAATCTTGGCTGGGGTCTTCTGTGACTCTCCTCTATCATATAGAGAGCGGAAGTACAGACACCCCCTACCAGTCTTTACACAGCCGGATGCAGTTCGAGGACTCGACTGTCTCTAAATTGTCCTTAGAAAGATGGAAGCTGGATGTTGCTTGACTGGCACTCCCCCTAGCTTCTTCGCAGAGCTTGTCTACTTTCAAAGCAGACGGCCCTAAACTCACGAGGGTATTAGCAGGCAATGGCCTCATCCTTTGTCCCGAGACTTTCCGGCACATCCCACTTAGGAAGCTTGATTGCAGAACGTAGCAGGGCACGCTCTGTGTTGGATGGGTACTTGTTCTGGAGCTGCTGGACGGGTCCTCTGAGTCCGATATCTCGCTTTGTTCCCTGGGAGATGTTTAGGGGAGGGATCTTGCTTCCCTCTTGGAACTCCTGGCCTTCCTTCACTGGCGGAAGATGCAGGGTAGATTTGACCTTCAGCTCGGGTACGAAGGAGTCCTTCTTACTCCTTGCAAAGTCTTCAGATGATCTGATCAATGAGGCGCTCAGCACTCTTTTAAAGCCAAACGGGGCCCAGTGATTGGTACAGGCTAAGCCCACCTTAATGAACCAATCCTGGGTACCCACCAACAATCTTCAGTGATGCTTCAGGTCAGAATTGGAGCACTTGGCAACAGACAGGGGAATGATGACAATATATACTTCTAAGTCCCACCCATCTTCCTGTCTGCTGTACATCAAAGTATCTCCCTAATTAACTGAGCCCTATGCAGCACTTGGTCACAACATGGGCCTCCTTTGTAGTAGGGGTTGCAGGCAGACTGTCTTCTCCTACAATTCACATACTTCCCTGCTCTGAAAGGAGTGGTTCCAGACAGGACATTCACTGCCCTTTCATACCAAGGAGGCGTGTTAGTACCAAGTTGACACATTGCATTACAAAGAGGTGTTGGTCTTTGGTGTCCATTGTCACTTCCTACACTCAGGCCTTCCCTGAGGCCTGCTAATTGGCATTCTTCAGTATTTGCTGCCACCAGCAAGGTGTTACAATGTAGATGCAAATCCATGGGGCCTTGAAATACTAGTCAGGCTGCCCACGGCCAGAGGCTTTTGATGTACACACAGCTGTCAGACGTCAGCTACACATCACAGGGGAGGGTGGCGCTGGTAAGTGGTGTCCTCCCAGAGTGCATGACTATTTTACTGCTGTGCAGTGAGGGTGGAAAAAATGTGCGGGAACGGCCCCACATATTTTCTGGAGGTTGATCTCCCATCATTCATTCTCCCCGTGCAGATGGTTGAATTCCTCACAACATGCCACACCACAAAGTGACCATGTAAAGCGTTCAAAAATCCAAATTAGTGCTAACCACCTGCCAGGATGTGGCCAAACTCTGTGTTGTGGTTGTAGGGTAAGTTCAGTCTGCTTTTCGCTTTTAGCAGGGCTGATAGTACAAGTGGTGATATTCCCTTGTGGTCGAGTTTGAATTCAAAAGCTTTGCACGCATCCATGGGTTCAGAGTTTGCCCACATCCTGGCAGGTGGCTAGCCCTAATTTGGTTTGTTTAATGCATTACATGGTCACTTTGTGGTGTGGCACTTATGCACCCTTTATCACATTGATAATGAGAGATGTTTTTTGCTTTACTTTACTTTATTACATTTGTATAGCGCTGCTACTGACCAGAGGCTTAAGGGCGCTAACGGTCACACAGGACAAACACATAAGCAGAGGGGACAACCAGCTGGGAGAGAGATCACCAAAGCTTAACGCAACCATGGACTTGAACAGAACAACTAATTAAAAAGGAATGTCTTAAGTCGCTTCCTGAACAAGGTGAATGAGGATTCCTCCCTCAGCTTCAGCGGCAGACTATTCCAAGCCACCGGTGCTGCTGCATAGAAAGCTCCTCTTCTAACTTGAGCTAGTTTACATGCTGGAATTTTCAGTTGCGTGGCGTTGTTGGACCTCAGGTTATGGCTATTTGACTTGATGACCAGTTTGTCCTTCAGATACACCGACGGTGTGCTTCTCAGACACTTAAAAAAGGTTAGCATCAGCCGAAAACATATTCTCTCCTTGACCGGGAGCCAATGTAGGCTCCTTCTCGCCTCTGATATGTGGTCCCTTTTATTCAGGTCCATAATCACTCTAACTGCATTTTTTTTTTCACTACATGAAGTCCATTGACTTCCGTCTTAGGCATCCCAAGAAGGAGGCTGCTACGGTAGTCGATTCTTGCACAATCAAGGCTCTTGCCAAAGTTTCCCGACTATCTTTTGAAATAAAAGGACGTGCATGCGTTAGCAATTTAATGTGGTAAGAGGCCGAAGACACTAAGCTTCCCACTTGGGCCTTCATGTTTAAATTGCAATCTAAGTAAACCCCAAGGGTCTTAACCTTGTTCTTTGTTTTAATTGTACAGCCTTCATTCTGGAACTGAGTATATTCTGACATCATCTTGCGAGTTTTTGCCTCCGTCCCGATGAGCATCAACTCTGTTTTTCCTGTATTGAGAGCAAGGCCATTGAGACACATCCATTTTTGTATTAGGCCATAAATCATATTAATGTTCTGCTCATCTTCTTCAAAAATGCCCGTCAAAAGGATGACACATTGTGTGTCGTCGGCGTTGTTGGTAAATTTGATGTTATTCTCTTCTACGAAGTCTAGGAAAGGGGCTGTAAATATGTTATAAAACATAGGCAACAGGCATGCCCCCTGTGGCACTCCTTGAGACAATTTATTGGGTTCAGCATCTGCCAGAGTGCTACTCACACTCTGTTGGTGCTCACTAAGAAATGATTTGACCCACTGGGCTGCTGGTGTAGCAAAACCTGACACCTTCTCCAACCTGGCGACCAACAATGTATGGTCGACCAGGTCGAATGCGGCGGACGCGTCAAGAAGCATAAGCATTGATGTTTTTCCCTGGTCGATATGATGAAGTAGCCTGGACTTAAGATCGAGCAACACCGTCTCAGTTCCATAACTTTCTCGAAAACCAGATTGCCATCGATTCAAGATGTTATATGTTTTAGCATGACTGAGGACTTGCGTGTATGCCACGCGATATAGTATTTTTTAGGAGAAACGGAGAGTTCGATAGTTCAAAGGGTCTCTCGGACATAGGCCAGGTTTCTTCAATAATCGTGTAACCCATGAGTTTTTTATGTTTCTGGAGACATAGCAGTCCCTGAATGAGGTGTTCACAAAACTACCTAGTGTTGGAATAAGCATAGTTGAACATGTCTTAATGGCAGGTCTGGACAAACGTCCCCCTTGCAATTTGTAGGCTTAAGTTTTTTAATGATTAAGGCCATCTCAGATTCACTTATATATTTAAAAGTGAATTGTTCCTCAGCTTTCCAGGTTCTACATTTGTCATTTCCAATATCAAGGTGAATCATAGACGTTGCTTCTTTTGATATAACAGTCCCCTCCTTGATAGTCTTTAATTTGGAGTCCATGGTGTCTTGTATTAGGTTACACCATTTGGTGTCTCTAATGATTATTTCGGAATCATCTTGCTTAGGGGTTTATAGCTCTTTTAGAACTTTATAAAGTTCTCTCAGTTGGGATTGAGCCTTGGCGATCCGGTCATCCAAATATATTTATTTTGCTGAACCAACAGCAGTTTTACATTTTTTAACTGTCATTTTTATATAGTTTTCTGTCAGGTTCAGCAGCTGTTCTTTTTCACCATTAAATGCTGCCTGCATGTCACGCATCCCTTGTCCCAGCCCTCTCATGTGCAGACCCTTCCCATGCCCGCTGTTCCCCAGGCTTTGCCCCACACAAGACACCAGACAGCACGCCCCTGTGGCCGTCACGTTACCCACCTGCAGCATCAGAAATCCGGAGGCACGCCACTGAGTTCCCGGGCATCGTTTCTTCACGCTTGGCGGGTTCCGGTGGTGGCTATGTACATCGCTGATAAGGAGGCAGAGACCTGCCATCATGAAATGCAGGAAAAACGTCTGGCACAAAAGACAGTCACATGACATGGCTTCCCGGACTACTTCACGTTATACCTTTCCATCACGTGATGCACGCACTGCAACCACGTGATCGCTCAGCCAGGAAATAAAACAGCTGCTTTCCCGGCAAGCGTCGCTTCTCAGCTGTTCTACATGGCGATTGGCGTTTTGACTTTTCGGATTGTGTTTTCTGGTATTCTACGGCTGCGGCTCGTGTTTTTTGGACTTCCTTGCCTAAATCTTTATCTGCAAATTCGCATCCAGTGATCCATAGCTCTCAACCATTTGTGTCACAAAGGCGGGTGAAAACACCCGATTTTATTTTTGGCGGGTGAGAGGCCCATTGAAATGAATGGGCGTGCAGGAGGCTTGGCGGGTGAGTCAGCTGTTTAGAAGGCGGGTGACACCCGCCAAAAGCGTGTGAGTTGAGAGCTATGAGTGATCTCACGGTTTGACCACGGATTGTTTTCACGGACTGTGTTTGATGTCTCCTTTGGCAATTCTGACTACATTCAAGTCTTGAACTCTAGCTTCCAGAGCTACGTGCTGCTAGTGGTTCTGGTTCATAGACCCTTCCTACATTCAGGTGCTGCTGGTGGGCTAACTGGGTCTTCCCTTCTCACTCAGTTGTTGCCCCTTTATCTTCACCCGCCTTATTAGGGAACAGGACCACATACTGACACCCGACCCTCCATCAGACCCTCCCTCTGCTCCATCAGCTGGTAGGTGGTTGTGTCTTACATAGCATTGATACTGTAGGTTATGGTAACCTGTTTACTTAACCTGCCCATTATCTTACAGCAGCCACTCGGAGGAACTGGGGTTCCTGTTCTTTTCTCCACCTGTGGCCCTAATCCTCAAACAGCGAGTAGTTTCTATTTCTCTGTTCGTTGCTTAGGGACGGAGGTCCATTTACTCCACGCTACAATCAAGTCTTGACACTATAATGTGTTTTGATAGATATTAGTAATGTCTTCTACTGGAGTCAGTTCATTCACATGTTGTTGCAAAGGGGTGGGCCATGGATCCAGTGCTTCTAATGTAAGATTTTTTACATTTCTACATTGAATTGTGGAAGTGACCAATTTCTTCCTTCTAGCCTTTTTTGCAGACACCACTACAAAGTGGGTGAAGAAATGGTCTGACCAAGGATAGGGGGAAATGTCTTGGCTGGCTCGAGTATGCTATGGCCTGCTAACCAGTCAAGCGTATGACCCTTTATGTGTGTAGGGGGGGAGGGGTCACGTATTGTCTGAAGCCCAGATCAATCAAGGCTTTGTTCGGGGACTTAGCTTGTAAGTCGTTTTTATCTAGTAACCAATAGTTAAAATCCCTCAAAAGGATTGTTTCCAGTCATTTGCGGACATGTTTTGTTAGTTCCACAGGGGGGCCATCTCAACTTTTGGCCCTGAGGAAGGTGCAGTCATTTATTCCAACCTTCGAAACATATGACTGAGTAAAGAACCATTGGATGTACATTGTGGTCCACCCACCTTTATATACAGAATGTTTTCTCATATGTAGACCCTGTTTGTTATGGCTTAGTTGGATTAAGATTCAATCAGTTAACATATTGAACTGGAACCTTTTGCAGTATTTCGAGTTGAATTGCGTTTACAGCATGTTTTTGTATGTGTTAGTAGTATGCTTCTGTCTTGATTCATGTGTGTTTCATCACGAGACATGCATTCATTGCACCGATGTGATCCACTTTCTATATAAAATGTGTTTGCTTCAGACTCTACTGCTCCAGTGTGAGTGATGTGTTCGCTGTTCAGGCGCTAGAATATTACCATTATTAGGTTTACCATATGATGTAATAGCTGTCGCATCTATAGACGGGATGACATTGTGATTGTTGGTGGCAACACTTCTCTTGTGTTTGTAGAGTCTTCCCCAGACCCTTTTCCTCTCTCCCCCCAGAGTCGGGGATAGCCCTCCTCTGTGACACTTCAAGGCGCTTTGGCATGAGGCCCCATTCTTCTTCGGGTTCGGGAGGGGGCATCATGCATGGAGTTGTTCAAGGAGGACATTGGCTGAGAGCTTAGGTGACCCACCCAGGGCGTCCTAACTTAGATTGGGTGGTCTCTTCCCATCCCAAAGGGGGGCCGTGCCGAAGTCGGTTGGGGGAGGGGAGTCTGGAATGCCTGTGCAGAAATTCGAATCCCTCTCAGAATGTTCTCAAAGTGACATCATATAATTCTTGATAAGAGCATGCACCTTGCCAGGCATGCAGGGGCCCAGTGCTACTAAGCAGAAGGGCAAGTGTAGTCAGTGGCTGCCTGGGGCAAGGGCGGGCTTTGCGCCCCGACCTCCGACCTTCTCTTCCACTGAAGGACACATGAGATGAGAATGAGGGGAACCTTAACTGAGATGGATGGTCCAGGAAGGCCTGACACACGGCCATCAGCAGCTCTTCTCCTGGAGAGCAGAATGCTGTTCTGTAACATTCACCCTCGGTGCGCAGAGAAGTAGGCCCTCTTGAGACGGGTGTATTATTACCCTGCGGGCCCTTTCTGCTCCTGTCTTCCTGCCCCTGAGGCCTGCATTTTGGGCAGTGTGGTAGTTGCTAAGCATTCCATGGTGCTGAGGGAAAGAGCCATCAGGTAAGAGGATTGGATGGTTTCTTCAATATGTCTTTGTTGTGTTGCCCTTGTGTCTTAATGATATGACAGGTTATCTATAACGCGCTTAATACCCAGAGGTTTCTAAGCGCAGACCCGGAGAGATCGAACCTGTGTTGCTCCGTGTCGTCTTGCTTCCAAGGCGAGCACGTTGCCCCTGAGCTATCCTCCCGAGACACAGTAATGTGTATTGCATTGTGTTATGTCCTTTTATGTATTTCTTTTAACCAAACTAAAGCTTGCATTTAATACAGCGGGGAGGGCTGATTGGAGCTGGAGTTTAAATCACCCCAGGACCTTCGGGCAGCAACTTCAAAACCTGCTTCCCCGGGTTTGGTAGAAAGACCCTGGGGGATAAATACAGAAAATACATATTGAAAAGACGTGAAACCAGGGCACGAATAAAACGAACAAATATGTGAGCGCTGCAGGTGTAAAATGCACCACTCACTGAATGCCTTCAAAGAGCAGTGGCGGCGCGAAGGCGGGATAAGAGGAGTGACGGGGCACCTGGTGAGCGGTATGTGGCCCGCGAATAAGGCACATGCCGGGTGTGGTGCAACACACGTGCCCCGGGCAGGCGTCCAACCCCTGAAGAGCAGGTGCTACAGGGAGGGACGGATGCCTGAAGGGCACTTTACATGGCTCTCCGCTCCCCCCTGCAACATGCCTGTGGGCAGGCGGCTTCAACTCCAGCTGAAAGGCAAGCAGTCACCCGGGGAGGACCTGACTCAAAAGGCTGCATGCGGCGTGCATCGCGCAGGAACTGGGGGTCAAAATAGTGTTGATATACGTTGGGGACGTGTTCAATCAGCCGTTAAAAAATAAGGGATATATGCAATTATTCTACTCTGCTGGCCTTCCCGCAATGTTCAAATACCTCCCTGTTGTATTCTCAACCCCAATGGGCTTCTTCCATTCTGCTTACTCCCCTCGTCTCCCAGTGTGTTTATCCACTCTGCCCTCTACTCAGCCAACATAATTCGAGATGTTATGTTAGATGTTGAAGAAACTATCACTGTTACCAGTTAATGCACCATCAGCACTGCTATTACTGGAGCTGGGCTTTCATCCCAGTTGGTGCCCAGACCCGTGCCAGGCCTGGGCACCAACTGGGTGATGGAATAGTATTGATTAAATGAGAATTGCAGGCACAAGTAGTAATTGCGGATAAAAAGGGGGTCAATTAAAACACTGGTGGTGTGGACACAGGTCGGAAACTTTGGGTGACGCGCATCGCCGCATTTGTGGTTGGAAAGATGATTTCTGGACCAGGCTGATTAACGTGAGTGTCCCTGCAGGGGGCTTATACGTGGCATTGGCGCCCATGAACATTTAGTGTGTGGTATATTGGGCTCGCCATGGCAGCGGCAGCGCATGTTTGATTGTTGGCAGTTATGCTATTGTCCCAGGCTTGCAAGGCTATGTGTTGTAGTTATCACGTTTCCACGGGGCCGTTATCGTTCAGGTCCGGGGCCGTTATTGTTCAGGTCCGGGGCCGTTATCGTTCAAGTCCGGCCGTTATTGTTCAGGTCCGGGGCCGTTATCGTTCAGGTCCAGGGCCGTTATCGTTCAGGTCCGGGGCTGTTATCGTTCAGGTCCGGGGCCGTTATCGTTCAGGTCCGGGGCCGTTATTGTTCAGGTCCGGGGCCGTTATCGTTCAGGTCCGGGGCCGTTATCGTTCAGGTCCGGGGCCATTATCGTTCAGGTCCGGGGCCGTTATCGTTCAGGTCGGGGGCCGTTATCGTTCAGGTCCAGGGCAGTTATCGTTCAGGTCCGGGGCCATTATTGTTCAGGTACGGGGCCGTTATCGTTCAGGTCCGGGGCCGTTATCGTTCACGTCCGGCGCCGCATTGTGCAAATAATTGACAGCATGTTAGGTGCAACACAATAACAAGATAAAACAGAAAGGAAACAATTGTTCAATCTGCAGTGCGCATGATTTTGGGATGAAATGACCAAGAGTGGCAAGGGGTGAAGTGATGTGTGAACAGCTAGTGGGAAGAACATGGAATATTATGGTTTAAATTGGAATGGCAGGCACAGGTAGTCATTGGGGAAAAAGGGGGTTATTTAAAGCACCGGTTGCGTGGACACATGTCGCAAACTTTTGGTGACGGGCATGGCCGCATTTGTGGTTGGAAAGTGCGGTCGCCTTTCCACCTAGGCAATTACAGGAGAACAAGCGAAGAGAGGGAACGCATTCAGGGGGGTCGGCGTGGTAGCCAGGCACGTTATCCGGATGTGCCACCCCATCCATCCCCCAAACTTCAAAGGCCACAATGCAGTGGGGCAAAGCGGAACCAGCCCTTGGGCTGGAATAGTTGGGATGGTACAAGGGGTTTTCAACCCATGGAGAGGCGGGAGCTCAGGGGTATCGTACATACCTGAGATTGGCTGAGGGATATCTCACTGGGTTTAGGCATTACTCACCGGTCCCCAACCACTGTTGGGTTTATTACAGAAGTGGGCAGAAGCTAGACATGATGGAATGGAAGGGCGGTAACAGTTTTAAGAGGGCTGGGGTTTTGGGCAAAGTGCCACACCAAGTGCACTGGGGTGGAATTATGGAAGGGCTTCGTGGTAGGAGTAAAAAGTTATGTACGCGCCCTGAGTCAATATCAAGTTTCGGCAGGGGACATGCGCTATATATGGTTAAGGCACGGTAGCGACCAGCAGTTACACTGGTGCAGGATGGTTCTGGAGGGGGGAGTTCCACAAAATTGGTGCACGCTGGTCGGGATTGGCTGGTGAATGAGGGCAGGGCCTGCAAGGCCCGTGTTGATAAGCTTTCTGCAGTACAAATGCGGTCCGGGGTCACGTGCTTCCGTGGGAGGCCGGCACCTTTTTAGAACTACATAACAGGAGGGAGCACTCGCTTTTACATCTGTGCAGAACCCGCTGACACAGGTTCAAAACCCGGCAGGGCCACACTCAGCCTTACAGTAGTAAAATGCAGCGTTCAGATACCTGAGAGTGCATAGCACTATGAAGGTACGGAAATATCTCATTTGGGGAGCAAGGCAACACGAAGCAGACCTGGTCGGGCACCAGACCGCTCGGAGGAACTGCTGGGTATTAAGCATGTTATAAATAACTCAACGTTGCATATGCCGCATAACTCTGCGAATTAGTGAAGGGGCACTGTGGGGAGTTGGTTACGCCAGTTTTGTTAAGCGGGGAGCAAGGGAACGTGAGTAGGAAGGAAGTCATCAGGTGGATGACACAGGTGCTATTGAGATTGCTAAAGTTAGGACTGGTTGGCCATGGGTTCAACATTGCCAAAACTGCATTAGAAAGGGGGGCGAGTCTTCATTCTCATAAAATCAAAGCGTTAGGCGAGGCATTTGGGACTTCGCTAGCATTGTACCAGAGGTTGGAGGGGTAAACAGGGCGGCAAGGCAATCGCAGCCTTTCAATCCTACGGGGGGTCAACAAACAAGTAGCATGGCTGGGGGACGCCTGGTAGATGGTAGTTTAGGTTTTGGTAAATTGGTACGATGGATGGGAAGCTTGGCCTACACAAAGAATTGAAGAGAGGAAAGGGGCAGGTGTTAAGAGTATGAGGTTGGCCCAGCAGCTCGCGGTCATGGATGACACTCCCCCAGGCCATTAATGCTCCTGTAGGGGCAGGCAAGCCACAGAGGAGCAAGGTAGGGGGGTTGGGGCCGGCATGACAAGTACAAATGGTAACAGTGAGCCTCCCCCTCCCCTTTTAGAAGCTGGGCAGCAAAGGGGGCTCTTTACTAAAAGATTTAGAAGGTCAGCTTCCCCGTCAGTAACGATACAAGACCGGGGATTCTTGTGGGGCCAAATTAGCCTTAGAAAAAAGGGAGAGGACCGAGGAAAAGGAGGATTAAGGTGAAGGGGGCGTCTAAAAGGTCAACCCGTCAGGAATAGCGGGGTGTTTCAAAAGATATATTAGGCCAGAAAAAATGTGATTTAAACATGCTGTTCCCTCCACTTCTCGTTATCAGCATCGCAAGGAATGGGGAAGCACACAATGTGGGTAGTGGGGCACTCGCTTGTCCCAAGGGCCAAGGCGAACTGGACTCAACAGCAGGAAGAGCTGACAGCTAGCGAGTTCCGGATTGGGTGGCACGCACAGGGTGCCAAGGATGGAAAGGGCACAGCTAAAGGGGCTGCTGAGTAAATTGCTGGGTAAGCAGCAGAATCCTGAGGTGCTGGTAATCCACTTGGGCGGGAACAACCTGACCAGCTTAGGGAGGGGGGTTTTGTTGATGGACATAACACTCTCGTTGCAGGAGATCTCTGCACAGCTGGGCGAAACGGAGATCGTGTGGTCTGAAATAATTCCCAGGGCCTAATGGAGGGGGGCCGAGAACCATTCAGCAGTTGAAAAATCGAGGAGGAAGGTGAATGGAGCCATTCATTACAAAGTTCTGCAGGGGCAGAGGCTTCCATCAAATCAGGCACGGCCTGATCAACGGAAAGACGCCCGAGTACTTTCTAAAAGATGGGGCACACCTGTCCGCAAAAGGGATGGAGCTCTTTTTTCTGGAACATTTGTACCAAATTGCTGGAGTTGTGAGAGGGAGACAGGAAGAAGGGGAGCCACAGTGGGCGGGAGCCCACTTAGTGGCGTGGCGGTGTTTGGGCAACCAAGCACAAATGATAGACTCCGGATAAGCCAGAAGGAAACCGGAATGGGTCTTTGCTCTTCCGGACCAGCGCCTCTTGGGGGCCTAAACGGCGGGGGCATCTGGTGGTAACGAATAAGGCTCATCTTCCCCCAAAAAACAGCACTCTCCCCACCCACGGACACCTGCACGGGCAGGATAGGCTCAGGTACAAAGGGTCGGGGGAGTTGGGGGCCTACTATACAAAAGTATAGGGGGAAGCAAGGAAAATCCGGCACAGAGCAAGCGCCACACTTGCAGACTGAAGTTCACAAATGTGTACAATAATTCTGTTGTTATGGAAATAAAACTGCGGCTAAGTTTGCCATATGAAATACTGTGTCATGCCAATTTATTGCTGAGAAGTAATAAAGTGCAGCTGGGTGCATGCGCAGAGGAATAATTGGCAAGAAAAGCAAAATGGACATGTGCAGTGGTCATGTCGCTGACGACGAGAAAGACCAGAAACAAAATGGAGAAGGCAGCATTTTAACCGCTGCAGGGTCATGTACCTTACAACCGGTTACCCTCCCCCTGGGAAAGGGGAGGGCAGGGGGCGGAACAGCGCCAAGGCACCAAAACAACCCAAAAGCCTGCGAAGGGCTAAACAAAAGAAGTGGGCGGGGCGAGCCGCCTTATAAGCAGCAGGGTCCGACTGCCGAAACATCTCACTCCTGCAGTGGGACCCTGCTGACTCGCCGTGGCAGAAGGATTCTGTTTTCCACCCACCCACGAAAGGGCAGGGAAAGAGGGTGACACCTGGACGTCTCTGTCGCAGGAGGGTCAGGATGGTGTGAGGAGGTGTTGGCGGTGTTTGGGCAACCAAGCACAAATGATAGACTCCGGATGAGCCAGAAGGAAACCGGAATGGGTCTTCGGTCTTCCGGACCAGCGCCTCTTGGGGACCTAAACGGCAGGGGCATCTGGTGGTAACGAATAAGGCTCAGCTTCCCCCAAAAAACGGCGCTCTCCCCACCCACGGACACCTGCACGGGCAGGATAGGCTCAGGTACAAAGGGTCGGGGGAGTTGGGGGCCTACTATACAAAAGTATAGGGGGAAGCAAGGAAAATCCGGCACGGAGCAAGTGCCACACTTGCAGACTGAAGTTCACAAATGTGTACAATAATTCTGTTGTTATGGAAATAAAACTGCGGCCAAGTTTGCCATATGAAATACTGTGTCATGCCAATTTAATGCTGAGAAGTAATAAAGCGCAGCTGGGTGCATGCGCAGAGGAATAATTGGCAAGAAAAGGAAAATGGACAAATGCAGTGGTTAATAGCAGGAGGCAAGAATCTCCAGTGGGCTTCCCATGTCAAGTTATCCGTCCAGGGTATGGCTTTACCAGGGATGTGGCAATATCCCGCACCCACCAGCACAGCCATATGTGCCATAATAAAAGAAAGGTCCAAACAGACAGATGGGCAACGAAAATGTGTTGGTGGACGCGGCTGCCCATGAATCAGGCCTGACTATCTGGACCTAAGGCACCCGTTACAAACAATATCTGGACCTGATATACCCAACTTATGAAAAGACACTGCATTTCCGCTTCTGATTGGGGACTCTCCCGCTGGCTGTAGTCACGCAAAAGTGGCTACCCGGCAATACGAGATTCTGACCACTATGTAAGGAGGGTAACGAGATACTCATGTATTCCTTGATATTTTGTAGGGCTACGCCACCTTACAAATATGTATCTGACCCCTTTATGTAGAGCGTTTAAAATTAAGCAAGCAGCTAGTGCAGTGACATTTCTGGGTCAGTGTCTGGACATTCATGTTGTTAGACCAACCACACATTACATCTGTAGGGTTTGGATGTTACGAGCCAAGTCTCAAGCCCAACAGCCGGGTATTATTATGCCAGTGCATGCGAGGCGGCGAGCAGTTGACTCTCCTTCAATTCTGTCTTACCCACTGTCACAATAACAGAACAAGGAACTTGTAGTATTTATTTGCAACATTTGTATTGTTGTCTTAAGATTTAACATATTGAACATTATTGATACATTAACTGTGATGAAATGGTTGCATCGAAGCTAATTTATTCTACTTTTAAAGAAATTCACTGTCCCATGTTTTATTTTAATTACATGTACTTTTACGCTTGACTAAGCAAAATAAAGTTGATGATGATAATGATGATGATAATGAATATGATGATGATAACGATGATGATAATGATGATGATGATAATGATGATGATTACGATGATGATGATGATGGTGATGATGTTACAAAGCTATTACACTCTGCCAAATCACCACCATAGTGGTCTGAAAGTGCTGAGGCTTGTCTACAAGTCGACATGTGGGGCACCACCAGGGGAATCCAGGCCACAGTCTGTGGGGGGTTGGAAAAGGGGTTAGTGGAGTAGAGGTAGTGGAAATAAGAGAGGCAGGGTAGGAGTGCAGGGGTGATGATTGTGACAGTAATGGTGCATCATGACCCAACCAACGTCGATAGTGGAAATGGAGTGAAACAATTTGGTAGAGAGATTTAAGCAACACACGTGTATTGATAAACGAATAATGGTTATTGTACTGCCCATACCATTGCAATGTAATTGTGCTTTCGAGTTTTTGAGTTAGTCTGAAAAGCACTGAATGTAAATGCCTTATTTCTAGTGTGCACCGAAAGGCACACATTCCGGTCCTGCTGCACCGCTCAAAGCAAACAAACACTTTCAATCATTTCCCCAGGCCCGGCTTGAGGTGCTGAGAGCACGCGACCTGGGATACTATGCAGCACTCATTGAGCAAGAGCACAGGTAATGCACTGCTGCTGTGTAACAAAAGAGACCCTCTCAGACTCGGCAGAATCCTAGCACTGGGACTGCTACATTTCCATGTGAAGGTCCACACTCACATGCTTCCCCCTAATATCGCAGGAATCTGCACACCGCAAGATGACCGCAGGATGAATGACACCAGCTATTTTGGTTGCAGATCTTTTTTTGTGGTCAAACGATTCTATTATTTCACTGAGATCTCAAAATGCCGTATTTCAGACCTGGAAAGATTCCAGTAATGTGTAGGATTCAGATATACGTTAATAAAGACTGGGCCTGCAGAACATCACTTGAGAAATCAATTCCTGCACCTTCATGAGGAATGAGGGTGAATATCTGATTGTATTAGCAGGAAGCAGGTGGCACTAGTTAGTTTGGGCAATTAGGTGGCACTGAAAGCGCTACCTGAATACCGGAAACTGTTGTCAATAACGTAAGTGCTTCAATTATGGGCTTTGAATGAAGGTCTGTAATGCTTGAGGATGATATTTGAGGAGGGATACACAGTTGTAATTCCACCCATTCCCTGCCCCTAGCCAATGTAATCCCCATGACTAATCCCACCCATTCCTGCCCATCTTGGAACTCTTTGATTTTGAGTAAGCCCTACCACGGAGGCAGCCATCTTGGACGACTGTCTCTAAACTCTCTGGAAACAAGCTGGCCATCTTTGAATGGTAAATATACAATGCGTCTTCCTGTACTGTGCCTTGCAAGGATTGCTTTCAGCTATCTGATTAGGGACAAAATAAGCAGAAATATTGAGAAGGTACTGTGAGTAAGGGATATGACACTGAAAACTGTTTCTTTTGTTTCTAAGAAATAATGTTACAATCAACTTTTTGAGTTGTTAGAAAGTACCCGTAAACTAGGCTTATAAGTAGATGTTTTGAGCAATAAAAACATTTTTTGTCTTGCATTACTGATACATGCTCTTGTCCTTTGATCGCCACATACGTTCCCTTCCTGGCCTCTTTTGTATAATATATCCATTCTAAGATGGATACACATTCAGCTGCATCATTTTAGCGCCCACCCGTTTACCCTGACGACTTGTATCCTCAGTGTAACTGCAGCTTGACGTCACCCTCTATATGATTGGGTGAGATAGTACAAGTGGGCTGGAAGGAGCAGAGGCGGGTTGCCCTGGCAGGGTGGGGGCCAGGCCAATAGGGGGAAGAACTGTAGCTCTCTGAGCTTATTCACCCTCCCTTTGACAGGGCCAGGTTCTCCCTGGTGTGGAGGACGAACCTGTTACTCCTCCACTACTGTAGGCTGTGCTTCAGGGAGAGGGGAGGTGTCCCCCAGCCATCAGCCAATGCCAGGATGCCGGGAAAGGCCAACCATTGAATCACGGGACACACCTCTCTGGGAAGCACTGAGCATGCAATGGAGTGACTGGCAGTACAGAGTTCAGAATAGGGTTGCTGGCTGCGGCACTGCCTCTTGCCAACATTAGGGATTATTCTTCTGTCAGAGAGAGCATGGACACTGCCAATGACGGGGGGCTAAGTCACCAGCCCTTAAAGCAGACGTATTCTGCATGTACACAGCTCGTAATGCTGCCACAAGCACTTCTGACAGCGACCACGTGTTTTATGGATAGCCTTCACAAAGTATCACCCCGACAGTCAAAAGAACCATTGTTTATTTTCTATCTATCATCGGAACATGTATAGTAATTGACTTATCTGGTACCAATGTATTTGATAGAAAGCAAATACTTAAATCAAAAATATGTTGCTGGTGATTTAATGTGGCTGTAGTTGGTGACCGGTACAGGGACCTCTAGTGACAGACTCTGGTACTACACCTTTGGATATTCACACTGGAGTCTGGCTCCAAGGACCTCTAGTAACTGTCATTGGCCCCTACTACTGAACTTGTGTGTTTTCAACGCTGGTGTCTGGCTCCAATGAGGGACTGTTAGAAATGGAATTTGGTACTAGGCCCTGGTATTTCCAACGCAGGCATTGGACTTCAGGGAATAAGTAATGGACTGACTACTAGTGAAGGCTTTTGGAAAAGCACCCTTTTTATGTCTGTGTCTAGATACAGAGATATCTGATAACTTCATAGCTGCCATGTTTCCCAGTTCCATGGTGACAACTGGAGCCAATCCTGATTTCTAGTGTGGGCTACTGGGTGTTGCTTGCAACACCGATAATCCGAAACTATTGCATTAGAGTAGAGATAAGGAGAAATGGCACATGTGGAGGCATACATAGCCTGCAGGTGTTTGCCTATTTGCCCACCATTGACTTCCCATAGCCATTCCCATTCATTCCTGCATCTCCCCACCCAAAACCTCTTCTCATGGGATCTCTTCGAGGTGCCTTTAATAAAGACTTAGCATCAAACTTTGCACTCAAAGTGCATGCCAGTCTTTTTTTAAAAACAGTCTTCTAAGAGTTAATGGGGCTCATTACAAGTATGCCGGTCTGGAAACAACGGTGCCAGTAAGCTTACCGGCACCATTGTTTCCGGAGTGGCATACTACAAGTCTGCCTGCTGGAGCCACCATGCCCAACAGGTCTGAGTGGCCACGGTAGGCTGACCGTCACGGAAGTACCAGCACCGTTAGTAACAGTCCCGGTGCTTCCATGGTCCACACTCCCATAGAGTCCTATGGGACTTTATGGGAATGGGGAACAACAATTTATCGGCGCCTAACTTTTTGAGCCACCGTGGTTGTAATCCCCTGGTGGCACCGGGAAGTCAGGCGCCGGTAAATATTCATGGGTCCGGCGGCAACCCGCCAGTAGCACTGGCACGGTTACAGCTGGACCCGTAATGAGCCCCAATGACTTAATTTGAGTTGTAAACACGCTACTGGTGTAATGAAGATTTCTTAACCAGGTCTGAATTCAGCCACTTGATTTATAAGCACTATGTGTGTCCTTCAATTAAGTATTGTTAAAAACAAGCATTGGCAAAAGTCCAGTTAATACCACTACCGATGTGACTAGCAAGTGTCTTTCCCATGCCAACACAAATGCCCAAACTGTTGGCATTGCCAATGCTTGTTTTACTATGGTAACAGAGGCATTGCAGTTACTTTTCAGGCAGATTATTTCTGCACGAGAGAAGAGAAGCGTGCTCTGATTCATCGTAGAAGCACAGATTCTTCATGCATCTCTCCAGGAATCTGTGGGGATCTGCAGAGATCTGGGTGCAACTTTCACATACATTCTCAAAGTCTGGTAAGTCCTTCATGAGGTTGTTAAAATGAGTTCCATTGAGTTTGATCATGGAAAGAAGTGTTATCAGGATTTCGCTGTTACAGAACTGTGGCAGCGCTGGGCATTTTATGGGATCTGTGGCTACCTTGTATGCTCTCAACCCATGATGGTGCATATTTTACATAGAAAGTCATTCAATTGCCCCCCAGTCCTGTACTTAGGGCCGCTTTATGTTGGCGAGCTCCTTTCAACCTCCCCTGATCCCCTGTAATCTTCACATGTGCATTGCCCACGGTGGAGAGAAGGGCGGGAGCTGGAGGTGAGGCCATCACTTTCAAACAGACGTGATACCTTTTCTGCCTGTAAAGAGGTAAGGAACTTGGCTCTTCCTGTAACAGAAGGTGAATTTGGGATTTCACTTCAGATGGACCAGTGGGTCTTGACATCAGTGATTTATAAAAAGAAAATGAAAAATAGGAAACATGTGGGTCTCGTAAGTCTGAATCTGCACTCCATGGAGGAATCTGCACTCCATGGAGGATGCCCCATCCCAGAGGAATCACAGAAGAGCTGAATCTGCCCTCCATGGAGGATGCCCCATCCCAGAGGAATCACGGAAGAGCTGAATCTGCACTCCAGGGAGGATGCCCCATCCCAGAGGAATCACGGAAGGGCTGAATCTGCACTCCAGGGAGGATGCCCCAGCCCAGAGGAATCACGGAAGGGCTGAATCTGCACTCCAGGGAGGATGCCCCATCCCAGAGGAATCACGGAAGAGCTGAATCTGCACTCCAGGGAGGATGCCCCATCCCAGAGGAATCACAGAAGAGCTGAATCTGCCCTCCATGGAGGATGCCCCATCCCAGAGGAATCACAGAAGAGCTGAATCTGCCCTCCATGGAGGATGACCCATCCCAGAGGAATCACCGAAGAGCTGAATCTGCCCTCCATGGAGGATGCCCCATCCCAGAGGAATCACAGAAGAGCTGAATCTGCCCTCCATGGAGGATGCCCCATCCCAGAGGAATCACAGAAGAGCTGAATCTGCCCTCCATGGAGGATGCCCCATCCCAGAGGAATCACAGAAGAGCTGAATCTGCACTCCATGGAGGATAAGAACATGCTATGATCAAGATGACGTAAGCAAATTTCATCACTGCTGAACACTGACACACGTAGGTGCATTAGACACAAAGTACATATGCATCCACCATGAAACTACACGAACAATTGGTCAAATTGCACTTAGACATGAAGAATATGCTTGCATCCAACAGAGCAGAAAACATATACGTTATATACGCTGAAAAGCAAGACACACAAGAACACACATAATGGTTGCTTAATGCAGAACACAACTAACATGAGTGGCCATGTAAAACAAAATGGATGGCAAAGATATGTTTGATTGAATGGGAGACATCAAGAAGCCCGAAAGTGCAGGGGGACCTGATTTGCTGAGTTAACAGAAAAGCCATATCCGAACAGCTCGGGTGATAGGCGCACATTCCTGCCAAGGTTACTGTGGAAGCAACACCTGAGAGGGCAGATGATACTGGTTCACAGGCTTGAGGTGCAGACCTCTTAGATTAAGCAAAGAAACAAGTAACATTGGAAGATCAGATTACCACCAATTCTGATTTAATATTGAATAAAGAGTAGCTCGAACAAGTCTCTAGAGGCCAAGGAAGGTAATGACACCCACATTCATATGGACCAAAATCCTAACAAATACAGTGCAGAATAATTCAAAATGTGGTCCCCAGACATGTGAAACGCAGTTGGCGGATAATGTGTATTCATTAGATTCAGAGACAGACAGACTGAGACCTTTGTTCCCATCCAGATCTCGGGACAAAAGAAACAAGGTAGTGCAATCTTGAAAGCTAAACGTCTTGGCTTGTGGCCTAGAGAATCAGATATGGTAATCTTATTGGGGAAAAGTAGCACCTTGGTGCCGTTATCACCAAGCCGTATTGATGCTCATGTGCTGGTAACCTTCCAAAGTGCCATAGCTGAGAAGGACATCACTGACCAGTCCCTACCCAGCTTTAACGCTCGTCCATCAACGCTGCAACAGCCAATTATATTGCATTATGATGACATATTTTCACTTGTATCTTTTTAGTAGGTGGTCTCAGGAGGAGCCAATGCATGTACTAACCCCTATGAAATGTATATCTAGTATATTCTAGTGTTTTGCTGCCTGAGAAAAGGGCTTTGGGAAATTGGAAAAAACGCTCGCTTTTAAACTTTGGAACTGACCTGCACTGCGAGCTGTGAGGGGGCTCTTGCAGGTGCTGGCATTAGAAACGCTGTGCTGAGGAGGCGGGGCTAGGGCCTGCCACGTGACCTATCACGTGATCCTACTCAGCCTCTAAACCCTTTGCCATCCGCCCGAGCGGTGTGTTTTGCTGCCTGAGAAAAGGGCTTTGGGAAATTGGAAAAAACGCTCGCTTTTAAACTTTGGAACTGACCTGCACTGCGAGCTGTGAGGGGGCTCTTGCAGGTGCTGGCATTAGAAACGCTGTGCTGAGGAGGCGGGGCTAGGGCCTGCCACGTGACCTATCACGTGATCCTACTCAGCCTCTAAACCCTTTGCCATCCGCCCGAGCGGTGTGTTTTGCTGCCTGAGAAAAGGGCTTTGGGAAATTGGAAAAAACGCTCGCTTTTAAACTTTGGAACTGACCTGCACTGCGAGCTGTGAGGGGGCTCTTGCAGGTGCTGGCATTAGAAACGCTGTGCTGAGGAGGCGGGGCTAGGGCCTGCCACGTGACCTATCACATGATCCTACTCAGCCTCTAAACCCTTTGCCATCCGCCCGAGTGGTGTGTTTTGCTGCCTGAGAAAAGGGCTTTGGGAAATTGGAAAAAACGCTCGCTTTTAAACTTTGGAACTGACCTGCACTGCGGGCTGTGAGGGGGCTCTTGCAGGTGCAGGCATTAGAAACGCTGTGCTGAGGAGGCGGGGCTAGGGCCTGCCACGTGACCTATCACGTGATCCTACTCAGCCTCTAAACCCTTTGCCATCCGCCCGAGCGGTGTGTTTTGCTGCCTGAGAAAAGGGCTTTGGGAAATTGGAAAAAACGCTCGCTTTTAAACTTTGGAACTGACCTGCACTGCGAGCTGTGAGGGGGCTCTTGCAGATGCTGGCATTAGAAACGCTGTGCTGAGGAGGCGGGGCTAGGGCCTGCCACGTGACCTATCACGTGATCCTACTCAGCCTCTAAACCCTTTGCCATCCGCCCGAGCGGTGTGTTTTGCTGCCTGAGAAAAGGGCTTTGGGAAATTGGAAAAAACGCTCGCTTTTAAACTTTGGAACTGACCTGCACTGCGAGCTGTGAGGGGGCTCTTGCAGGTGCTGGCATTAGAAACGCTGTGCTGAGGAGGCGGGGCTAGGGCCTGCCACGTGACCTATCACGTGATCCTACTCAGCCTCTAAACCCTTTGCCATCCGCCCGAGCGGTGTGTTTTGCTGCCTGAGAAAAGGGCTTTGGGAAATTGGAAAAAACGCTCGCTTTTAAACTTTGGAACTGACCTGCACTGCGAGCTGTGAGGGGGCTCTTGCAGGTGCTGGCATTAGAAACGCTGTGCTGAGGAGGCGGGGCTAGGGCCTGCCACGTGACCTATCACGTGATCCTACTCAGCCTCTAAACCCTTTGCCATCCGCCCGAGCGGTGTGTTTTGCTGCCTGAGAAAAGGGCTTTGGGAAATTGGAAAAAACGCTCGCTTTTAAACTTTGGAACTGACCTGCACTGCGAGCTGTGAGGGGGCTCTTGCAGGTGCTGGCATTAGAAACGCTGTGCTGAGGAGGCGGGGCTAGGGCCTACCACGTGACCTATCACGTGATCCTACTCAGCCTCTAAACCCTTTGCCATTCACCCTCGCGGCGTTAAGCCCGTTAGGGGTAAAGGGCGCCGGCTGTTATACGGCTGTTGGACGTGCTGTGGAGTGTGTAAAATAACTATTAAAACCCAGGAATCGAAGTAAGCTAACTCCACCACCCCAGGATAATACATTTTCACCACCTGGTGGGGGGGAGAGTCGGACTAAGGCCGCTCCTCAAGCTGTCGGGCGTTCCCTTACCGGGTGGGTTCTTTTCATTAACAGTTTGACACCACATTGATTTGGACTGAATCTATTATTTCCCAAACGACTATTTAGGCATTTTCTAATATGTTATGTGTTTTAACTCATGAACCAAAAGGTGTATTTGATTGCTAACACTCACTTTTTAATTGTTTACTTATCAATTGATGGTATCGGCTGCCCATTATTGCGGAGGATCTTTCCTCTCCCCAGTTTTATTTGTTTATTATTAATAGACGTATTGCATGTTGGGTATAGGTATACTTAAGTCTTCGTTATAGTAGGACTGATCTAATTTTTTACTTGTTGGATTTTATGGAGACGTGACTCCTTAAGGATAAATTAACATATATTATTACTAACTCTCTCTATTTCTATTTATATTACATTTGTACATACCTATTACTCGGTGTCATACTAATATGGCCCCAAGTACAGGCTCTAAAAAGAGGAAGAATAACATACCTACACCAAATACCAAACTAGCCACTCAGAAGCCTGGTAATGGGGAAAAATCTAAGAAGGGTGGTAAGAATGGAACTATTGGTGATGGTAAAGGTGTATTAGATCAACCTAAAATACTCAGTTTTCTAACTATTAAGGAAAAAGTAATGGTATCTGACAAAATACAATCTCTACCACCTCCCACTAATAGCTCTATGATAGATAATAATTCACTATTGACATTAGTACATAACTTTAGGCGACAATCTATGGGAACATGTACTAATTTGGAAATTTCTGTGGTTGAAGACACCGATATGAATAACAAAATTGGATCCAATTTGTCAGCTTCCCCAGACTTGAATAAATTTGCTCAAGGAGAAGAGGACTCTCATTCGTGTGATGAGTCATTTAACTCTAGGAGAAACTACTCGGAAATCGAGGATAAAAGTAATAGAAGTAGGGGGTGTGAAAACTCACTGAAATCAGGTGAGAAATTAGACGCCCTAACTACTATGATGGATGTTCTTTTGACCATCTGTACCAAATTGCTTAAAGAACATAGTGATATAAAATCATTGGTACTACAGAACATTGATAATACTAGATCACTTGGGATTATGATAGAGGATTACTGTGGCAATGACTTTAACAAGGAGAAAAGACATACCACGGAGCCTAATCAGGTCATAGGAGATCTGAGTGAGTTGGTTATGGTGGCTGAAAAAGAAAATGAGAATATTATGACACAGACTCATACTTCCCATATGGAACAACTCAACTCTAGGGAAAATCTGGTTGAAGAGATTAATAATAGTGTGAGTGAGATAGAAATAAGGGTAGCTCAAGGCTCCAAGAGGCGCACTAGGCGAAATAGGAAAAATAAGAAAGCACCTCGTAAAAGGATGGTGATGGCCAAGACCAAAGTGAATAAAACTGTGAAAAGAAATTCCATGTCTCTTGCTAACACCGCCCCATTAGACTCGGAATGTGTAGAAGTAGGGAACCACTATGAAATCATGGAACATCAAAAGAAGCTGGATGAAAGGAAAAAAGTGGCAATTAAAAGCAAGGGTCTAGAAAATTGGCTAAAGGGGAAGGGCGATATCATTGAGGAAAGTGAAATAGAGGACACGGTATCCACTGAAAATAACTTTAAATATGTTGAAATTCCATATAATAGTAATATTGGGCCCCTTACTAAAAGGGAGAAGGAAATTTATATCAAAGAGATGGAACGACTGGCCATGCACAGTAAGCAAAAAACAAGTAGGGTAAATAGTGTGGGAACAAATGAAGAACCCCTACTTATAGTGGGGAAAAGTATTAAAATCATAGAAAAATCCCCGACAGATGAAAGCCCTTTTCTTAACCGGGCCTGGTTACTTAACAAACTATCACATATTCCGCAGCTGCAAAATATTAACTCAGGGGATATTGAAACCATTATCCTACCTGAATATGGAAGCTGGAAAAATTGGGTTATTGTCCAATTTAGATCTGCGGTCTTTGTGGAACTCGTAAGAGAATACTCTGATGGAATATGGGGCAATAACTATGAAATTGTGATATGCCATTCTGCTATTCATAATGATTGGAATGACAAATACACGGAAGGGGTGGGAGTTACTTCTATTAATATGGAATTAAGAAATAAAAACGTACAAGCTAACTCCCAGGAGGCAAATACTATAATCCAAAATTGAGATAAGGCATATAATAATACTTTTAACCTTCTGTCTTGGAATAGTAGAGGTTTCAAATCCCTCCTACACAAGGAAGGCATACAAATGTTGATGGAGAGTGACATCTTTGCCTTACAAGAAACTTGGGTAACTGGGGAAATTTTACTAGATGGATATAGTATTTGGAATAAAGCTGCCCGCAAAGGTGAAAAAGGCAGGCCTTATGGAGGACTATGTATTGGGGTAAAAAATCACTTATCATTTAAACAGTATGAGAAGTATGGGAATCTACCTAATGTTATGTGTGCAATTATAGACAGGGGAAATCAATTAGGTAGTTTCCTTCTTATTAATATATATTCTCAACCAGGGCGGGAAGATATACAAGAGATTGGGGAACATATAAACCACACTATTGAAAGTTGGATCCGGGATTCCCCTGAGTCTGATATTTGTATAGTGGGAGATTTTAATGCCCACTGTGACTCCGCTGTAAAGGAGATGAACAGATGCAAAGAATTGTGGGAGGAAACAGCCATTATAGCATCATTGGAAACTCAAGAGGGTAACCTGATGGCGGGTTTAAATACACAGATTAGGCAGGGTTGTCGGTGGATGAACCTTATGACCAGCTGGGACCTAGAATACTTACAACCTCACTTAGGTCCAGGTGAGGGGGCAACTTGGACAAATGGGAAGGTAGGCTATAGGCTAGACTATATGTTTGTAAGTAAACAATTAAGCCTATCAACAATCTCCTTTGAACATATTGCTACCACTCTGAGTGACCATACACCCATTAGGGGCACATTTACTAAGGGCTCGGAAAGTAAATGTTGGGAAGTGAGTAAAGAGATGGACATACAATTTTCAGCATCCGGAAATAGGATCACATGGTCGGATAAAAATCTAATCATCTTTAATGAGCTGTTTGATCGGATGCCCTTTGAGGGGCAGGATATTGCATTGAATGGTCTCAATCCAATAACTAATTTGTTGGGTATAATTCGGAGGCTAAACAGCAAGGTAATTGTGAAAAATATAAGGGGTAAAAATCACTCCCACAAATATGATCAAATGATCTATGATAGAAAAAAAGAAATGCTGGGTGAGATTCGCAAACTTAAGCAGACATGTGACTTGGATGAAGAAGAGAGAAGTAAGAGAATTAAAAACATTAAGACTCATTACAAAAATTGGATCAAGGATTATAAGTATAACACCAGCAATGCTAATTGGAGGTGTTTATACAAGATATGTAAAACCCATGATTCAAAAAAATTTTGGTATCTATATAGACAGTTCCTGATGGATGAGGATAGTAGGGAAAATACTAATGTGAGCCAAGATGCATGTAAGCAATACATTACTGACCTCTACTTTAAGACTAGTGACATGTCTGCTAATCTCAATGGGATAAACTCATATGACCAAGATAGTATCCCCTTTGGTATACTAGATATTTTGAAAGTGATCTCTAAAATGAAATCCTCACGTGCCCCAGGCCCGGATGGCCTTGCAAATGCTGTCATAAAACAAAATCCTAAGAAATGGGCAGTAATTTTGCTCCAGCTGTTTACTGGTATATGGGAGACAGGCCGCATACCAGATAGCTGGAGGAAAGCCATAGTGGTCCCTATTTTTAAAAAGGGAGATAGAAAACTGCCTGATAACTATAGATTGCTGGCCATGGCAGACAGCAGTTGTAAGATCTTCTGCTCCCTTTTAGTGGAGAGGTTAAACATTTGGATAGAGGAAAAGGGACTGCTATCTACTCTTCAAACTGGATTTCGGAAAGGGTACAGTACCACTGATAACCTAACAATGCTGAATTACATTATAGCAGGGTCAAAGGATAAGGGGGAAAAACTATATGTGTGCTTTGTAGACTATTCGAAAGCCTTTGATAGTGTTAATAGGGGGCTTCTGTGGAAGAAACTAAGTGAGAAAAATATATGTCCCAAAATTTTGCACTTTCTGAGGGAAATGTATAGGGAAACCACTGTCTCCATCTGTTTGGGCAAAGGAGGGATGATATCTCCAGAGATCGCCACTAACACCGGTCTAAAGCAGGGATGTGTGACATCTCCCATACTATACAATTTGTATGTCTCAGATATGTGGGAAAGTTTTTCGACTATAAATAACTTTCCACCAATAGTAGCGGGAAAACCCATTTGTGGCCTGATGTATGCGGATGATACCGTCCTCTTGGATAAAACTCCAGTAGGGTTGCAAAGAATGTTGAATGGACTACTATTGTACTCCGAAAAGAATAACCTAAGTATCAATATAAACAAAACTAAGGTTATGGTATTTGGAGCCACCAGGCTTGAAAAGAAAAGGCTTATTTCTAGGTGGCAGATAAACTTGATTAAACTGGAGGTAGTGGAGGCCTACCCTTATTTGGGGATGCCTATTCTGAGCAATCCCTGCATACATTTCTTCCAAGAGGCGGTAAGTTTAAAAATAGTAAAGAAATGGAAAGTTATAAGAAAATATATCACCAGTAAAGGAGGTCACTCTGTCGAAGGTCTACTCGAGATATATAAAAGTTGTATTATTCCTGGAATTATGTATGGATTGGAAACTGTAGAAAGCAAATATCTGAGTAAGTTACATCTACTTGAAGGGAAGATTTGGAGACCAGCTTTAGGACTCCCAAATTCGGTACCAATACAAGCGATAAGTTGCGAATTGGGGCTAATATCCCTCTCGACCCTATGGAAAATAGAATGTTGCAAACTTTATTTAAGAATAATATTGGGGGATGGGGATGAAGGTAACATGCTCAACCTTATAGGTAAAAATAAAAGTGAAGGCAGATTTAAGAATCCCTACTTTTTAAGTTTACAAAAAATAGTATTAACTTTTCTTGAAGTCCTAGGATATAATGTACATATGGGAAAAGATAACATTATGTACATCAAGAAAAGCCTTAAAGATAAGGCCTTTATCTGGGATTTATGCGAAAACCAGTCCTATTTATACAAAAAGTCTAGATATTCCTCTTATGCTCTCCAAGGCCTCAAGCCTGCTACACCAAGACAATATCTGCTTAACACGGGAAATAAAGCTATGAGAAGATTCATACTACAATTACGGCTGAATATTCTCCCGTGTAATGAAATTATCGGGGCAAGAACAAAAACTCCTCGTGCAGAAAGATTGTGTAGATACTGTAATATCGAGGTGGAGACAGTAAGACATATTTTAACTCTCTGCCCAAACTTAAAAGAATACTATACTAAAGGGTATTCAAATTTAGTAGGGGACATGCAAAGAATTGAATCAGACCAATTTTGGTCAGTTATATATGACGGAGAAATTAAGGTTTTTATTGGGGCAGCCTTTTATATTTGGAAGCGTGTAATGGGATGTATTTTGTAAATGTGTTTTTAGAATCTAGTTTGTAAATAAGAATTAATTATTAAATGTGTTGGCTAATGTTTTTCTATGTGAAATATGTAACTATGTATGGTTAATGTAAACATTCTGTAGTGTATAAGGTTTTAATTAACCAAAAGCACTTTAAAATAAATAAAAAAAAAAAAATATCTAGTTCATTCCCCTAAACAATCCCTGCCCACCTTAGGTTTTCTAGGATAAAATATCAATTGTGATGTCATACCCATTTTTAAGGTACTGTTAAGCTTGGAGTTACTTGAGAGCTCACAGATTGTCATAATGTTTGTTGCTGTCCCTGTTTTATAAAGTTTTTAAATAAAACAGGACTTTGTTAAATTGTTGGACTCTTCCATTTTTTTGGGCATTGGAAATCCCCTGGCCTGTCCTCTTTGCTTCCTGACAGGGGTTGTCCACCCCACATTTACATACCTCCACCTTAGAGGTGGAGGTAAATGCATACAGGTGATGTAACCGAAGCCACAGGCGCTCCATATCCACTCAGGAAGGGTACATAAGGCCCACATCTTCCCCCAACACACTTTCCAACACCATCATTTTGCCACTGGCTTCTGTGAACATGGACGTGCAGCTGCTCCAGCTCCACATTGAGCTGGAGAGACTGGAAGAGCAGGACGCAGAGGAGACGAGCAGGACGTGGAGGAGGAGCCGCCATGTATTGTAAGCGCCCATACCCCAGGTCAGGCCCTTACCCTGGACCCTGATTGATAACCAGCTAATTACCCTTTACCTTCTGAACAGGGAGACCAATCGCTGAGCTGCTCACCCCGATCCATGGTCACATTGAGAGCATCAACATCAGTACAGCCTGACCCCCAGTACTGAAACTTGTCTTGATGCTGCATTTCTTGCAACGGGCACCTTGCAGCACACAGTGGGCATGCTGCACGGCATGCCCCAGCCCACATTTTCAAATATTCTCGTGTGGGCGCTGGAAAAACTCCTGCGCCATGTCTCCCAGCACAGGAGAATACAGGAGAATTCCATCAAGGCACGAATCTATGTAGCACACATGCCCAATGTAATAGCTGCACTAGACTACACACATGTGGCTAGAAATACACACATTGTACTACATGAACCACAATGCAACATTGCACATAATGTAAGAACACTCTTCAACACTGCAACAAAGGACAGTGACACTTTGTACTCAGGTGACCATGGATGTGCAGTCATAATGGTCTAGAAGCGGACAAAGTACAACTAAGCTCCCATCAGGTCATATGACAGGGAGCAAAGCACAGGCCCAACACAGTCACAATGACATGCAATCACAGACCTTTTCTTATAATCATTTTTATAATTGTTCTTTTATAACCGCTTAATAACGGAGACCAGTTTCTAAGTGCGAGACTGGGATTCGAACCTGTGTTGCTATGCGTGGTCTGGCTTCCAAGAGAAACGCGTTGCCCCTGAGCTATCCTCCTGGCCTTAAGTGACGAGTGCTGGCCATGACCTTTGTGCATGATGTTCCATGACGGAGCAAATGTATCCCAGAGTGAATGACTCCATATGCAAGTAATGGCATGGTAAATAATGTTGTGGGACGATACTTGTGAAATGCATGCACAGACTATCAAAATGCCGTTGTAATGGGCAACACATCCACAATGCTCTGTGACTGACACATATGACCTTTGCCTTACTGGTGACTCTGAATACCCCAAGCTAACATGGCTGATTACACCTGGGACGAATCCACAGACACCACAGGAGCTGGCCTACAAAGAGGTACATGTCCCGACCAGGCTATGCATAGAGCAGATCTTTGCCTTGTTGAAGGCTTGTTTACGGTGCCTACACCAGTCTGGAGGGACCCTAATGTACAGGCCAGAGATGGTCAGACAAATTGTCCTTGTCTGTGCCATGCTGCACAACATTTGCCTCAGGGTGAATGCTCCCCTGCTCCCTGATGAGGACAGAAAGGAGGGCTCGCAGACTCACTACCTGTGAGTGCTGTGCTGCCATGCAGTGAGAAAGAAGAGGGTAGGAATGGGCATCTGGTTCGGCAAGTACTGATTGACAATTTCTTCTCAGGCCAATAGACATGCAATTGCAATGCACCACTCCATTAAGTCACGTTATTATTTAAACACTTGCAAACAATAAGCAATATACTAGCATTGGTTTAAGTGAACAACTATTTAATGTGCAAATGTCAAACTACGCTCCCAAAAAACCCTCCCAAAACAGACCCCCAAATCACCTCCTGCTCCCAAAAAAACCTCTCAAAACACCATCCCAAAAACATCTCCCGCTCCCTATAAACCCTCTCCAAAAACCCTCACAAAATAGACCACCAAATCACCTCCAACTCCCCAAAAACCCTCTCAAAACCCCATCCCCAAAACACCTCCTGCTCCCAAAAAACCCTCTCAAAACACCATCCCAAAAACACCTCCCATTCCCAAAAAGCCTCATAAAACACCATCCCCCAAAACACCCCTGCAGTATCAAACAGTTGGCAGTTGCTTCCGGTGCCTCTTGGGCATGGAAACATGCTGCTGCACCTTGGGAATCAGGTGGTGCTCTGAGCTGCATCTTGGTGTGCTGGGTTGTGAGCCATTTGTGGGTGTAACAGAGGTGGAGGACTCTTACCCTTGGCCCCGGATATTCTGCAGTGTTAGCAGCATGCAGGCATTGAGGAACTCAGCAAAGCCGACATGCCCTCTGTCTGTTCTCCCATTGGCTGGCCAACTGGCCATGGTATGATATGATAAGTCATTTATAATGCGCCTGTACACAAGTGTTTCTAGGTGCGAGTAGACAAGGAAGGGAAGACAGAAGGAGGACCAAACAACAATCTTACTAGGCCTTGTGTCATTCAGATTGTGCATGTGGGGGGGGGTTAGTGGAAGAAGTGCCAGAGGGGGAGTAGGGAATAGTGCAAAGGAACACATAAGTGTTGCCAGGAAGTGGCTCACAAGTGCAAGGAGTCAGGGGACTGTAGGGTTGCAGATACAGTCCCTAAGTGGTTGGGGGCTTGGAGGACGTGCAAGGGCAACTGGACATGCAGGAGCCTGGGCCCGTAATTTCAGTGGGTGGACAAGTGACCAGTTTGAGCAGCAGACAGGGGCATCGGCAAGGAAGAGGGAGAAAGAAAGCAGAAGCAAAAAGGAAGGTCTTGGGAGGCTGTTCCAGATGGAGGCCCCAGTCGAAGACAGAGATATTCCTCCCACTCTCTGCTTGGAGTAGCGTCTGAACCTCAGAGAGTTGGAGGTGGATGAGTGCAGGGCTAGAGAAGGAAGATGCTTAAGAAGAGAAAGTTGGATGTAGTGTGGTCCCCGGCCCCAGAAAGCCTTGTGGATGATGCTGAGTGTCTTGATCTTGATCCTTGCAGCCACTGGGAGCCAGTGGAGAGATTTCAGTCCTGGAGGCATACGATCCCTGGGCTTGAGGCCAAGGATATGTCTTGCAGTCCTGTTCTGGATTAGTTGTAGAGGGCGAAGAGTAGAGGCAGGAAGATTTAGAAAGAGGCTGTTGCAGTAGTCCAGCCTAGAGAGAACCAGGGCTCTAGAGACAATTAGCTTCTGGGGGAAAGTGAGAAAAGGAAGAATACCGCTGAGGCGGTGCAGCCGATAGTGTGCCTTCTTAGAGATGTCAAAGATGTGAGGAGAGAAGGAGAGAGTGGAGTTTAGGATGACCCCAAGGTTCTTAGCATCACAGGAAGCTGCGGGTAGAGGGCCCAGGGTGGGTGGCCAGAGTGAGAGAAGGAAGGCAAGAGCAGGTGTCCCAGTGAGGAGGATCTCAGTCTTACTGGCATTAAGGCATCTTTGGAGGCACGCCATTCCTGAATTGTGGACAGACAGTCAGGTATGAGAGAAGGAGCAGAAGATGCTGAGGCGAGCCTGAAGGAGAGCTGGGTGACATCTGCATAACACTGAAAGGTAGAGCAGAAGGTAGAGAGGCGGTTGGCCAGAGGTGCCAGGCAGTGATTAACGAGGCTGGGAGAGAAATTAGACCCCTCGCGAACACCACATTTAGAGAGAGAGATACAAGACAGGAAGGACCCCAGTTGGACCTGGGAGGGTCGATCTGAGAGAAAGGAGGTCAACCAGGCTAGGGCCTGACCAGAGATACCCAGGTTGTCACAGAGATGATTGAGCAGGATGGCATGGTTGACCGTGTCGAAAGCAGAGGATAGATCAAGGAGAATGAGGACAGAAGGAAGGTTAAAGTCAAGGTCGTAGAGAAAGTCTTCACAGGTGTTCAGGAGAGTAGTTTCCATGCTTCTGGCTGCTCTGAAGCCAGACTGGTAGTCATGGAGACAAACAAAAGATTCAGTATGTAGATTAAGCTGGGAGATGGCCAGCTTTTCCAGGAGTTTGCCCAGGAGGGCAGTGATGGAGATTGGGCGGTAGTTTGCCAGAGTGGAAGTATCGGCTGAGGGCTTCTCAAGGAGATGGTGCACAAGGGAGTGCTTAAGGGGAGAAGGGAAGGTTCCAGTGGTGAAAGAGTGAATGCAGAAATCAGTCAAGGATGGAGCGAGGGTGTCGATGTGGCCCTTAAAGGTTCTAGAGGATCAGGGGAGCACCTGCTTTAACGAGACTTCCATAGATTGGACCTGTCTAGAAACATTGTCGGGAGTGAACAGGAAGAAGCAGGAGAAAGGTAGAGGAGGTACGGCCAGAGAGGGGCCCGGAGTGGTGGACAGAGAGGAAGAGGAGGAGGAGAGAGTGGAAAAGATGTCCTGAGTTTTAGTGGTGAACTGAGATGTCAGAGCCATGCAAAGGTCCTGGGAGGGAACAGAAGAGGCAGAGACTGCAGCAGGATTGGCCAGCTCCTTGCAGATTTTGAAAACGTTTGGCTGAGTTGTTAGAGGCTGCAGAGATGCTGGCTTGGATGTAGGCTCACTTCCTAGGAAGGATAGAGAGTCTGTAGTGCCTTTGGAGCAGGCGGCAGGCCAGTTTGTCAGAGGATGAGCCTGATGCCCTCATTTCCTCTCAGCCACCCAACACTTGCGCTTAAGGGTGGCCATGTCGAAATTGTACCAAGAGTTGCACTTGGATGCAGGTTTCAAACGGATCCTCATGACAGGGGCAAGGATATCCAGAGTATTAGAGATTGAGAGATGAAGGATGGAAAGGGCTGTATCAGAGTGTGAGTCAGACGAAGGTGTAGGAGGTGTAGCGGTGGCCTGGCCGAGGGAACGGGACATCAAGAGGCTATACCCCTGAAGGCGTCACACATGGCCTGCATATGTTCAAACTGCTGGACTGCCAATGCCTCAAGCGATGCCTGCGATTGCTCAATGGCATCTAGCCTTGCCCATACAGCCACCATATTGTGCCCAGAACAGGGTCCCATGCATCACCATTCCGCTCATTAATGCATAGGCTACAAGCTAGATGTAGAAAGATTAATTTAATGCAAAAGCTGTGAATGTTCATCAAAAAGTTTCACCACATGAAAAAATAATGAGAAAAGCAAACATTTTTCATACTAACGCTAAAATGCAAAACCTTATCCCTACCGACACAAACCATGCCTCAGTCATACCCAGACAATCCTACATACATGTTGAGAGGATAAAAATACAAAGCAAAAATATTGAAGAACATTGTAGAACACAGAAAATTACATTGGCTATTCCTGTCTGGCTCTGGCTCAAGGCCAAATAGGGGAACCAAAAACCTCCCAAACCCATGGTGAAAAAATCTACTGCTCGGTCATGCCAGTTCATGAATGGCAAATGTATGTTTCAATATATGGATCACTTGGTAAAGGCCAACTCGATTTTCGGCTGTGAAGTCAATATGTTTTCACAAAACCTCTGCCTTCATCAGGACCAAAGAACACAGCTTCTTTTAGGGGAGATTTCCGGCCAATAAAAACTGTCCATCTCACTCTTGCATCATCCAATCTAATTTAATATAATAGCTTTTTTGAAGCAGTAACTATGGCCCGAAGGCATCAACCAAGCGCTGAGCAACCAGTGAAGAAAAAGACCTGTTGAAGGAACATAAAGATCAGCGAGAACTCAGAAAAGCTGCATCGGAGAGAACATCACAGCCCGAAAAGGGATGGGACTAACCAGAACATTTAGGTACTTCCCAAATAGAGCCTATGCCCCTGCATGAAATAGAGAGAACCACTGACTTATTAGCGAGGGGCTGGAGGGTCCAATGGGAGCCAGGAGGAGAGGCAGAGCAGGGATTGCTGGCCTATAAAAGCCCTAGCGATCTAGATATACGTGAAAGGTGTTCGGGTGAGGCCAGGAAGAAAGGTGGTGGACCAAGAGAGCAGATTGGTGAGAGGGGACGTGGATCAAACTGCTGAGTAGACTGTGGTGGTGATGTGAGAGAGTGCATCTATGCTATTGTGAGAGACAGAGTGGTAGCCATTGAGTGTAGCTCTGTGAAGGGTGTGAAAGGTGAGTGAAAGAGAGAGACAGAGGGAGAGAGAGAGGAGAGAAAGCATAGGGAGTTGGAGTGACAGTGAAGGTGATTGTAGGCGACTGAGTGAAAGAGAGTCTGAAGGGGGTGAGGGTGGAGAGAATATGAAGGGAGGTAGTTGGAGATGATAGGCGAAGAGAGTGTGGTAAGATCAGGACACAAAGGGAGTAGACAGGGTTTTGAGATCTACAGTATTCAAGGATTGAGGTGTTAGAAAGGGGAGAAAGAGAAAGAGAGTGTGAGAAGACATTAGAGACAGAGGAGAGGATGCAGGGCGAGAAGTGGCGAAAGATAGAGAATGGGGTTTGAGACGAGGCCGGAGGGGAGAGTGGAGTTAGAAAAGAGGGGCGACTAGGAAGATTGATGAGGGCAGAGAGAGAAGGTACATAGAGAAGGGGAAAGTGACAGAAAGAGAGAAAGAAAGAGTGAGAGAAGGAGAGAGTGAGAAATGAACTTTTGGGGTCGGCCATTAGACAAAGTTGGAGAATCCCTCAGAAATTCTTGTAGGAAGCTAGCTAGAAAAGGCTCACGGGAGAGATGAGGGAATTTATGTACGTCAAAACCATGCATACTTACATCTATCATTCCTAGGCGAATGGGTGGGTAGAACGATTCAAACAAACCCTGAAGAAGCTACTAAAAAGATGCTTTGACAAGGATGGGAAACATCGTATGACTTAATATCCTGGGCTCTCTTAGTAGTTCATAAAGCACCCAAGTTGCCCACAAGAGTTAGAGAAGACAGAGACATTAGTGGTGACTATTGTACAGTATACACTGGGGACTTTGTGTATACGGTGGAGAGTGCCCCAGGAAGGTATAGAGGGGTGTAGGTACCACCTTAGCCAGACTAACTCAAGACTTGTTGATCTCTTTCATACATGGCACCTTACAGAATGTTTGATTCCTATTTGCTAAAGTCACTGCAACCAAAGAGAACAAATCGGCATTTTGAAGGTGGTTACTGTATTATTTCATAGTTAAAATTAGGATGGGAGCAACTGCGACCGTGAACACTTGAAATTTGGACTTGCCCTGAACCTGGACACATAACACATCATCACATGTGTCCTGTAGGAATTGAGCGTATATTGTCTGTACGCAGAGTTGTTGGGGGTGGGGGGGGGTTGTCACTGAATTTCTGATAAACATTGGATAGGGCCAGAGGAAAAGGCAGCGTTTGTTTTTTCCATGTTCTGTTAATAATTCTTCGTGTAGATTCACAAGCACTACCACCCAAATAGTGCCAGCCGATTTAACAGTAGAAAGAGAACATTGTTTTTATTTCTTAGAGCAACTCTTTTCAAGAAGGAAAAACATGTTTAGAGTCAAAAAAGAGGTTGTTCTAATTTAAAGAACCTCTTTAAAAAGGATCATATTGTACTGTACTAAAATCGTAACCTTTTTTTTATATATTGTGCAATGTTTATTCCTAATGATCAGTTCCAATATATATATTGTAGTCGTAATAAAATCATTACACGTGAAATCAAAGTGCATTTTGGGAACATAAGGGTGACCACAGCATTTGGCAAATGTGTCTGTGATAAAAGAGTTGCATTTGTGAATGACTAAACACATAATGCACCCTGAGGTTGGTCTCATTTAATTTTTCACAACACTCACTCTAACATCATTAGAACATGTTTAATAATTAGACATAAACCCTACTGTGGGTAATGTGATGACGGAGATGTGAGGTGCACGTGTTTGCAGCAGTGTAGCCGAATTTTAGAAGAGGAGCTGGAAAGGTCAGTGAAGTCTCAGGGTAAGAGCATGTGTGTTTCTGTGGTGTGTGGTGTGTGCTTGTATGCCCAGGCCCCCATTCAAATAAATCCTTAGAATAGTATTTGTGTAGGATGGCTGCTGCAATAAAAGTAACATTTTTTGAAATCACTGGAAAAACAGCAACAGTTTGGCGACAATTGTGGGAGTTAGAAATGTAGAAACATGGGTAAACACATGGCCCGATTAACAACAAATTGTATTTGTGGGAGAAAGTTGTGGCATCGTGCATGCGACCACCCACCAACTGCACAGTCATACAGATTGACAAAGAATCACTCATGTGGCACGTGCAACTTGCATCTACCACACTCTTCATCTACTTTGAGTACCCCAAGTTGCCTGCCTGTCTGCTCTCCTTTTTTACCTCTATCTGACCACTCTACCAGGAATCATCTGCCCGTGCAACCTCACCTGCTACAACTGCACCGATGATACTCAAATCATCCTAAAAATTCCCAAAACAAGCACCAACCCACATCCCGACCTTGAAGCTTGTCTCAGTGATATTGACCGATGGATGACAAGCAACCACCTCCTTTTGAACCCCGATGAAACTGAAATCATGTTGTGCAGCAATACTGCCCTTCTACGGCAACCGCTTCCTTGGCCCCCCCTCCCTTGGCCCCTGCCCCCTCCTTCCAAAATAGTCAAAACCCTCGGCAGCTCTATGGACTCAGGCCTAACCCTCTCCAGTAATATCATTAATGTATTAAAATCCTGCCACTACCACCTCAAACTCCTTAGACGCGTTTTCCCTTACCTCACTTATCCCAACAGACTCGCCGATTTTATGTTTATAGTTATCTCGAGACTGGACTATTCCAACTCCTTATACCTGGGAGCACTGGCATACCAACTTAACAAACTACAAAGAGCCCAAAACTCTGTCGCCAAACTCCTTCCATCCTCCAATTCTGCCAGGATTTTAGGATCCGTATTCTCAAACTTGGCCCCAACTCTGTGGATCTCACCCCCCCACATGACCTTCCTCAAAGCTCTAAAGACCTGCCTCTTTCCATAATGCCGCTTAAGACCTTCGAAGGCTGTGAAGACCCTACAACCTGCAGACAAATGATCAATGAAATACTGAGCAGTGACACCACTCAATGCGACTATTAAGTCACTAATTAAGCCACTCTGAACGCACTAACCGCAAAAACACGTAATGAAACCCAGAACAGTGGACTTGTAAGAATAAAACCTCACTCCAGACACTCGCCTCTGCTATCACTATGCTCACTCTACTCTACACCAACACACAATAGAGCGCAGCTACAAACCTCGATCAATTTCGGCCTAGCTGCTCACATACGAACAATACCCCACGAAGACCCCAACATCCTGCTAGAACATAGCTATACCTCACAAAACATCAGCCTAGCTGCGCACATAACCGTCCTACACAGGCCTAACGCAGCCAAAATTCAGTCTTGGAGACCAACCTCCTGACTGCGCACGTTCAACTGATCTCAATACCACCACCCCTAATGCTAGGCTGCAGCTACCATCAGGCAATCACATCAGCTGCACACATAATGAGTGCACCCAAGCACCCTATAACACATCACTCTCTCAACTGACCTGGACTACAGCCCCAGGGGCGTTCAACCCACAAGCGCTTTGAGGTCATACCAATGATATAGCGTTATACAAATGCCACATAAAATAACATTTTCAATCACAAATGCATCAGATTCCCAAACAGGACGGGCAAAAGTCCCAAGAAGTACAAAACAGACTCCAGATGTGAAAAGTTAAAAAGCTTTTTTATTTATCGGTTCCTGTAAGTGGAAAAAGTGCATCCCATTCGGGGAAACATGTTTTAAACATGATCTCTTGTCTCTGCTGGTTTGCCTGTGTCGCAAGACTGGCAGAATGCTGCAGAAATACACGTGCTTGCTTTGGGAATCCGCTTGCACCATGTGGCGACTGTCACTGGAATTGCAACACTGGTGCCGCTCCTCCATATGCAGATCTGGTGCCCTGGGGGCACACACCCCCTGCCCCCGCCAATTCAGTCCTGGAATCTTTCTTGAGTGAATCCTGTTGCAAGTGGCCTTTTTTTTAACAGTGTTATGAATTAGCCAACATTTGCGCCACGTGCAATTTGCGATGTAAATGCACTTTTCGCAGCCAGAATAAAATACTGCAAAATAGGCTAGTGTGTTCGTTATTTGTCTCAGTAAACACTGGAATTTACAAAACACAATCCCCGGAAACACGAATCCCTCATTGTATATCAATGTATTGCAAGGGCCAGATCACGTGCCTATCACAGGTGAGTGAGTGTCTGTAAACTTAGAAATATGTCATCAGATTTGGAAAAGTTCGAGCAGCAATTACTGAAGTCGGCTGGAGCAGCTGTCTGTGAGCAGGGCATTTAAGGGTGACTGTGCCAGCTTTAGTAATCCACCTGCTGGGGGTGAGTTATCGGGCATCATGTGATCCTCGTGAACCCGCCAGGAAGCTGCTTCTGTCCCTCCTGTTATCATAAAATGACCTCAGTCACCCCCTGCTTATCGTGGGCCACTATCATCCATGCACCGACTGTCCCTCCTCCAGCCTCACCCACAAAACACATCCCCCCAATTCCTTCATCCCTCATCATTCTTGGGTGTATCACTGTTATCGTTATTATTAATATCATTGTTCTCTTGGCATATGTCTAATCCCACAATGATGCAAGACTCTCCTAATCACTCGAGCAGTAGGAGCGGGCAGCCATTGGCTGGCACAGAGCATCTATAGACACGCGTCTGAACTGATGTGGCTCTTGCTAGTAAGAGGGCACACGGGCACCGCTTGTTCTCTCTGTCTATAATGCCCTGCAGATTAAGCGGCTTGTAGCTGGCATTACCCCTTCCTGCCGGAGCCAGCAGGGCGAACTTTGATTTCTTTTGGAATGTGTAAGGACAGCTCTGGACACTGTACATGAAAAAAAGCTTATTAGTTTGCAGGATCCTTTGTTAACAACGTCTCGAGCAAAGCAAGTGGGTTGCCAGAAGACAGACACGCAACAGGACCCCCTGAGCCCCCACACACCCTCTGCCCCCTTCAGAAGATTTTCAAGCATATGAGAAGGACACATGGCAGTCTCTGGGTGGCAGCCCCACTCACCATCTCATTCTCTTGGCCCTGGTTGAGCAGTGCGTGGCTGTCTGTCCTTTTCCTCTGTTTCCCCATGGCACAGCCCTCAGCGTTCCTTCTCCCCCAGCGCTGGAGTGCTGCAGAATATCCTCTGATCAGGGGAACGTGTGGTCTATGAACGCCTCCGCCCCCACCACAGGCACACCTCCTGAATAACCAGCTCTGCTCGATGCAGGAGACTGCTCAGAGGGCTGGAGGGACTGTGCCCCTGGGGGCAATGAGCCAAACGCTGCCTGGGATAGTGCCATAAACAGTATGAACTTTGCTCCATTCCTCCACTTAACTCCTACTCTGGCAAGAAAACTAACAGCGTTTGGAGAACTGTGCACTCTCCACTTGCAGGCAATATGTTGGCATACATAGCGATCACATGGCTAGAGATCTGTCACATATTGACATGATATGCCTAGGCACCCACAACATATGACTAGCATTGGTGTCACATGGCCAGTTGCAGCATTTTCTAGGCATTGCCATCACATGCCCAGCCGCTCCCCTTGCCATTAGAGCATGGCACTGGGGATTTTGAAGCCCTTGCCCCAACCCCCAGGCCGAAAAACCAATCTCTGCGACCCTTTGTTCAGCAGAGGAACATGTCATGGTGTTTCAGCAGGCATGCTGGGTAGTGATGGGATAGTGTTTCTGCAGGCATGCTGGGGAGTGATGGGATAGTGTTTCTGCAGGCATGCTGGGCAGCGATGGGATAGTGTTTCTGCAGACATGCTGGGCAGTGATGGGATAGTGTTTCTGCAAGCATGTTGGGCAGCGATGGGATAGTGTTTCTGCAGGCATGCTGGGCAGCGATGGGATAGTGTTTCTGCAGGCATGCTGGGCAGTGATGGGATAGTGTTTCTGCAGCCATGCTGGGCAGCGATGGGATAGTGTTTCTGCAGGCATGCTGGGCAGTGATGGGATAGTGTTTCTGCAGCCATGCTGGGCAGCGATGGGATAGTGTTTCTGCAGGCATGCTGGGCAGTGATGGGATAGTGTTTCTGCAGGCATGTTGGGCAGCGATGGGATAGTGTTTCTGCTGGCATGCTGGGCAGCGATGGCATTGTGTTTCTGCAGGCATGCTGGGCAGCGATGGGATAGTGTTTCTGCAGACATGCTGGACAGCGATGGGATCGTGTTTCTGCAGGCATGCTGGGCAGTGATGGGATAGTGTTTTTGCATGCATGCTGGGCAGTGATGGGATAGTGTTTCTGCAAGCATGCTAGGCAGTGATGGGATAGTGTTTCTGCAGGCATGCTGGGCTGTGATGGGATAGTGTTTCTGCAGGCATGCTGAACAGTGATGGGATAGTGTTTCTGCGGGCATGCCGGGCAGCGATGGGATAGAGTTTCTGCAGGCATGCTGGGCAGTGATGGGATAGTGTTTCTGCAGCCATGCTGGGCAGCGATGGGATAGTATTTCTGCAGGCATGATGGGCAGTGATGGGATAGTGTTTCTGCAGGCATGTTGGGCAGCGATGGGATAGTGTTTCTGCTGGCATGCTGGGCAGCGATGAGATAGTGTTTCAGCAGGCATGCTGGACAGCGATGGGATAGTGTTTCTGCAGGCATTCTGGGACGCGATGGGATAGTGTTTCTGCTGGCATGCTGTGCAGCAATGGTATAGTGTTTCTGCAGGCATGCTGGGCAGTGATGGGATAGTGTTTTTGCATGCATGCTGGGCAGTGATGGGATAGTGTTTCTGCAAGCATGCTGGGTAGTGATGGGATAGTGTTTCTGCAGGCATGCTGGGTAGTGATGGGATAGTGTTTCTGCAGGCATGCTGAACAGTGATGGATAGTGTTTCTGCAGGCATGCCGGGCAGCGATGGGATAGAGTTTCTGCAGGCATGCTGAACAGTGATGGGATAGTGTTTCTGCAGGTATGCTGGGCAGAGATGGGATAGTGTTTCTGCGGGCATGCTGTGCAGTGATGGGATGGTGTTTCTGCAGGCATGCTGGGCAGTGATGGGATAGGGTTTCTGCAGTCATGCTGGACAGTGTTGGCATAGGGTGACTGCAGGCATGCAGCACAGTGATGGTATAGTGTTTCTGCAGGCATTCTGGAAAGTGATGGGGTAGTGTTTGTGCAGTTATGCTGGGCAGTGATGGCATAGCGTTACCGCAGGCATGCTGGGCAGTGATGGTTTTGTGTTTCTGCAGGCATGTTGGGCAGTGATGGAATAGTGTTTCTGTAGGCATGCTGCACAGTGATTGGATAGAGTTTCTGCAGGCATACTGGGCACCAATGGGTTAGTGTTTCTGCAGTCATGCTGGACAGTAATGCATAGTGTTACTGGAGGCATGCTGCGCAGCAATGGTAAAGAGTTTCTGCAAGCATGCTGCACAGTGATGGGGTAGTGTTTCTGCAGTTATACTGGGCAGTGATGGCATAGTGTTACTGCAGGCATGCTGGGCAGTAATGGTATAGTGTTTCTGCAGGCATGCTGGGCAGTAATGGGATAGTGTTTCTGCAGGCATGCCGGGCAATGATAGGATAGTGTTTCTGCAGGGATGCTGGGCAGTGAAAAGTATCAGCTAGGCACTAAACATAGCAACTGTGTACACAGACACTCCAATCAACAACTCTCTTACTACTATAGCATCAGTTCCAGATTCCTTTGAGCTAGACCACCCATGTGCACAAAGAACAATAAAGATATAGGAAAAGGAGCAAGTCTCTGGGAGGGGCTTACCGAACAATCCCTATTAAAATGCCACTCCCATCTGACTGCCACTCCCATCTAACTGTCACTCTCCTCCTCCCAACAAGACCTTGATCCAGCCACTTACATGAACATTAGGCTGTGTGTCTAACGTTATGTCCAGCAACCCCAACATCAATAAAACAGCTTATGCAGCACGATAAACTACTTGGCTTCTCAAAGACGTCACAGGAAAGTACCTCACTTGCTTTGTCACGATCAAGTGAGCATTATATATTTTGTAGGATTTTTTTGTTGAGCCATGAAGACCCACAAGAAGCAAAAGCCATAACTATTACTAGGAGATTACCTGTCTGAATTGGTACGTCTTGGGGTCCGCATGGCTTCCCAGCAGCAACATACAGAGAGCGCGACTGTGGACAAACGCGCCCCAGGCTGAGGGAGTGATATCATATCTCTATATCACCTGTCTTGCAATCCAGGTGCATTTTCTTGCATTCAATTGTGTAGTTAGCTGTTGGGGTGTCCCTTATGTAAGTACGAATAATTTGTGTTATTGGTGGAAAGAAGGCATAGTTCCACCAATGCACACATAAGGCTCCCGATTAGAATGGCCTGTGTTACTGATGAAATACTAGGAGCAGTAGTGATGCTTACAAGTACATGTTAATTAGCTGCAGCAGCTGTGGATGTGTGACATGTGAAGCAGCTGCAGCAGCTGCGGATGTGTGACATGTGAAGCAGGTGCAGCAGCTGTGAATGTGTGACTTGTGACATGTGAAGAAGCTGCAGCAGCTGTGGATGTGTGACATGTGAAGCAGGTGCAGCAGCTTTGGATGTGTGACATGTGAAGTAGGTGCAGCAGCTGTGGATGTGTGAAATGTGAAGCAGCTGCAGCAGCTGTGGATGTTTGATATGTGAAGCAGCTGCAACAGCTGCAGATGTGTGACATGTGAAGAAGCTGAAGCAGATGTGGATGTGTGACATGTGAAGCAGGTGCAGCAGCTGTGAATGTGTGACTTGTGACATGTGAAGAATCTGCAGCAGCTGTGGATGTGTGACATGTGAAGCAGGTGCAGCAGCTCTGGATGTGTGACATGTGAAGTAGGTGCAGCAGCTGTGGATGTGTGACATGTGACATGTGAAGCAGCTGGAGCAGATGTGGATGTGTGAAATGTGAAGCAGCTGCAGCAGCTGTGGATGTGTGACATGTGAAGCAGATGCAACAGCTGTGGATGTGTGACATGTGATGTGAAGCAGCTGCAGCAGCTGTCGATGTGTGACATGTGAAGCAGCTGCAGCAGCTGTGGATGTGTGACATGTGAAGCAGCTGCAGCAGATGTGGATGTGTGACATGAGAAGCAGGTGCAGCAGCTGTGGATGTGTGATACGTGGCATGTGAAACAGCTGCAGAAGCTGCAGATGTGTGACATGTGAAGCAGCTGCAGCAGCTGTGGATGTGTCACATGTGAAGCTGGTGCAGCAGCTGTGGATGTGTGACAAGTAACATGTGAAGCAGATGCAGCAGCTGTGGATATGTTATATGTGAAGCAGCTGCAGCAGCTGTGGATGTGTGACATGTGAAGCAGATGCAGCAGCTGCAGATGTGTGACATGTGAAGCAGCTGCATCAGCTGTGGATGTGTGACATGTGAAGCAGGTGCAGCAGCTGTGTATGTGTGACATGTGACATGTGAAGCAGCTGCAGCAGATGTGGATTGTGACATGTGAAGCAGCTGCAGCTGCTGTGGATGTGTGACATATGAAGCAGCTGCAGATGCTGTGGATGTGTGACATGTGAAGGAAATGCAGCAGCTGTGGATGTGTGACATGTGAATCAGCTGCAGCTGCTGTGGATGTGTGACATGTGAAGCAGCTGCAGCAGCTACCGTTGAGTGCCGTGAAGCAGCTGCAGCATATTTGGATGTGTGACATGTGAAGCAGGTGCAACAGCTGTGGATGTGTGACATGTGAAGCAGGTGCAGCAGCTGTGTATGTGTGACATGTGACATGTGAAGCAGCTGCAGCAGATGTGGATTGTGATATGTGAAGCAGCTGCAGCTGATGTGGATGTGTGACATATGAAGCAGCTGCAGCAGCTGTGGATGTGTGACATGTGAAGCAGGTGCAGCAGCTGTGGATGTGTGACATGTGAAGCAGCTACAGAAGCTGTGGATGTGTGACATGTGAATCAGTTGCAGCAGCTGTGGATGTGTGACATGTGAAGCAGGTGCAGCAGCTGTGGATATGTGACATGTGATGCAGCTGCAGCCTCTGCAGATGTGTGACATGTCAAGCAGCTGCAGCAGCTGTGGATGTGTGACATGTGACGCAGGTGCAGCAGCTGTGGATGTGTGACATGTGACATGTGACATGTGAAGAGGCAGCTGCAGAAGCTGTGGATGTGTGACATGTGAAGCAGCTGCAGCAGCTGTGGATGTGTAACATGCGAAGCAGGTGCAGCAGCTGTGAATGTGTGACATGCGAAGCAGGTGCAGCAGCGGTGTATGTGTGACATGTGACATGTGAAGCAGCTGCAGCAGATGTGGATTGTGACATGTGAAGCAGCTGCAGCTGCTGTGGATGCGTGGCATATGAAGCAGCTGCAGCAGCTGTGGATGTGTGACATGTGAAGCAGGTTCAGCAGCTGTGGATGTGTGAAATGTGAAGCAGCTGCAGCAGCTGCAGTTGAGTGACATGTGAAGCAGCTGCAGCAGCTGCGGATGTATGACATGTGAAGCAGCTGCAGCAGCTGTGGATTTGTGACATGTGAAGCAGGTGCAGCAGCTGTGGATGTGTGAAATGTGAAGCAGCTGCAGCCTCTGCAGATGTGTGAAATGTGAAGCAGCTGCAGCAGCTGTGGATGTGTGACATATGACCTGTGAAGCAGCTGCAGAGCTGTAATGTGTGACATGTGAAGCAGCTAGAGCAGCTGTGGATGTGTGACAAGTGAAGAAGGTGCAGCAGCTGTGGATATGTGACATGTGATGCAGCTGCAGCCTCTGCGGATGTGTGACATGTCAAGCAGCTGTGGCAGCTGTTGATGTGTGCCATGTCAAGCAGCTGCAACATCTGCAGATGTGTGACATGTCAAGCAGCTGCAGCAGCTGTGGATGTGTGCCATGTGACGCAGGTGCAGCAGCTGTGGATGTGTGACATGTGACATGTGAAGAGGCAGCTGCAGCAGCTGTGGATGTGTGACATGTGAAGCAGCTGCAGCAGCTGTGGATGTGTAACATGTGAAGCAGGTGCAGCAGATGTGGATGTGTGACATGCGAAGCAGGTGCAGCAGCTGTGTATGTGTGACATGTGACATGTGAAGCAGGTGCTGCAGCTGTGGATGTATGACATGTGAAGGAGCTCCAGCAGCTGTGAATGTGTGACATGTGAAGAAGCTGAAGCAGCTGTGGATGTGTGACATGTGAAGCAGCTGCAGCAGCTGTGGATGTGTGAAATGTGAAGCAGCTGCAGCAGCTGCGGTTGAGTGAAATGTGAAGCAGCTGCATCAGCTGTTGATGTGTGACATGTGAAACAGTTGCAACATCTGCGGATGTGTGACATGTGAAGCAGCTCCAGCAGCTGTGGATGTGTGACATGTGAAGCAGCCGCAGCAGCTGTGCATGTGTAACATGTGAAGCAAGTGCTGTAGCTGTGGATGTATGGCATGTGAAGCATCTCCAGCAGCTGTGGATGTGTGACATGTGAAGAAGCTGCAGCAGCTGTGGATGTGTGACATGTGAAGCAGCTGTAGAAGCAGCAGATGCGTGCCATGTGATGCAGCTGCAGCAGCTGCGGATGTGTGACAATTGAAGCAGGTGCAGCAGCTGTGGATGTGTGACATGTGACATGTGAAGCAGCTGCAGCAGCTCTGGATGTGTGACATGTAAAGGAGCTGAAGCAGCTGTGGATGTGTGACATGTGAAGCAGCTGCAGCATCTGCAGATGTGTGACATGTCAAGCAGCTGTGGGAGCTGTTGATGTGTGCCATGTCATGCAGCTGCAACATCTGCAGATATGTGACATGTCAAGCAACCGCAGCAGCTGTGGATGTGTGACATGTGATGCAGGTGCAGCAGCTGTGGATGTGTGACATGTGACATGTGAAGAGGCAGCTGCAGCAGATGTGTATGTGTGACATGTGAAGCAGCTGCAGCAGCTATGGATGTGTAACATGTGAAGCAGGTGCTGCATCTGTGGATGTATGACATGTGAAGCAGCTCCAGCAGCTGTGGATGTGTGACATGTGAAGCAGCTGCAGCCTCTGCGGATGTGTGAAAAGTGAAGCAGCTGCAGCAGCTGTGGATATGTGACATATGACCTGTAAAGCAGCTGCAGAAGCTGCGGATGTGTGACATGTGAAGCAGCTGCAGCAGCTGCAGTTGTGTGATATGTGAAGCAGTTGCAGCAGCTGTGGATGTGTGACATGTGAAGCAGGTGCAGCAGCTGTGGATATGTGACATGTGATGCAGCTTCAGCCTCTGTGGATGTGTGAAATGTGAAGCAGCTGCAGCAGCTGTGTATGTGTGACATATGACCTGTGACGCAGCTGCTGAAGCTGCGGATGTGTGACATGTGAAGAAGCTCCAGCAGCTGTGGATGTGTGGCATGTGAAGCAGTTGCAGCAGCCGTGGATGTGTGACATGTGAAGCAGCTGCAGCAGCTGCAGTTGTGTGATATGTGAAGCAGCTGCAGCATCTGCGGATGTGTGACATGTGAAGCAGCTGTGGCAGCTATTGCTGTGTGACATGTCAAGCAGCTGCAACATGTGCAGATGTGTGACATGTGAAGCAGCTGCAGCAGCTGTGGATGTGTGACATGTGACATGTGAAGAGGCAGCTGCAGCAGATGTGGATGTGTGACATGTGAAGCAACTGCACCAGCTGTGGATGTCTAACATGTGAAGCAGGTGCTGCAGCTGTGGATGTATGACATGTGAAGCAGCTCCAGCAGCTGTGGATGTGTGACATGTGTAGAAGCTGAAGCAGCTGTGGATGTGTGACATGTGAAGCAGCTGCAGAAGCAGCAGATGTGTGCCATGTGACATGTGAAGCAGCTGCAGCAGCTCTGGATGTGTGACATGTGAAGGAGCTGCAGCAACTGTTGATCAGTGACATGTGAAGCAGCTGCAACATCCGCGGATATGTGACATGTGAAGCAGCTGCGGCAGCTGTTGATGTGTGACATGTCAAGCAGCTGCAACATCTCCAGATGTGTGACATGTCAAGCAGTTGCAGAAGCTGTGGATGTGTCACATGACGCAGTGCAGCAGCTGTGGATGTGTGACATGTGACATGTGAAGAGGCAGCTGCAGCAGCTGTGGAAGTGTGACATGTGAAGCAGCTGCAGCAGCTGTGGATGCCTAACATGTGAAGCTGGTGCTGAAGCTGTGGATGTATGACATGTGAAGCAGCTCCAACAGCTGTGGATGTGTGACATGTGAAGAAGCTCCAGAGCTGTGGATGTGTGACATGTGAAGAAGCTGCAGCAGCTGTGGAAGTGTGACAAGTGAAGCAGCTGCAGAAGCTGAGGATGTGAAACATGTGAAGCAGGTGCTGCAGCTGTGGATGTATGACATGTGAAGAAGCTCCAGAGCTGTGGATGTGTGACATGTGAAGAAGCTGCAGCAGCTGTGGATGTGTGCCATGTGAAGCGCTGCAGCAGCTGAGGATGTGTAACATGCGAAGCTGGTGCTGCAGCTGTGGATGTATGACATGTGAAGCAGCTCCAGAGCTGTGGATGTGTGACATGTGAAGAAGCTGCAGCAGCTGTAGATGTGTGACAAGTGAAGCAGCTGCAGAAGCTGCAGATGTGTGCCATGTGAAGCAGCTGCAGCAGCTGAGGATGTGTGACATGTGAAGCAGGTGCAGCAGCTGTGGATGTGTGACATATGACATGTGAAGCAGCTGCAGCAGCTGTGGATGTGTGACCTGTGAAGAAGCTGAAGCAGCTGTGGATGTGTGACATGTGAAGCAGGTGAAGCAAGTGCAGCAGCTGTGGATGTGTGACCTGTGAAGCAGCTGCAGTAGCTGTGGATGTGTGACATGTGAAGCAGCTGCAGCATCTGCAGATGTGTGCCATGTGAAGCGGTTGCAACAGCTGCAGATGTGTGACATGTGAATCAGCTTTAGCAGCTGTGTGTATGTGATATGTGAAGCAGCTGCAGCAGCTGTGGATGTGTGACATTTGAAGCAGATGCAGCAGCTGCAGATTTGTGACATGTGAAGCAGCTGCAGCTGCTGTGGATGTGTGACATGTGAAGCAGCTGCAGCAGCTGCAGTTCAGTGACATGAAGCAGCTGCAGCAGCTGTGGATATGTGGCATGTGAAGCAGGTGCAGCATATGCAGATGTGACATGTGAAGCAGGTGCAGTAGCTGTGGATGTGTGACATGTGACATGTGAAGCAGCTGCAGCATGTGAAGCATGTACAGCAGCTGTGGATATGTGACATCTAACATGTGAATCAGCTGCAACAGCTATGGATGTGTGATATGTGAATCAGCTGTAGCAGCTGTGGATGTGTGACATGTGAAGCAGGTGCAGTAGCTGTGGATGTGTGACATGTGACATGTGAAGCAGCTGCAGCAGCTGTGGATGTGTGACATGTGAAGCATCTGCAGCAGCGGTGGGTGTGTGATATGTGAAATAGCTGCCGAAGCTGCAGATGTTTGACATTTGAATCAGCTGCAGCAGCTGTGGATGTGTGACATGTGAAGCAGGTGCAGCAGCTGTGGATGTGTGACATGTGACATTTGAAGCATCTGCAGCAGCTGTGGATGTGTGACATGTGAAGCAGCTGCAGTAGCTGTGAATGAGTGACATGTGAAGTAGATGCAGCAGCTGCAGATTTGTGACATGTGAAGCAGCTGCAGCTGCTGTGAATGTGTGACATGTGAAGCAGGTGCAGCAGCTATGGATGTGTGATATGTGAAACAGATGCAGCAGCTGCAGATGTGTGACATGTGAAGCAGGTGCAGTAGCTGTGGATGTGTGACATGTGACATGTGAAGCAGCTGCAGCATCTACGGATGTATGACATGTGAAGCAGCTGCAGCAGATGTGGATGTGTGACATCTGAAGCAGCTGCAGCAGCTGTGGGTGTGTGAGATGTGAAGCAGGTGCAGCAGCTGTGGATGTGTGACATGTGACATGTGAAGCAGCTGGAGCAGATGTGGATGTGTGAAATGTGAAGCAGCTGCAGCAGCTGTGGATGTGTGACATGTGAAGCAGATGCAGCAGCTGTGGATGTGTGACATGTGACATGTGAAGCAGCTGCAGCAGCTGTGGATGTGTGACATGTAAAGCAGCTGCAGCAGATGTGGATATGTGACATGAAAAGCAGGTGCAGCAGCTGTGGATGTGTGATACGTGGCATGTGAAACAGCTGCAGAAGCTGCAGATGTGTCACATGTGAAGCAGCTGGAGAAGCTGTGGATGTGTCACATGTGAAGCAGGTGCAGCATCTTTGGATGTGTGACATGCGAAGCAGGTGCAACATCTGTGGATGTGTGACATGTGACATGTGAAGCAGCTGCAGAATCTGTGGATGTGTGACATGTGAAACAGGTGCAGCAGCTGTGGATGTGTGAAATGTGAAGAAGCTGCAGCAGCTGCGGTTTAGTGAAATGTGAAGCAGCTGCAGCAGCTGTGGATGTGTAACATGTGAAGCAGGTGCAACAGCTGTGGATGTGTGACATGTGACATGTGAAGCAGCTGCAGCAGCTGTGGATGTGTGACATGTGAAGAAGGTGCAACAGCTGTGGATGTGTGAAATGTGAAGCAGCTGCAGCCTCTGCAGATGTGTGAAATGTGAAGCAGTTGCAGCAGCTGTGGATGTGTGACATATGACCTGTGAAGCAGCTTCAGAAGATGTGGATGTGTGACATGTGAAGCAGCTACAGAAGCTGTGGATGTGTGACATGTGAAGCAGTTGCAGCAGCTGTGGATGTGTGACATGTGACATGTAAAGCAGCTGCAGAAGCTGTGGATGTGTGACATGTGAAGCATGTATAGCAGCTGTGGATGTGTGAAATGTGAAGCAGCTGCAGCAGCTGCGGTTGAGTGAAATGTGAAGCAGCTGCATCAGCTGTGGATGTGTGACATGTGAAGCAGGTGCAACAGCTGTTGATGTGTGGCATGTAAAATGTGAAGCTGCTGCAGCAGCTGTGGATGTGTGACATGTGAAGCAGCTACAGAAGCTGTGGATGTGTGACATGTGAAGCAGGTGCAGCAGCTGTGGATATGTGACATGTGAAGCAGCTGCAGCAGCTGTGGAGGTGTGACATATGACCAGTGAAGCAGCTGCGGAAGATGTGGATCTGTGACATGTGAAGCAGCTACAGCAGCTGTGGATGTGTGACATGTGAAACAGTTGCAGCAGCTGCAGTTGTGTGATATGTGAAGCAGCTGTAGCATCTGCGGATGTGTGACATGTGAAGCAGGTGCAGTAGCTGTGGATCTGTGACATGTGACATGTGAAGAGGCAGCTCCAGCATCTGTGGATGTGTGACATGTGAAGCAGCTGCAGCAGCTGTGTATGTCTAACATGTGAAGCAGGTGCTGCAGCTGTGGATGAATGACATGTGAAGCAGCTCCAGCAGCTGTGGATGTGTGACATGTGAAGAAGCTGCAGCAGCTGTGGATGTGTGACATGTGAAGCAGCTGCAGAAGCGGCAGATGTGTGCCATGTGAAGCAGCTGTAGTAGCTGTGGATGTGTGACATTTGAAGCAGGTGCAGCAGCTGTGGATGTGTGACATGTGACATGTGATGCAGCTGCAGCAGCTCTGGATGTGTGACATGTGAATGAGCTGCAGCAGCTGTGGATGTGTGACATGTGAAGCAGCTGCAGCATCTGCAGATGCGTGACATGTCAAGCAGCTGTGGCAGCTGTTTATGTGTGACATGTCAAGCAGCTGCAACATCTGCAGATGTGTGAAATGTCAAGCAGCTGCAGCAGCTGTGGATGTGTGACAAGTGAAGCAGCTGCAGAAGCTGCAGATGTGTGCCATGTGAAGCAGCTCCAGCAGCTGTGGATGTGTGACATGTGAAGCAGCTGCAGCCTCTGCGGATATGTGAAAAGTGAAGCAGCAGCTGTGGATATGTGACATATGACCTGTAAAGCAGCTGCAGAAGCTGCGGATGTGTGACATGTGAAGCAGCTACAGCAGGTGTGGATGTGTGACATGTGAAGCAGTTGCAGCAGCTGTGGATGTGTGACATGTGAAGCAGGTGCAGCAGCTGTGGATATGTGACATGTGATGCAGCTTCAGCCTCTGCGGATGTGTGAAATGTGAAGCAGCTGCAGCAGCTGTGGATGTGTGACATATGACCTGTGACGCAGCTGCTGAAGCTGCGGATGTGTGACATGTGAAGCAGATACAGCAGCTGTGGATGTGTGACATGTGAAGCAGTTGCAGCAGCTGTGGATGTGTGACATGTGCAGCAGCTGCAGCAGCTGCAGTTGTGTGATATGTGAAGCAGTTGCAGCATCTGCGGATGTGTGACATGTGAAGCAGCTGCGGCAGCTATTGCTGTGTGACATGTCAAGCAGCTGCAACATGTGCAGATGTGTGACATGTGAAGCAGCAGCAGTGGATGTGTGACATGTGAAGCAGGTGCAGCAGCTGTGGATGTGGGACATGTGACATGTGAAGAGGCAGCTGCAGCATATGTGAATGTGTGACATGTGAAGCAACTGCAGAAGCTGTGGATGTGTAACATGTGAAGCAGGTGCTGCAGCTGTGGATGTATGACATGTGAAGCAGCTCCAGCAGCTGTGGATGTGTGACATGTGAAGAAGATGAAGCAGCTGTGGATGTGTGACATGTGAAGCAGCTGCAGAAGCGGCAGATGTGTGCCATGTGACATGTGAAGCAGCTGCAGCAACTCTGGATGTGTGACATGTGAAGGAGCTGCAGCAGCTGTGGATCAGTGACATGTGAAGCAGCTGCAACATCTGCGGATATGTGACATGTGAAGCAGCTGCGGCAGCTGTTGATGTGTGACATGTCAAGCAGATGCAACATCTGCAGATGTGTGACATGTCAAGCAGCTGCAGAAGCTGTGGATGTGTCACGTGTCGCAGGTGCAGCAGCTGTGGATGTGTGACATGTGACATGTGAAGAGGCAGCTGCAGCAGCTGTGGAAGTGTGAAATGTGAAGCAGCTGCAGCAACTGTGGATGTGTAACATGTGAAGCAGGTGCTGCAGCTGTGGATGTATGACATGTGAAGCAGCTCCAGAGCTGTGGATGTGTGACATTGAAGCAGCTGCAGAAGCTGTGGATGTGTGACATGTGAAGCAGCTACACAAGCTGTGGATGTGTGACATGTGAATCAGTTGCAGCAGCTGTGGATGTGTGACTTGTGAAGCAGGTGCAGCAGCTGTGGATATGTGACATGTGATGCAGCTGCAGCCTCTGCGGATGTGTGACATGTCAAGCAGCTGTGGCAGCTGTTGATGTGTGCCATGTCAAGCAGCTGCAACATCTGCAGATGTGTGACATGTCAAGCAGCTGCAGCAGCTGTGGATGTGTGACATGTGATGCAGGTGCAGCAGCTGTGGATGTGTGACATGTGACATGTGACATGTGAAGAGGCAGCTGCAGAAGCTGTGGATGTGTGACATGTGAAGCAGCTGCAGCAGCTGTGGATGTGTAACATGTGAAGCAGGTGCAGCAGCCGTGGATGTGTGACATGCGAAGCAGGTGCAGCAGCGGTGTATGTGTGACATGTGAAGCAGCTGCAGCAGATGTGGATTGTGACATGTGAAGCAGCTGCTGTGGATGTGTGACATATGAAGCAGCTGCAGCAGCTGTGGATGTGTGACATGTGAAGCAGGTGCAGCAGCTGTGGATGTGTGAAATGTGAAGCAGCTGCAGCAGCTGCAGTTGAGTGACATGTGAAGCAGCTGCAGCAGCTGCGGATGTATGACATGTGAAGCAGCTGCAGCAGCTGTATATGTGTGACATGTGAAGCAGGTGCAGCAGCTGTGGATGTGTGAAATGTGAAGCAGCTGCAGCCTCTGCAGATGTGTGAAATGTGAAGCAGCTGCAGCAGCTGTGGATGTGTGACATATGACCTGTGAAGCAGCTGCAGAGCTGTGGATGTGTGACATGTGAAGCAGCTAGAGCAGCTGTGGATGTGTGACATGTGAAGAAGGTGCAGCAGCTGTGGATATGTGACATGTGATGCAGCTGCAGCCTCTGCGGATGTGTAACATGTCAAGCAGCTGTGGCAGCTGTTGATGTGTGCCATGCCAAGCAGCTGCAGCATCTGCAGATGTGTGGCATGTCAAGCAGCTGCAGCAGCTGTGGATGTGTGACATGTGACGCAGGTGCAGCAGCTGTGGATGTGTGACATGTGAAGCAGCTGCAGCAGCTGTGGATGTGTAACATGTGAAGCAGGTGCAGCAGCTGTGGATGTGTGACATGCGAAGCAGGTGCAGCAGCTGTGTATGTGTGACATGTGACATGTGAAGCAGCTGCAACAGATGTGGATTGTGACATGTGAAGCAGCTGCAGCTGCTGTGGATGTGTGATATATGAAGCAGGTGCAGCAGCTGTGGATGTGTGACATGTGAATCAGCTGCAGCAGCTGTGGATGTGTGAAATGTGAAGCAGCTGCAGCAGCTGCAGTTGAGTGACATGTGAAGCAGCTGCAACAGCTGTGGATGTGTGAGATGTGAATCAGCTGCAGCAGCTGTGGATGTGTGACATGTGAAGCAGGTGCAGCAGCTGTGGATGTGTGAAATGTGAAGCAGCTGCAGCCTCCGCAGATGTGTGAAATGTGAAGCAGCTGCAGCAGCTGTGGATGTGTGACATAAGACCTGTGAAACAGCTGCAGAAGCTGTGGATGTGTGACATGTGAAGCAGCTACAGAAGCTGTGGATGTGTGACATGTGAAGCCGTTGCAGCAGCTGTGGATGTGTGACATGTGAAGCAGGTGCAGCAGCTGTGGATATGTGACATGTGATGCAGCTGCAGCCTCTGCGGATGTGTGAAATGTGAAGCAGCTGCAGCAGCTGTGGATGTGTGACATATGACCTGTGAAGCAGCTGCAGAAGCTGTGGATGTGTGACATGTGAAGCAGCTGCAGCAGCTGCAGTTGTGTGATATGTGAAGCAGCTGCAGCATATGCGGATGTGTGACATGTGAAGCAGCTGCGGCAGCTGTTGATGTGTGACATGTCAAGCAGCTGCAACATCTGCAGATGTGTTACATGTGAAGCAGCTGCAGCAGCTGTGGATGTGTGACATGTGAAGCAGGTGCAGCAGCTGTGGATGTGTGACATGTGACATGTGAAGAGGCAGCTCCAGCAGCTATGGATGTCTGACATGTGAAGCAGCTGCAGCAGCTGTGGCTGTGTAACATGTCAATCAGGTGCTGCAGCTGTGGATGTATGGCATGTGAAGCCGCTCCAGCAGCTGTGGATGTGTGACATGTGAAGAAGCTGCAACAGCTGTGGATGTGTGACATGTGAAGCAGCTGCAGAAGCGGCAGATGTGTGCCATGTGAAGCAGCTACATCAGCTGTGGATGTGTGACATTTGAAGCAGGTGCAGCAGCTGTGGATGTGTGACATGTGACATGTGAAGTAGCTGCAGCAGCTCTGGATGTGTGACATGTGAAGGAGCTGCACCAGCTGTGGATGTGTGACATGTGAAGCAGCTGCAGCATCTGCAGATGGTTGACATGTCAAGCAGCTGTAGCAGCTGTTGATGTGTGCCATGTCAAGCAGCTGCAACATTTGCAGATGTTTGACATGTCAAGCAGCTGCAGCAGCTGTGGATGTGTAACATGTGATGCATGTGCAGCAGCTGTGGATGTGTGACATGTGACATGTGACATGTGAAGAGGCAGCTGCAGCATCTGTGGATGTGTGACATGTGAAGCAGCTGCAGCAGCTGTAGGGATGTGTAACATGTGAAGCAGGTGCTGCAGCTGTGGATGTATGACATGTGAAGCAGCTCCAGCAGCTGTGGATGTGTGACAAGTGAAGCAGCTGCAGAAGCTGCAGATGTGTGCCATGTGAAGCAGCTGCAGCAGCTGTGGATGTGTGACATGTGAAGCAGCTGCAGCCTCTGCGGATGTGTGAAGCAGCTGCAGCAGATGTGGATGTGCGACATATGACCTGTAAAGCAGCTGCAGAAGCTGCAGATGTGTGACATGTGAAGCAGCTACAGCAGGTGTGGATGTGTGACATGTGAAGCAGTTGCAGCAGCTGTGGATGTGTGACATGTGAAGCAGGTGCAGCAGCTGTGGATATGTGATATGTTAAGCAGCTGCAGAAGCGGCAGATGTGTGTCATGTGAAGCAGCTGCAGCAGCTGTGGATGTGTGACATTTGAAGGAGGTGCAGCAGCTGTGGATGTGTGACATGTGACATGTGAAGTAGCTGCAGCAGCTCTGGATGTGTGACATGTGAAGGAGCTGCAGCAGCTGTGGATGTGTGACATGTGAAGCAGCTGCAGCATCTGCAGATGTGTGACATGTCAAGCAGCTGTGGCAGCTGTTGATATGTGCCATGTCAAGCAGCTGCAATATCTGCAGATGTGTGACATGTCAAGCAGCTGCAGCAGCTGTGGATGTGTGACATGTGACCATGTGCAGCAGCTGTGGATGTGTGACATGTGACATGTGACAAGGCAGCTGCAGCAGCTGTGGATGTGTGACATGTGAAGCAGCTCCAGCAGCTGTGGATGTGTGACATGTGAAACAGGTGCTGCAGCTGTGGATGTATGAAATGTGAAGCAGCTCCAGCAGCTGTGGATGTGTGACAAGTGAAGCAGCTGCAGAAGCTGCAGATGTGTGCCATGTGAAGCAGCTGCCGCAGCTGTGGATGTGTGACATGTGAAGCAGCGTCAGCCTCTGCGGATGTGTGAAAACTGAAGCAGCTGCAGCAGTTGTGGATGTGTGACATATGACCTGTAAAGCAGCTGCAGAAGCTGCGGATGTGTGACATGTGAAGCAGCTACAGCAGGTGTGGATGTGTGACATGTGAAGCAGTTGCAGCAGCTGTGGATGTGTGACATGTGAAGCAGGTGCAGCAGCTGTGGATATGTGACATGTGATGCAGCTTCAGCCTCTGCGGATGTGTGAAATGTGAAGCAGCTGCAGCAGCTGTGGATGTGTGACATATGACCTGTGATGCAGCTGCTGAGACTGCGGATTTGTGACATCTGAAGCAGCTACAGTAGCTGTGGATGTGTGATATGTGAAGCAGTTGCAACAGCTGTGGATGTGTGACATGTGAAGCAGCTGCAGCAGCTGCAGTTGTGTGATATGTGAAGCAGCTGAATCATCTGTGGATGTGTGACATGTCAAGCAGCTGCGGCAGCTATTGATGTGTGACATGTCAAGCAGCTGCAACGTCTGCAGATGTGTGACATGGAAGCAGCTGCAGCAGCTGTGGATGTGTGACATGTGAAGCAGGTGCAGCAGCTGTGTGACATGTGACAAGTGACATGTGAAGAGGCAGCTGCAGCAGCTGTGGATGTGTGACATGTGAAGCAACCGCAGCAGCTGTGGATGTGTAACATGTGAAGCAGGTGCTGCAGCTGTGGATGTATGACATGTGAAGCAGCTCCAGCAGCTGTGGATGTGTGACATGTGAAGAAGCTGAAGCAGCTGTGGATGTGTGACATGTGAAGCAGGTGTAGCAGCTGTGGATGAGTGAAATGTGAAGCAGCTGCAGCAGCTGCGGTTGAGTGAAATGTGAAGCAGCTGCATCAGCTGTGGATGTGTGACATGTGAAGCAGGTGCAACAGCTGTTGATGTGTGGCATGTGAAATGTGAAGCAGCTGCAGCAGCTGTGGATGTGTGACATGTGAAGCAGGTGCAGCAGCTGTGGATGTGTGAAATGTGAAGCAGCTGCAGCAGCTGTGGATGTGTGACATATGACCTGTGAAGCAGTTGCATCAGCTGTGGATGTGTGACATGTGAAGCAGGTGCAGCAACTGTGGATATGTGACATGTGATGCAGCTGCAGCCTCTGCAGATGTGTGAAATGTGAAGCAGCTGCAGCAGCTGTGGAGGTGTGACTTATGACCAGTGAAGCAGCTGCAGAAGCTGTGGATGTGTGACATGTGAAGCAGCTACAGCAGCTGTGGGTGTGTGACATGTGAAACAGTTGCAACATCTGCGGATGTGTGACATATGAAGCAGCTCCAGCAGCTGTGGATGTGTGACATGTGAAGCAGCTGCAGCAGCTGTGGATGTGTAACATGTGAAGCAGGTGCTGCAGCTGTGGATGTATGGCATGTGAAGCATCTCCAGCAGCTGTGGATGTGTGACATGTCAAGCAGCTGCAGCAGCTGTGGATGTGTGACATGTGACCATGTGCAGCAGCTGTGGATGTGTGACATGTGACATGTGACAAGGCAGCTGCAGCAGCTGTGGATATGTGACATGTGAAGCAGCTCCAGCAGCTGTGGATGTGTGACATGTGAAGCAGGTGCTGCAGCTGTGGATGTATGACATGTGAAGCAGCTCCAGCAGCTGTGGATGTGACAAGTGAAGCAGCTGCAGAAGCTGCAGATGTGTGCCATGTGAAGCAGCTGCCACAGCTGTGGATGTGTGACATGTGAAGCAGCTGCAGCCTCTGCGGATGTGTGAAAACTGAAGCAGCTGCAGCAGTTGTGGATGTGTGACATATGACCTGTAAAGCAACTGCAGAAGCTGCGGATGTGTGACATGTGAAGCAGCTACAGCAGGTGTGGATGTGTGACATGTGAAGCAGTTGCAGCAGCTGTGGATGTGTGACATGTGAAGCAGGTGCAGCAGCTGTGGATATGTGACATGTGATGCAGCTTCAGCCTCTGCAGATGTGTGAAATGTGAAGCAGCTGCAGCAGCTGTGGATGTGTGACATGTGAAGCAGCTGCAGCAGCTGTGGATGTGTAACATGTGAAGCAGGTGCTGCAGTTGTGGATGTATGGCATGTGAAGCATCTCCAGCAGCTGTGGATGTGTGACATGTGAAGAAGCTGCAGAAGCTGTGGATGTGTGACATGTGAAGCAGCTGCAGCAGCTCTGGATGTTTGACATGTAAAGGAGCTGAAGCAGCTGTGGATGTGTGACATGTGAAGCAGCTGCAGCATCTGCAGATGTGTGACATGTCAAGCAGCTGTGGCAGCTGTTGATGTGTGCCATGTCATGCAGCTGCAACATCTGCAGATATGTGACATGTCAAGCAGCTGCAGCAGCTGTGGATGTGTGACATGTGACAAGTGAAGAGGCAGCTACAGTAGCTGTGGATGTATGACATGTGAAGCAGTTGCAGCAGCTGTGGATGTGTGACATGTGAAGCACCTGCAGCAGCTGCAGTTGTGTGATATGTGAAGCAGCTGAATCATCTGTGGATGTGTGACATGTCAAGCAGCTGCAGCAGCTATTGATGTGTGACATGTCAAGCAGCTGCAACATCTGCAGATGTGTGACATGTGAAGCAGCAGCAGCAGCAGTGGATGTGTGACATGTGAAGCAGGTGCAGCAGCTGTGTGACATGTGAAAAGTGACATGTGAAGAGGCAGCTGCAGCAGCTGTGGATGTGTGACATGTGAAGCAACTGCAGCAGCTGTGGATGTGTAACATGTGAAGCAGGTGCTGCAGCTATGGATGTATGACATGTGAAGCAGCTCCAGAAGCTGTGGATGTGTGACATGTGAAGAAGCTGAAGCAGCTGTGGAGGTGTGACATGTGAAGCAGGTGTAGCAGCTGTGGATGTGTGAAATGTGAAGCAGCTGCAGCAGCTGCGGTTGAGTGAAATGTGAAGCAGCTGCATCAGCTGTGGATATGTGACATGTGAAGCAGGTGCAACAGCTGTTGATGTGTGGCATGTGAAATGTGAAGCAGCAGCTGTGGATGTGTGACATGTGAAGCAGGTGCAGCAGCTGTGGATGTGTGAAATGTGAAGCAGCTGCAGCAGCTGTGGATGTGTGACATATGACCTGTGAAGCAGCTGCAGAAGCTGTGGATGTGTGACATGTGAAGCAGCTACAGAAGCTGTGGATGTGTGACATGTGAAGCAGTTGCATCAGCTGTGGATGTGTGGCATGTGAAGCAGCTACAGCAACTGTGGATATGTGACATGTGATGCAGCTGCAGCCTCTGCAGATGTGTGAAATGTGAAGCAGCTGCAGCAGCTGTGGAGGTGTGACTTATGACCAGTGAAGCAGCTGCAGAAGCTGTGGATGTGTGACATGTGAAGCAGCTACAGCAGCTGTGGATGTGTGACATGTGAAACAGTTGCAACATCTGCGGATGTGTGACATGTCAAGCAGCTGTGGCAGCTGTTGATGTGTGCCATGTCAAGCAGCTGCAATATCTGCAGATGTGTGACATGTCAAGCAGCTGCAGCAGCTGTGGATGTGTGACATGTGACCATGTGCAGCAGCTGTGGATGTGTGACATGTGACATGTGACAAGTCAGCTGCAGCAGCTGTGGATGTGTGACATGTGAAGCAGCTCCAGCAGCTGTGGATGTGTGACATGTGAAGCAGGTGCTGCAGCTGTGGATGTATGACATGTGAAGCAGCTCCAGCAGCTGTGGATGTGTGACAAGTGAAGCAGCTGCAGAAGCTGCAGATGTGTGCCATGTGAAGCAGCTGCCGCAGCTGTGGATGTGTGACATGTGAAGCAGCTGCAGCCTCTGCGGATGTGTGAAAACTGAAGCAGCTGCAGCAGTTGTGGATGTGTGACATGTGACCATGTGCATCAGCTGTGGATGTGTGACATGTGACATGTGACAAGGCAGCTGCAGCAGCTGTGGAGTGTGACATGTGAAGCAGCTCCAGCAGCTGTGGATGTGTGACATGTGAAGCAGGTGCTGCAGCTGTGGATGTGTGACATGTGGAGCAGCTACAGCAGGTGTGGATGTGTGACATGTGAAGCAGTTGCAGCAGCTGTAGATGTGTGACATGTGAAGCAGGTGCAGCAGCTGTGGATATGTGACATGTGATGCAGCTTCAGCCTCTGCAGATGTGTGAAATGTGAAGCAGCTGCAGCAGCTGTGGATGTGTGACATATGACCTGTGATGCAGCTGCTGAGACTGCGGATTTGTGACATCTGAAGCAGCTACAGTAGCTGTGGATGTGTGATATGTGAAGCAGTTGCAACAGCTGTGGATGTGTGACATGTGAAGCAGCTGCAGCAGCTGCAGTTGTGTGATATGTGAAGCAGCTGAATCATCTGTGGATGTGTGACACGTCAAGCAGCTGCGGCAGCTATTGATGTGTGACATGTCAAGCAGCTGCAACATCTGCAGATGTGTAACATGGAAGCAGCTGCAGCAGCAGTGGATGTGTGACATGTGAAGCAGGTGCAGCAGCTGTGTGATATGTGACAAGTGACATGTGAAGAGGCAGCTGCAGCAGCTGTGGATGTGTGACATGTGAAGCAACCACAGCAGCTGTGGATGTGTAACATGTGAAGCAGGTGCTGCAGCTGTGGATGTATGACATGTGAAGCAGCTCCAGCAGCTGTGGATGTGTGACATGTGAAGAAGCTGAAGCAGCTGTGGATGTGTGACATGTGAAGCAGGTGTAGCAGCTGTGGATGAGTGAAATGTGAAGCAGCTGCAGCAGCTGCGGTTGAGTGAAATGTGAAGCAGCTGCATCAGCTGTGGATGTGTGACATGTGAAGCAGGTGCAACAGCTGTTGATGTGTGGCATGTGAAATGTGAAGCAGCTGCAGCAGCTGTGGATGTGTGACATGTGAAGCAGGTGCAGCAGCTGTGGATGTGTGAAATGTGAAGCAGCTGCAGCAGCTGTGGATGTGTGACATATGACCTGTGAAGCAGTTGCATCAGCTGTGGATGTGTGACATGTGAAGCAGGTGCAGCAACTGTGGATATGTGACATGTGATGCAGCTGCAGCCTCTACAGATGTGTGAAAAGTGAAGCAGCTGCAGCAGCTGTGGAGGTGTGACTTATGACCAGTGAAGCAGCTGCAGAAGCTGTGGATGTGTGACATGTGAAGCAGCTACAGCAGCTGTGGATGTGTGACATGTGAAACAGTTGCAACATCTGCGGATGTGTGACATGTGAAGCAGCTCCAGCAGCTGTGGATGTGTGACATGTGAAGCAGCTGCAGCAGCTGTGGATGTGTAACATGTGAAGCAGGTGCTGCAGCTGTGGATGTATGGCATGTGAAGCATCTCCAGCAGCTGTGGATGTCTGACATGTGAAGAAGCTGCAGAAGCTGTGGATGTGTGACATGTGAAGCAGCTGCAGCAGCTCTGGATTATTGACATGTAAAGGAGCTGAAGCAGCTGTGGATGTGTGACATGTGAAGCAGCTGCAGCATCTGCAGATGGGTGACATGTCAAGCAGCTGTGGCAGCTGTTGATGTGTGCCATGTCATGCAGCTGCAACATCTGCAGATATGTGACATGTCAAGCAGCTGCAGCAGCTGTGGATGTGTGACATGTGACAAGTGAAGAGGCAGCTACAGTAGCTGTGGATGTATGACATGTGAAGCAGTTGCAGCAGCTGTGGATGTGTGACATGTGAAGCACCTGCAGCAGCTGCAGTTGTGTGATATGTGAAGCAGCTGAATCATCTGTGGATGTGTGACATGTCAAGCAGCTGCAGCAGCTATTGATGTGTGACATGTCAAGCAGCTGCAACATCTGCAGATGTGTGACATGTGAAGCAGCTGCAGCAGCAGTGGATGTGTGACATGTGAAGCAGGTGCAGCAGCTGTGTGACATGTGAAAAGTGACATGTGAAGAGGCAGCTGCAGCAGCTGTAGATGTGTGACATGTGAAGCAACTGCAGCAGCTGTGGATGTGTAACATGTGAAGCAGGTGCTGCAGCTGTGGATGTATGACATGTGAAGCAGCTCCAGAAGCTGTGGATGTGTGACATGTGAAGAAGCTGAAGCAGCAGTGGATGTGTGACATGTGAAGCAGGTGTAGCAGCTGTGGATGTGTGAAATGTGAAGCAGCTGCAGCAGCTGCGGTTGAGTGAAATGTGAAGCAGCTGCATCAGCTGTGGATATGTGACATGTGAAGCAGGTGCAACAGCTGTTGATGTGTGGCATGTGAAATGTGAAGCAGCTGCAGCAGCTGTGGATGTTTGACATGTGAAGCAGGTGCAGCAGCTGTGGATGTGTGAAATGTGAAGCAGCTGCAGCAGCTGTGGATGTGTGACATATGACCTGTGAAGCAGCTGCAGAAGCTGTGGATGTGTGACATGTGAAGCAGCTACAGAAGCTGTGGATGTGTGACATGTGAAGCAGTTGCATCAGCTGTGGATGTGTGGCATGTGAAGCAGCTGCAGCAACTGTGGATATGTGACATGTGATGCAGCTGCAGCCTCTGCAGATGTGTGAAATGTGAAGCAGCTGCAGCAGCTGTGGAGGTGTGACTTATGACCAGTGAAGCAGCTGCAGAAGATGTGGATGTGTGACATGTGAAGCAGCTACAGCAGCTGTGGATGTGTGACATGTGAAACAGTTGCAACATCTGCGGATGTGTGACATGTGAAGCAGCTCCAGGAGCTGTGGATGTGTGACATGTGAAGCAGCTGCAGCAGCTGCGGATGTGTAACATGTGAAGCAGGTGCTGCAGCTGTGGATGTATGGCATGTGAAGCATCTCCAGCAGCTGTGGGTGTGTGACATGTGAAGAAGCTGCAGAAGCTGTGGATGTGTGACATGTGAAGCAGCTTTAGAAGCAGCAGATGCATGCCATGTGATGCAGCTGCAGCAGCTGCAGATGTGTGACTATTGAAGCAGGTGCAGCAGCTGTGGATGTGTGACATGTGACATGTGAAGCAGCTGCAGCAGCTCTGGATGTTTGACATGTAAAGGAGCTTAAGCAGCTGTGGATGTGTGACATATGAAGCAGCTGCAGCATCTGCAGATGTGTGACATGTCAAGCAGCTGTGGCAGCTGTTGATGTGTGCCATGTCATGCAGCTGCAACATCTGCAGATATGTGACATGTCAAGCAGCTGCAGCAGCTGTGGATGTGTGACATGTGACATGTGAAGAGGCAGCTGCAGCAGCTGTGGATGTGTGACATGTGAAACAGCTGCAGCAGCTGTGGATGTGTAACATGTGAAGCAGGCGCTGCATCTGTGGATGTATAACATGTGAAGCAGCTCCAGCAGCTGTGGATGTGTGACATGTGAAGCAGCTGCAGCCTCTGCGGATGTGTGAAAAGTGAAGCAGCTGCAGCAGCTGTGGATATGTGACATATGACCTGTAAAGCAGCTGCAGAAGCTGCGGATGTGTGACATGTGAAGCTGCTGCAGCAGCTGCAGTTGTGTGATATGTGAAGCAGATGCAGCAGCTGCAGATTTGTGACATGCGAAGCAGCTGCAGCTGCTGTGGATATGTGACATGTAACATGTGAATCAGCTGCAACAGCTATGGATGTGTGATATGTGAAGCAGATGCAGCAGCTGCGGATGTGTGACATGTGAAGCAGGTGCAGTAGCTGTGGATGTGTGACATGTGAAGCAGCTGCAGCATCTACGGATGTATGACATGTGAAGCAGCTGCAGCAGATGTGGATGTGTGACTTGTGAAGCAGGTGCAGCTGCTGTGAACGTGTGACATCTGAAGCAGCTGCAGCAGCTGTGGGTGTGTGAGATGTGAAGCAGGTGCAGCAGCTGTGGATGTGTGACATGTGACATGTGAAGCAGCTGGAGCAGATGTGGATGTGTGAAATGTGAAGCAGCTGCAGCAGCTGTGGATGTGTGACATGTGAAGCAGATGCAGCAGCTGTGGATGTGTGACATGTGACATGTGAAGCAGCTGCAGCAGCTGTGGATGTGTGACATGTAAAGCAGCTGCAGCAGATGTGGGTGTGTGACATGAAAAGCAGGTGCAGCAGCTGTGGATGTGTGATACGTGGCATGTGAAACAGCTGCAGAATCTGCAGATGTGTGACATGTGAAGCAGCTGCAGAAGCTGTGGATGTTTCACATGTGAAGCAGGTGCAGCAGCTGTGGATGTGTGACATGTGAAGCAGGTGCAGCAGCTGTGTATGTGTGACATGTGACATGTGAATCAGCTGCAGCTGTTGTGGATGTGTGACATGTGAAGCAGCTGCAGCAGCTACGGTTGAATGACGTGAAGCCACTGCAGCATCTTTGGATGTGTGACATGTGAAGCAGGTGCAACATCTGTGGATGTGTGACATGTGACATGCGAAGCAGCTGCAGAATCTGTGGATGTGTGATACGTGGCATGTGAAACAGCTGCAGAATCTGCAGATGTGTGACATGTGAAGCAGCTGCAGAAGCTGTGGATGTTTCACATGTGAAACAGGTGCAGCAGCTGTGGATGTGTGAAATGTGAAGCAGCTGCAGCAGCTGTGGATGTGTAACATGTGAAGCAGGTGCAACAGCTGTGGATGTGTGACATGTGAAGCAGCTGCAGCAGCTGTGGAGGTGTGACATATGACCAGTGAAGCAGCTGCAGAAGATGTGGATGTGTGACATGTGAAGCAGCTTCAGCAGCTGTGGATGTGTGACATGTGAAACAGTTGCAGCAGCTGTGGATGTGTGACATGTGAAGCAGGTATAGCAGCTGTGGATGTGTGAAATGTGAAGCAGCTGCAGCAGCTGCGGTTGAGTGAAATGTGAAGCAGCTGAATCAGCTGTGGATGTGTGACATGTGAAGCAGGTGCAACAGCTGTTGATGTGTGGCATGTAAAATGTGAAGCTGCTGCAGCATCTGTGGATGTGTGACATGTGAAGCAGCTACAGAAGCTGTGGAGGTGTGACATGTGACCAGTGAAGCAGCTGCGGAAGATGTGGATCTGTGACATGTGAAGCAGCTACAGCAGCTGTGGATGTGTGACATGTGAAACAGTTGCAGCAGCTGCAGTTGTGTGATATGTGAAGCAGCTGTAGCATCTGCGGATGTGTGACATGTGAAGCAGCTGCGGCAGCTGTTGATGTGTGACATGTCAAGCAGCTGCAACATCTGCAGATGTGTGACATGTGAAGCAGCTGCAGCAGCTGTGGATGTGTGACATGTGAAGCAGGTGCAGCAGCTGTGGATCTGTGACATGTGACATGTGAAGAGGCAGCTCCAGCATCTGTGGATGTGTGACATGTGAAGCAGCTGCAGCAGCTGTGTATGTCTAACATGTGAAGAAGGTGCTGCAGCTGTGGATGTATGACATGTGAAGCAGCTCCAGCAGCTGTGGATGTGTGACATGTGAAGAAGCTGCAGCAGCTGTGGATGTGTGACATGTGAAGCAGCTGCAGAAGCGGCAGATGTGTGCCATGTGAAGCAGCTGTAGCAGCTGTGGATGTGTGACATTTGAAGCAGGTGCAGCAGCTGTGGATGTGTGACATGTGACATGTGAAGCAGCTGCAGCAGCTCTGGATGTGTGACATGTGAAGCAGCTGCAGCATCTGCAGATGCGTGACATGTCAAGAGGCTGTGGCAGCTGTTTATGTGTGACATGTCAAGCAGCCGCAACATCTGCAGATGTGTGACATGTCAAGCAGCTGCAGCAGCTGTGGATGTGTGACAAGTGAAGCAGCTGCAGAAGCTGCAGATGTGTGCCATGTGAAGCAGCTCCAGCAGCTGTGGATGTGTGACATGTGAAGCAGCTGCAGCCTCTGCGGATATGTGAAAAGTGAAGCAGCTGCAGCAGCTGTGGATATGTGACATATGACCTGTAAAGCAGCTGCAGAAGCTGCGGATGTGTGACATGTGAAGCAGCTACAGCAGGTGTGGATGTGTGACATGTGAAGCAGTTGCAGCAGCTGTGGATGTGTGACATGTGAAGCAGGTGCAGCAGCTGTGGATATGTGACATGTGATGCAGCTTCAGCCTCTGCGGATGTGTGAAATGTGAAGCAGCTGCAGCAGCTGTAGATGTGTGACATATGACCTGTGACGCAGCTGCTGAAGCTGCGGATGTGTGACATGTGAAGCAGCTGCAGCAGCTGCAGTTGTGTGATGTGTGAAGCAGCTGCAGCATCTGCGGATGTGTGACATGTGAAGCAGCTGCGGCAGCTATTGCTGTGTGACATGTCAAGCAGCTGCAACATGTGCAGATGTGTGACATGTGAAGCAGCTGCAGCAGCAGTGGATGTGTGACATGTGAAGCAGGTGCAGCAGCTGTGGATGTGGGACATGTGACATGTGAAGAGGCAGCTGCAGCAGATGTGGATGTGTGACATGTGAAGCAACTGCAGAAGCTGTGGATGTGTAACATGTGAAGCAGGTGCTGCAGCTGTGGATGTATGACATGTGAAGCAGCTCCAGCAGCTGTGGATGTGTGACATGTGAAGAAGATGAAGCAGCTGTGGATGTGTGACATGTGAAGCAGCTGCAGAAGCGGCAGATGTGTGCCATGTGACATGTGAAGCAGCTGCAGCAGCTCTGGATGTGTGACATGTGAAGGAGCTGCAGCAGCTGTGGATCAGTGACATGTGATGCAGCTGCAACATCTGTGGATATGTGACATGTGAAGCATCTGTGGCAGCTGTTGATGTGTGACATGTCAAGCAGCTGCAACATCTGCAGATGTGTGACATGTCAAGCAGCTGCAGAAGCTGTGGATGTGTCACATGACGCAGGTGCAGCAGCTGTGGATGTGTGACATGTGAAGCAGCTGCAGCATCTGCAGATGCGTGACATGTCAAGAGGCTGTGGCAGCTGTTTATGTGTGACATGTCAAGCAGCCGCAACATCTGCAGATGTGTGACATGTCAAGCAGCTGCAGCAGCTGTGGGTGTGTGACATGAAAAGCAGGTGCAGCAGCTGTGGATGTGTGATACGTGGCATGTGAAACAGCTGCAGAATCTGCAGATGTGTGACATGTGAAGCAGCTGCAGAAGCTGTGGATGTTTCACATGTGAAGCAGGTGCAGCAGCTGTGGATGTGTGACATGTGAAGCAGGTGCAGCAGCTGTGTATGTGTGACATGTGACATGTGAATCAGCTGCAGCTGTTGTGGATGTGTGACATGTGACATGTGAAGAGGCAGCTCCAGCAGCTGTGGAAGTGTGAAATGTGAAGCAGCTGCAGCAGCTGTGGATGTGTAACATGTGAAGCAGGTGCTGCAGCTGTGGATGTATGACATGTGAAGCAGCTCCAGAGCTGTGGATGTGTGACATGTGAAGCAGCTGCAGAAGCTGTGGATGTGTGACATGTGAAGCAGCTACAAAAGCTGTGGATGTGTGACATGTGAATCAGTTGCAGCAGCTGTGGATGTGTGACTTGTGAAGCAGGTGCAGCAGCTGTGGATATGTGACATGTGATGCAGCTGCAGCCTCTGCGGATGTGTGACATGTCAAGCAGCTGTGGCAGCTGTTGATGTGTGCCATGTCAAGCAGCTGCAACATCTGCAGATGTGTGACATGTCAAGCAGCTGCAGCAGCTGTGGATGTGTGACATGTGATGCAGGTGCAGCAGCTGTGGATGTGTGACATGTGACATCTGACATGTGAAGAGGCAGCTGCAGAAGCTGTGGATGTGTGACATGTGAAGCAGCTGCAGCAGCTGTGGATGTGTAACATGTGAAGCAGGTGCAGCAGCCGTGGATGTGTGACATGCGAAGCAGGTGCAGCAGCGGTGTATGTGTGACATGTGACATGTGAAGCAGCTGCAGCAGATGTGGATTGTGACATGTGAAGCAGCTGCAGCTGCTGTGGATGTGTGACATATGAAGCAGCTGCAGCAGCTGTGGATGTGTGACATGTGAAGCAGGTGCAGCAGCTGTGGATGTGTGAAATGTGAAGCAGCTGCAGCAGCTGCAGTTGAGTGACATGTGAAGCAGCTGCAGCAGCTGCGGATGTATGACATGTGAAGCAGCTGCAGCAGCTGTGGATGTGTGACATGTGAAGCAGGTGCAGCAGCTGTGGATGTGTGAAATGTGAAGCAGCTGCAGCCTCTGCAGATGTGTGAAATGTGAAGCAGCTGCAGCAGCTGTGGATGTGTGACATATGACCTGTGAAGCAGCTGCAGAGCTGTGGATGTGTGACATGTGAAGCAGCTAGAGCAGCTGTGGATGTGTGACATGTGAAGAAGGTGCAGCAGCTGTGGATATGTGACATGTGATGCAGCTGCAGCCTCTGTGGATGTGTGACATGTCAAGCAGCTGTGGCAGCTGTTGATGTGTGCCATGCCAAGCAGCTGCAACATCTGCAGATGTGTGACATGTCAAGCAGCTGCAGCAGCTGTGGATGTGTGACATGTGACGCAGGCGCAGCAGCTGTGGATGTGTGACATGTGAAGCAGCTGCAGCAGCTTTGGATGTGTAACATGTGAAGCAGGTGCAGCAGCTGTGGATGTGTGACATGCGAAGCAGGTGCAGCAGCTGTGTATGTGTGACATGTGACATGTGAAGCAGCTGCAGCAGATGTGGATTGTGACATGTGAAGCAGCTGCAGCTGCTGTGGATGTGTGATATATGAAGCAGGTGCAGCAGCTGTGGATGTGTGACATGTGAATCAGCTGCAGCAGATGTGGATTTGTGAAATGTGAAGCAGCTGCAGCAGCTGCAGTTGAGTGACATGTGAAGCAGCTGCAACAGCTGTGGATGTGTGAGATGTGAATCAGCTGCAGCAGCTGTGGATGTGTGACATGTGAAGCAGGTGCAGCAGCTGTGGATGTGTGAAATGTGAAGCAGCTGCAGCCTCTGCAGATGTGTGAAATGTGAAGCAGCTGCAGCAGCTGTGGATGTGTGACATAAGACCTGTGAAACAGCTGCAGAAGCTGTGGATGTGTGACATGTGAAGCAGCTACAGAAGCTGTGGATGTGTGACATGTGAAGCAGTTGCAGCAGCTGTGGATGTGTGACATGTGAAGCAGGTGCAGCAGCTGTGGATATGTGACATGTGATGCAGCTGCAGCCTCTGCAGATGTGTGAAATGTGAAGCAGCTGCAGCAGCTGTGGATGTGTGACATATGACCTGTGAAGCAGCTGCAGAAGCTGTGGATGTGTGACATGTGAAGCAGCTGCAGCAGCTGCAGTTGTGTGATATGTGAAGCAGCTGCAGCATCTGCGGATGTGTGACATGAGAAGCAGCTGTGGCAGCTGTTGATGTGTGACATGTCAAGCAGCTGCAACATCTGCAGATGTGTTACATGTGAAGCAGCTGCAGCAGCTGTGGATGTGTGACATGTGAAGCAGGTGCAGCAGCTGTGGATGTGTGACATATGACATGTGGAGAGGCAGCTCCAGCAGCTATGGATGTGTGACATGTGAAGCAGCTGTAGCAGCTGTGGCTGTGTAACATGTCAATCAGGTGCTGCAGCTGTGGATGTATGGCATGTGAAGCAGCTCCAGCAGCTGTGGATGTGTGACATGTGAAGAAGCTGCAACAGCTGTGGATGTGTGACATGTGAAGCAGCTGCAGAAGCGGCAGATGTGTGCCATGTGAAGCAGCTACAGCAGCTGTGGATGTGTGACATTTGAAGCAGGTGCAGCAGCTGTGGATGTGTGACATGTGACATGTGAAGTAGCTGCAGCAGCTCTGGATGTGTGACATGTGAAGGAGCTGCACCAGCTGTGGATGTGTGACATGTGAAGCAGCTGCAGCATCTGCAGATGGTTGACATGTCAAGCAGCTGTAGCAGCTGTTGATGTGTGCCATGTCAAGCAGCTGCAACATTTGCAGATGTGTGACATGTCAAGCAGCTGCAGAAGCTGTGGATGTGTAACATGTGACGCATGTGCAGCAGCTGTGGATGTGTGACATGTGACATGTGACATGTGAAGAGGCAGCTGCAGCATCAGTGGATGTGTGACATGTGAAGCAGCTGCAGCAGCTGTGGATGTGTAACATGTGAAGCAGGTGCTGCAGCTGTGGATGTATGACATGTGAAGCAGCTCCAGCAGCTGTGGATGTGTGACAAGTGAAGCAGCTGCAGAAGCTGCAGATGTGTGCCATGTGAAGCAGCTGCAGCAGCTGTGGATGTGTGACATGTGAAGCAGCTGCAGCCTCTGCGGATGTGTGAAAAGTGAAGCAGCTGCAGCAGTTGTGGATGTGCGACATATGACCTGTAAAGCAGCTGCAGAAGCTGCGGATGTGTGACATGTGAAGCAGCTACAGCAGGTGTGGATGTGTGACATGTTAAGCAGCTGCAGAAGCGGCAGATGTGTGTCATGTGAAGCAGCTGCAGCAGCTGTGGATGTGTGACATTTGAAGGAGGTGCAGCAGCTGTGGATGTGTGACATGTGACATGTGAAGTAGCTGCAGCAGCTCTGGATGTGTGACATGTGAAGGAGCTGCAGCAGCTGTGGATGTGTGACATGTGAAGCAGCTGCAGCATCTGCAGATGTGTGACATGTCAAGCAGCTGTGGCAGCTGTTGATGTGTGCCATGTCAAGCAGCTGCATCATCTGCAGATGTGTGACATGTCAAGCAGCTGCAGCAGCTGTGGATGTGTGACATGTGACCATGTGCAGCAGCTGTGGATGTGTGACATGTGACATGGCAGCTGCAGCAGCTGTGGATGTGTGACATGTGAAGCAGCTCCAGCAGCTGTGGATGTGTGACATGTGAAGCAGGTGCTGCAGCTGTGGATGTATGAAATGTGAAGCAGCTCCAGCAGCTGTGGATGTGTGACAAGTGAAGCAGCTGCAGAAGCTGCAGATGTGTGCCATGTGAAGCAGCTGCCGCAGCTGTGGATGTGTGACATGTGAAGCAGCTGCAGCCTCTGCGGATGTGTGAAAACTGAAGCAGCTGCAGCAGTTGTGGATGTGTGACATATGACCTGTAAAGCAGCTGCAGAAGCTGCGGATGTGTGACATGTGAAGCAGCTACAGCAGGTGTGGATGTGTGACATGTGAAGCAGTTGCAGCAGCTGTGGATGTGTGACACGTGAAGCAGGTGCAGCAGCTGTGGATATGTGACATTTGATGCAGCTTCAGCCTCTGCGGATGTGTGAAATGTGAAGCAGCTGCAGCAGCTGTGGATGTGTGACATATGACCTGTGATGCAGCTGCTGAGACTGCGGATTTGTGACATCTGAATCAGCTACAGTAGCTGTGGATGTGTGATATGTGAAGCAGTTGCAACAGCTGTGGATGTGTGACATGTGAAGCAGCTGCAGCAGCTGCAGTTGTGTGATATGTGAAGCAGCTGAATCATCTGTGGATGTGTGACATGTCAAGCAGCTGCGGCAGCTATTGATGTGTGACATGTCAAGCAGCTGCAACATCTGCAGATGTGTGACATAGAAGCAGCTGCAGCAGCAGTGGATGTGTGACATGTGAAGCAGGTGCAGCAGCTGTGTGACATGTGACAAGTGACATGTGAAGAGGCAGCTGCAGCAGCTGTGGATGTGTGACATGTGAAGCAACCGCAGAAGCTGTGGATGTGTAACATGTGAAGCAGGTGCTGCAGCTGTGGATTTATGACATGTGAAGCAGCTCCAGCAGCTGTGGATGTGTGACATGTGAAGAAGCTGAAGCAGCTGTGGATGTGTGACATATGAAGCAGGTGTAGCAGCTGTGGATGAGTGAAATGTGAAGCAGCTGCATCAGCTGTGGATGTGTGACATGTGAAGCAGGTGCAACAGCTGTTGATGTGTGGCATGTGAAATGTGAAGCAGCTGCAGCAGCTGTGGATGTGTGACATGTGAAGCAGGTGCAGCAGCTGTGGATGTGTGAAATGTGAAGCAGCTGCAGCAGCTGTGGATGTGTGACATATGACCTGTGAAGCAGTTGCATCAGCTGTGGATGTGTGACATGTGAAGCAGGTGCAGCAACTGTGGATATGTGACATGTGATGCAGCTGCAGCCTCTGCAGATGTGTGAAATGTGAAGCAGCTGCAGCAGCTGTGGAGGTGTGACTTATGACCAGTGAAGCAGCTGCAGAAGCTGTGGATGTGTGACATGTGAAGCAGCTACAGCAGCTGTGGATGTGTGACATGTGAAACAGTTGCAACATCTGCGGATGTGTGACATGTGAAGCAGCTCCAGCAGCTGTGGATGTGTGACATGTGAAGCAGCTGCATCAGCTGTGGATGTGTAACATGTGAAGCAGGTGCTGCAGCTGTGGATGTATGGCATGTGAAGCATCTCCAGCAGCTGTGGATGTGTGACATGTCAAGCAGCTGCAGCAGCTGTGGATGTGTGACATGTGACCATGTGCAGCAGCTGTGGATGTGTGACATGTGACAAGGCAGCTGCAGCAGCTGTGGATGTGTGACATGTGAAGCAGCTCCATCAGCTGTGGATGTGTGACATGTGAAGCAGGTGCTGCAGCTGTGGATGTATGACATGTGAAGCAGCTCCAGCAGCTGTGGATGTGTGACAAGTGAAGCAGCTGCAGAAGCTGCAGATGTGTGCCATGTGAAGCAGCTGCCGCAGCTGTGGATGTGTGACATGTGAAGCAGCTGCAGCCTCTGCGGATGTGTGAAAACTGAAGCAGCTGCAGCAGTTGTGGATGTGTGACATATGACCTGTAAAGCAGCTGCAGAAGCTGCGGATGTGTGACATGTGAAGCAGCTACAGCAGGTGTGGATGTGTGACATGTGAAGCAGTTGCAGCAGCTGTGGATGTGTGACATGTGAAGCAGGTGCAGCAGCTGTGGATATGTGACATGTGATGCAGCTTCAGCCTCTGCGGATGTGTGAAATGTGAAGCAGCTGCAGCAGCTGTGGATGTGTGACATATGACCTGTGATGCAGCTGCTGAGACTGCGGATTTGTGACATCTGAAGCAGCTACAGTAGCTGTGGATGTGTGATATGTGAAGCAGTTGCAACAGCTGTGGATGTGTGACATGTGAAGCAGCTGCAGCAGCTGCAGTTGTGTGATATGTGAAGCAGCTGAATCATCTGTGGATGTGTGACATGTCAAGCAGCTGCGGCAGCTATTGATGTGTGACATGTCAAACAGCTGCAACATCTGCAGATGTGTAACATGGAAGCAGCTGCAGCAGCAGTGGATGTGTGACATGTGAAGCAGGTGCAGCAGCTGTGTGACATGTGACAAGTGACATGTGAAGAGGCAGCTGCAGCAGCTGTGGATGTGTGACATGTGAAGCAACCACAGCAGCTGTGGATGTGTAACATGTGAAGCAGGTGCTGCAGCTGTGGATGTATGACATGTGAAGCAGCTCCAGCAGCTGTGGATGTGTGACATGTGAAGAAGCTGAAGCAGCTGTGGATGTGTGACATGTGAAGCAGGTGTAGCAGCTGTGGATGAGTGAAATGTGAAGCAGCTGCAGCAGCTGCGGTTGAGTGAAATGTGAAGCAGCTTCATCAGCTGTGGATGTGTGACATGTGAAGCAGGTGCAACAGCTATTGATGTGTGACATGTGAAATGTGAAGCAGCTGCAGCAGCTGTGGATGTGTGACATGTGAAGCAGGTGCAGCAGCTGTGGATGTGTGAAATGTGAAGCAGCTGCAGCAGCTGTGGATGTGTGACATATGACCTGTGAAGCAATTGCATCAGCTGTGGATGTGTGACATGTGAAGCAGGTGCAGCAACTGTGGATATGTGACATGTGATGCAGCTGCAGCCTCTGCAGATGTGTGAAATGTGAAGCAGCTGCAGCAGCTGTGGAGGTGTGACTTATGACCAGTGAAGCAGCTGCAGAAGCTGTGGATGTGTGACATGTGAAGCAGCTACAGCAGCTGTGGATGTGTGACATGTGAAACAGTTGCAACATCTGCGGATGTGTGACATGTGAAGCAGCTCCAGCAGCTGTGGATGTGTGACATGTGAAGCAGCTGCAGCAGCTGTGGATGTGTAACATGTGAAGCAGGTGCTGCAGCTGTGGATGTATGGCATGTGAAGCATCTCCAGCAGCTGTGGATGTGTGACATGTGAAGAAGCTGCAGAAGCTGTGGATGTGTGACATGTGAAGCAGCTGCAGCAGCTCTGGATGTTTAACATGTAAAGGAGCTGAAGCAGCTGTGGATGTGTGACATGTGAAGCAGCTGCAGCATCTGCAGATGTGTGACATGTCAAGCAGCTGTGGCAGCTGTTGATGTGTGCCATGTCATGCAGCTGCAACATCTGCAGATATGTGACATGTCAAGCAGCTGCAGCAGCTGTGGATGTGTGACATGTGACAAGTGAAGAGGCAGCTACAGTAGCTGTGGATGTATGACATGTGAAGCAGTTGCAGCAGCTGTGGATGTGTGACATGTGAAGCACCTGCAGCAGCTGCAGTTGTGTGATATGTGAAGCAGCTGAATCATCTGTGGATGTGTGACATGTCAAGCAGCTGCAGCAGCTATTGATGTGTGACATGTCAAGCAGCTGCAACATCTGCAGATGTGTGACATGTGAAGTAGCTACAGCAGCAGTGGATGTGTGACATGTGAAGCAGGTGCAGCAGCTGTGTGACATGTGAAAAAGTGACATGTGAAGAGGCAGCTGCAGCAGCTGTGGATGTGTGACATGTGAAGCAACTGCAGCAGCTGTGGATGTGTAACATGTGAAGCAGGTGCTGCAGCTGTGGATGTATGACATGTGAAGCAGCTCCAGAAGCTGTGGATGTGTGACATGTGAAGAAGCTGAAGCAGCTGTGGATGTGTGACATGTGAAGCAGGTGTAGCAGCTGTGGATGTGTGAAATGTGAAGCAGCTGCAGCAGCTGTGGTTGAGTGAAATGTGAAGCAGCTGCATCAGCTGTGGATATGTGACATGTGAAGCAGGTGCAACAGCTGTTGATGTGTGGCATGTGAAATGTGAAGCAGCTGCAGCAGCTGTGGATGTGTGACATGTGAAGCAGGTGCAGCAGCTGTGGATGTGTGAAATGTGAAGCAGCTGCAGCAGCTGTGGATGTGTGACATATGACCTGTGAAGCAGCTGCAGAAGCTGTGGATGTGTGACATGTGAAGCAGCTACAGAAGCTGTGGATGTGTGACATGTGAAGCAGTTGCATCAGCTGTGGATGTGTGACATGTGATGCAGCTGCAGCCTCTGCAGATGTGTGAAATGTGAAGCAGCTGCAGCAGCTGTGGAGGTGTGACTTATGACCAGTGAAGCAGCTGCAGAAGCTGTGGCTGTGTGACATGTGAAGCAGCTACAGCAGCTGTGGATGTGTGACATGTGAAACAGTTGCAACATCTGCGGATGTGTGACATGTGAAGCAGCTCCAGTAGCTGTGGATGTGTGACATGTGAAGCAGCTGCAGCAGCTGTGGATGTGTAACATGTGAAGCAGGTGCTGCAGCTGTGGATGTATGGCATGTGAAGCATCTCCAGCAGCTGTGGGTGTGTGACATGTGAAGAAGCTGCAGAAGCTGTGGATGTGTGACATGTGAAGCAGCTTTAGAAGCAGCAGATGCATGCCATGTGATGCAGCTGCAGCAGATGCAGATGTGTTACTATTGAAGCAGGTGCAGCAGCTGTGGATGTGTGACATGTGACATGTGAAGCAGCTGCAACAGCTGTGGATGTGTGAGATGTGAATCAGCTGCAGCAGCTGTGGATGTGTGACATGTGAAGCAGGTGCAGCAGCTGTGGATGTGTGAAATGTGAAGCAGCTGCAGCCTCTGCAGATGTGTGAAATGTGAAGCAGCTGCAGCAGCTGTGGATGTGTGACATAAGACCTGTGAAACAGCTGCAGAAGCTGTGGATGTGTGACATGTGAAGCAGCTACAGAAGCTGTGGATGTGTGACATGTGAAGCAGTTGCAGCAGCTGTGGATGTGTGACATGTGAAGCAGGTGCAGCAGCTGTGGATATGTGACATGTGATGCAGCTGCAGCCTCTGCAGATGTGTGAAATGTGAAGCAGCTGCAGCAGCTGTGGATGTGTGACATATGACCTGTGAAGCAGCTGCAGAAGCTGTGGATGTGTGACATGTGAAGCAGCTGCAGCAGCTGCAGTTGTGTGATATGTGAAGCAGCTGCAGCATCTGCGGATGTGTGACATGAGAAGCAGCTGTGGCAGCTGTTGATGTGTGACATGTCAAGCAGCTGCAACATCTGCAGATGTGTTACATGTGAAGCAGCTGCAGCAGCTGTGGATGTGTGACATGTGAAGCAGGTGCAGCAGCTGTGGATGTGTGACATATGACATGTGGAGAGGCAGCTCCAGCAGCTATGGATGTGTGACATGTGAAGCAGCTGTAGCAGCTGTGGCTGTGTAACATGTCAATCAGGTGCTGCAGCTGTGGATGTATGGCATGTGAAGCAGCTCCAGCAGCTGTGGATGTGTGACATGTGAAGAAGCTGCAACAGCTGTGGATGTGTGACATGTGAAGCAGCTGCAGAAGCGGCAGATGTGTGCCATGTGAAGCAGCTACAGCAGCTGTGGATGTGTGACATTTGAAGCAGGTGCAGCAGCTGTGGATGTGTGACATGTGACATGTGAAGTAGCTGCAGCAGCTCTGGATGTGTGACATGTGAAGGAGCTGCACCAGCTGTGGATGTGTGACATGTGAAGCAGCTGCAGCATCTGCAGATGGTTGACATGTCAAGCAGCTGTAGCAGCTGTTGATGTGTGCCATGTCAAGCAGCTGCAACATTTGCAGATGTGTGACATGTCAAGCAGCTGCAGAAGCTGTGGATGTGTAACATGTGACGCATGTGCAGCAGCTGTGGATGTGTGACATGTGACATGTGACATGTGAAGAGGCAGCTGCAGCATCTGTGGATGTGTGACATGTGAAGCAGCTGCAGCAGCTGTGGATGTGTAACATGTGAAGCAGGTGCTGCAGCTGTGGATGTATGACATGTGAAGCAGCTCCAGCAGCTGTGGATGTGTGACAAGTGAAGCAGCTGCAGAAGCTGCAGATGTGTGCCATGTGAAGCAGCTGCAGCAGCTGTGGATGTGTGACATGTGAAGCAGCTGCAGCCTCTGCGGATGTGTGAAAAGTGAAGCAGCTGCAGCAGTTGTGGATGTGCGACATATGACCTGTAAAGCAGCTGCAGAAGCTGCGGATGTGTGACATGTGAAGCAGCTACAGCAGGTGTGGATGTGTGACATGTTAAGCAGCTGCAGAAGCGGCAGATGTGTGTCATGTGAAGCAGCTGCAGCAGCTGTGGATGTGTGACATTTGAAGGAGGTGCAGCAGCTGTGGATGTGTGACATGTGACATGTGAAGTAGCTGCAGCAGCTCTGGATGTGTGACATGTGAAGGAGCTGCAGCAGCTGTGGATGTGTGACATGTGAAGCAGCTGCAGCATCTGCAGATGTGTGACATGTCAAGCAGCTGTGGCAGCTGTTGATGTGTGCCATGTCAAGCAGCTGCATCATCTGCAGATGTGTGACATGTCAAGCAGCTGCAGCAGCTGTGGATGTGTGACATGTGACCATGTGCAGCAGCTGTGGATGTGTGACATGTGACATGTGACAAGGCAGCTGCAGCAGCTGTGGATGTGTGACATGTGAAGCAGCTCCAGCAGCTGTGGATGTGTGACATGTGAAGCAGGTGCTGCAGCTGTGGATGTATGAAATGTGAAGCAGCTCCAGCAGCTGTGGATGTGTGACAAGTGAAGCAGCTGCAGAAGCTGCAGATGTGTGCCATGTGAAGCAGCTGCCGCAGCTGTGGATGTGTGACATGTGAAGCAGCTGCAGCCTCTGCGGATGTGTGAAAACTGAAGCAGCTGCAGCAGTTGTGGATGTGTGACATATGACCTGTAAAGCAGCTGCAGAAGCTGCGGATGTGTGACATGTGAAGCAGCTACAGCAGGTGTGGATGTGTGACATGTGAAGCAGTTGCAGCAGCTGTGGATGTGTGACACGTGAAGCAGGTGCAGCAGCTGTGGATATGTGACATTTGATGCAGCTTCAGCCTCTGCGGATGTGTGAAATGTGAAGCAGCTGCAGCAGCTGTGGATGTGTGACATATGACCTGTGATGCAGCTGCTGAGACTGCGGATTTGTGACATCTGAAGCAGCTACAGTAGCTGTGGATGTGTGATATGTGAAGCAGTTGCAACAGCTGTGGATGTGTGACATGTGAAGCAGCTGCAGCAGCTGCAGTTGTGTGATATGTGAAGCAGCTGAATCATCTGTGGATGTGTGACATGTCAAGCAGCTGCGGCAGCTATTGATGTGTGACATGTCAAGCAGCTGCAACATCTGCAGATGTGTGACATAGAAGCAGCTGCAGCAGCAGTGGATGTGTGACATGTGAAGCAGGTGCAGCAGCTGTGTGACATGTGACAAGTGACATGTGAAGAGGCAGCTGCAGCAGCTGTGGATGTGTGACATGTGAAGCAACCGCAGAAGCTGTGGATGTGTAACATGTGAAGCAGGTGCTGCAGCTGTGGATTTATGACATGTGAAGCAGCTCCAGCAGCTGTGGATGTGTGACATGTGAAGAAGCTGAAGCAGCTGTGGATGTGTGACATATGAAGCAGGTGTAGCAGCTGTGGATGAGTGAAATGTGAAGCAGCTGCATCAGCTGTGGATGTGTGACATGTGAAGCAGGTGCAACAGCTGTTGATGTGTGGCATGTGAAATGTGAAGCAGCTGCAGCAGCTGTGGATGTGTGACATGTGAAGCAGGTGCAGCAGCTGTGGATGTGTGAAATGTGAAGCAGCTGCAGCAGCTGTGGATGTGTGACATATGACCTGTGAAGCAGTTGCATCAGCTGTGGATGTGTGACATGTGAAGCAGGTGCAGCAACTGTGGATATGTGACATGTGATGCAGCTGCAGCCTCTGCAGATGTGTGAAATGTGAAGCAGCTGCAGCAGCTGTGGAGGTGTGACTTATGACCAGTGAAGCAGCTGCAGAAGCTGTGGATGTGTGACATGTGAAGCAGCTACAGCAGCTGTGGATGTGTGACATGTGAAACAGTTGCAACATCTGCGGATGTGTGACATGTGAAGCAGCTCCAGCAGCTGTGGATGTGTGACATGTGAAGCAGCTGCATCAGCTGTGGATGTGTAACATGTGAAGCAAGTGCTGCAGCTGTGGATGTATGGCATGTGAAGCATCTCCAGCAGCTGTGGATGTGTGACATGTCAAGCAGCTGCAGCAGCTGTGGATGTGTGACATGTGACCATGTGCAGCAGCTGTGGATGTGTGACATGTGACAAGGCAGCTGCAGCAGCTGTGGATGTGTGACATGTGAAGCAGCTCCAGCAGCTGTGGATGTGTGACATGTGAAGCAGGTGCTGCAGCTGTGGATGTATGACATGTGAAGCAGCTCCAGCAGCTGTGGATGTGTGACAAGTGAAGCAGCTGCAGAAGCTGCAGATGTGTGCCATGTGAAGCAGCTGCCGCAGCTGTGGATGTGTGACATGTGAAGCAGCTGCAGCCTCTGCGGATGTGTGAAAACTGAAGCAGCTGCAGCAGTTGTGGATGTGTGACATATGACCTGTAAAGCAGCTGCAGAAGCTGCGGATGTGTGACATGTGAAGCAGCTTCAGCCTCTGCGGATGTGTGAAATGTGAAGCAGCTGCAGCAGCTGTGGATGTGTGACATATGACCTGTGATGCAGCTGCTGAGACTGCGGATTTGTGACATCTGAAGCAGCTACAGTAGCTGTGGATGTGTGATATGTGAAGCAGTTGCAACAGCTGTGGATGTGTGACATGTGAAGCAGCTGCAGCAGCTGCAGTTGTGTGATATGTGAAGCAGCTGAATCATCTGTGGATGTGTGACATGTCAAGCAGCTGCGGCAGCTATTGATGTGTGACATGTCAAACAGCTGCAACATCTGCAGATGTGTAACATGGAAGCAGCTGCAGCAGCAGTGGATGTGTGACATGTGAAGCAGGTGCAGCAGCTGTGTGACATGTGACAAGTGACATGTGAAGAGGCAGCTGCAGCAGCTGTGGATGTGTGACATGTGGAGCAGGTGCTGCAGCTGTGGATGTATGACATGTGAAGCAGCTCCAGCAGCTGTGGATGTGTGACATGTGAAGAAGCTGAAGCAGCTGTGGATGTGTGACATGTGAAGCAGGTGTAGCAGCTGTGGATGAGTGAAATGTGAAGCAGCTGCAGCAGCTGCGGTTGAGTGAAATGTGAAGCAGCTTCATCAGCTGTGGATGTGTGACATGTGAAGCAGGTGCAACAGCTATTGATGTGTGGCATGTGAAATGTGAAGCAGCTGCAGCAGCTGTGGATGTGTGACATGTGAAGCAGGTGCAGCAGCTGTGGATGTGTGAAATGTGAAGCAGCTGCAGCAGCTGTGGATGTGTGACATATGACCTGTGAAGCAATTGCATCAGCTGTGGATGTGTGACATGTGAAGCAGGTGCAGCAACTGTGGATATGTGACATGTGATGCAGCTGCAGCCTCTGCAGATGTGTGAAATGTGAAGCAGCTGCAGCAGCTGTGGAGGTGTGACTTATGACCAGTGAAGCAGCTGCAGAAGCTGTGGATGTGTGACATGTGAAGCAGCTACAGCAGCTGTGGATGTGTGACATGTGAAACAGTTGCAACATCTGCGGATGTGTGACATGTGAAGCAGCTCCAGCAGCTGTGGATGTGTGACATGTGAAGCAGCTGCAGCAGCTGTGGATGTGTAACATGTGAAGCAGGTGCTGCAGCTGTGGATGTATGGCATGTGAAGCATCTCCAGCAGCTGTGGATGTGTGACATGTGAAGAAGCTGCAGAAGCTGTGGATGTGTGACATGTGAAGCAGCTGCAGCAGCTCTGGATGTTTGACATGTAAAGGAGCTGAAGCAGCTGTGGATGTGTGACATGTGAAGCAGCTGCAGCATCTGCAGATGTGTGACATGTCAAGCAGCTGTGGCAGCTGTTGATGTGTGCCATGTCATGCAGCTGCAACATCTGCAGATATGTGACATGTCAAGCAGCTGCAGCAGCTGTGGATGTGTGACATGTGACAAGTGAAGAGGCAGCTACAGTAGCTGTGGATGTATGACATGTGAAGCAGTTGCAGCAGCTGTGGATGTGTGACATGTGAAGCACCTGCAGCAGCTGCAGTTGTGTGATATGTGAAGCAGCTGAATCATCTGTGGATGTGTGACATGTCAAGCAGCTGCAGCAGCTATTGATGTGTGACATGTCAAGCAGCTGCAGCAGCTGTGGATGTGTAACATGTGAAGCAGGTGCTGCAGCTGTGGATGTATGGCATGTGAAGCATCTCCAGCAGCTGTGGATGTGTGACATGTGAAGAAGCTGCAGAAGCTGTGGATGTGTGACATGTGAAGCAGCTGCAGCAGCTCTGGATGTTTGACATGTAAAGGAGCTGAAGCAGCTGTGGATGTGTGACATGTGAAGCAGCTGCAGCATCTGCAGATGTGTGACATGTCAAGCAGCTGTGGCAGCTGTTGATGTGTGCCATGTCATGCAGCTGCAACATCTGCAGATATGTGACATGTCAAGCAGCTGCAGCAGCTGTGGATGTGTGACAAGTGACATGTGAAGAGGCAGCTGCAGCAGCTGTGGATGTGTGACATGTGGAGCAGGTGCTGCAGCTGTGGATGTATGACATGTGAAGCAGCTCCAGCAGCTGTGGATGTGTGACATGTGAAGAAGCTGAAGCAGCTGTGGATGTGTGACATGTGAAGCAGGTGTAGCAGCTGTGGATGAGTGAAATGTGAAGCAGCTGCAGCAGCTGCGGTTGAGTGAAATGTGAAGCAGCTTCATCAGCTGTGGATGTGTGACATGTGAAGCAGGTGCAACAGCTATTGATGTGTGGCATGTGAAATGTGAAGCAGCTGCAGCAGCTGTGGATGTGTGACATGTGAAGCAGGTGCAGCAGCTGTGGATGTGTGAAATGTGAAGCAGCTGCAGCAGCTGTGGATGTGTGACATATGACCTGTGAAGCAATTGCATCAGCTGTGGATGTGTGACATGTGAAGCAGGTGCAGCAACTGTGGATATGTGACATGTGATGCAGCTGCAGCCTCTGCAGATGTGTGAAATGTGAAGCAGCTGCAGCAGCTGTGGAGGTGTGACTTATGACCAGTGAAGCAGCTGCAGAAGCTGTGGATGTGTGACATGTGAAGCAGCTACAGCAGCTGTGGATGTGTGACATGTGAAACAGTTGCAACATCTGCGGATGTGTGACATGTGAAGCAGCTCCAGCAGCTGTGGATGTGTGACATGTGAAGCAGCTGCAGCAGCTGTGGATGTGTAACATGTGAAGCAGGTGCTGCAGCTGTGGATGTATGGCATGTGAAGCATCTCCAGCAGCTGTGGATGTGTGACATGTGAAGAAGCTGCAGAAGCTGTGGATGTGTGACATGTGAAGCAGCTGCAGCAGCTCTGGATGTTTGACATGTAAAGGAGCTGAAGCAGCTGTGGATGTGTGACATGTGAAGCAGCTGCAGCATCTGCAGATGTGTGACATGTCAAGCAGCTGTGGCAGCTGTTGATGTGTGCCATGTCATGCAGCTGCAACATCTGCAGATATGTGACATGTCAAGCAGCTGCAGCAGCTGTGGATGTGTGACATGTGACAAGTGAAGAGGCAGCTACAGTAGCTGTGGATGTATGACATGTGAAGCAGTTGCAGCAGCTGTGGATGTGTGACATGTGAAGCACCTGCAGCAGCTGCAGTTGTGTGATATGTGAAGCAGCTGAATCATCTGTGGATGTGTGACATGTCAAGCAGCTGCAGCAGCTATTGATGTGTGACATGTCAAGCAGCTGCAACATCTGCAGATGTGTGACATGTGAAGTAGCTACAGCAGCAGTGGATGTGTGACATGTGAAGCAGGTGCAGCAGCTGTGTGACATGTGAAAAAGTGACATGTGAAGAGGCAGCTGCAGCAGCTGTGGATGTGTGACATGTGAAGCAACTGCAGCAGCTGTGGATGTGTAACATGTGAAGCAGGTGCTGCAGCTGTGGATGTATGACATGTGAAGCAGCTCCAGAAGCTGTGGATGTGTGACATGTGAAGAAGCTGAAGCAGCTGTGGATGTGTGACATGTGAAGCAGGTGTAGCAGCTGTGGATGTGTGAAATGTGAAGCAGCTGCAGCAGCTGTGGTTGAGTGAAATGTGAAGCAGCTGCATCAGCTGTGGATATGTGACATGTGAAGCAGGTGCAACAGCTGTTGATGTGTGGCATGTGAAATGTGAAGCAGCTGCAGCAGCTGTGGATGTGTGACATGTGAAGCAGGTGCAGCAGCTGTGGATGTGTGAAATGTGAAGCAGCTGCAGCAGCTGTGGATGTGTGACATATGACCTGTGAAGCAGCTGCAGAAGCTGTGGATGTGTGACATGTGAAGCAGCTACAGAAGCTGTGGATGTGTGACATGTGAAGCAGTTGCATCAGCTGTGGATGTGTGACATGTGATGCAGCTGCAGCCTCTGCAGATGTGTGAAATGTGAAGCAGCTGCAGCAGCTGTGGAGGTGTGACTTATGACCAGTGAAGCAGCTGCAGAAGCTGTGGATGTGTGACATGTGAAGCAGCTACAGCAGCTGTGGATGTGTGACATGTGAAACAGTTGCAACATCTGCGGATGTGTGACATGTGAAGCAGCTCCAGTAGCTGTGGATGTGTGACATGTGAAGCAGCTGCAGCAGCTGTGGATGTGTAACATGTGAAGCAGGTGCTGCAGCTGTGGATGTATGGCATGTGAAGCATCTCCAGCAGCTGTGGGTGTGTGACATGTGAAGAAGCTGCAGAAGCTGTGGATGTGTGACATGTGAAGCAGCTTTAGAAGCAGCAGATGCATGCCATGTGATGCAGCTGCAGCAGATGCAGATGTGTTACTATTGAAGCAGGTGCAGCAGCTGTGGATGTGTGACATGTGACATGTGAAGCAGCTGCAGCAGCTCTGGATGTTTGACATGTAAAGGAGCTTAAGCAGCTGTGGATGCGTGACATATGAAGCAGCTGCAGCATCTGCAGATGTGTGACATGTCAAGCAGCTGTGGCAGCTGTTGATGTGTGCCATGTCATGCAGCTGCAACATCTGCAGATATGTGACATGTCAAGCAGCTGCAGCAGCTGTGGGTGTGTGACATGTGACATGTGAAGAGGCAGCTGCAGCAGCTGTGGATGTGTGACATGTGAAACAGCTGCAGCAGCTGTGGATGTGTAACATGTGAAGCAGGCGCTGCATCTGTGGATGTATAACATGTGAAGCAGCTCCAGCAGCTGTGGATGTGTGACATGTGAAGCAGCTGCAGCCCCTGCGGATGTGTGAAAAGTGAAGCAGCTGCAGCAGCTGTGGATATGTGACATATGACCTGTAAAGCAGCTGCAGAAGCTGCGGATGTGTGACATGTGAAGCAGCTGCAGCAGCTGCAGTTGTGTGATATGTGAAGCAGTTGCAGCAGCTGTGGTTGTGTGACATGTGAAGCAGGTGCATCAGCTGTGGATGTGTGACATGTGAAGCAGGTGCAGCAGCTGTGGATGTGTGACATGTGACATTTGAAGCATCTGCAGCAGCTGTGGATGTGTGACATGTGAAGCATCTGCAGTAGCTGTGAATGAGTGACAATGGAAGCAGATGCAGCAGCTGCAGATTTGTGACATGCGAAGCAGCTGCAGCTGCTGTGAATGTGTGACATGTGAAGCAGGTGCAGCAGCTGTGGATATGTGACATGTAACATGTGAATCAGCTGCAACAGCTATGGATGTGTGATATGTGAAGCAGATGCAGCAGCTGCGGATGTGTGACATGTGAAGCAGGTGCAGTAGCTGTGGATGTGTGACATGTGACATGTGAAGCAGCTGCAGCATCTACGGATGTATGACATGTGAAGCAGCTGCAGCAGATGTGGATGTGTGACTTGTGAAGCAGGTGCAGCTGCTGTGAATGTGTGACATCTGAAGCAGCTGCAGCAGCTGTGGGTGTGTGAGATGTGAAGCAGGTGCAGCAGCTGTGGATGTGTGGCATGTGACATGAAAAGCAGCTGGAGCAGATGTGGATGTGTGAAATGTGAAGCAGCTGCAGCAGCTGTGGATGTTTGGCATGTGAAGCAGATGCAGCAGCTGTGGATGTGTGACATGTGACATGTGAAGCAGCTGCAGCAGCTGTGGATGTGTGACATGTAAAGCAGCTGCAGCAGATGTGGGTGTGTGACATGAAAAGCAGGTGCAGCAGCTGTGGATGTGTGATACGTGGCATGTGAAACAGCTGCAGAATCTGCAGATGTGTGACATGTGAAGCAGCTGCAGAAGCTGTGGATGTTTCACATGTGAAGCAGGTGCAGCAGCTGTGGATGTGTGACATGTGAAGCAGGTGCAGCAGCTGTGTATGTGTGACATGTGACATGTGAATCAGCTGCAGCTGTTGTGGATGTGTGACATGTGAAGCAGCTGCAGCAGCTACGGTTGAATGACGTGAAGCCACTGCAGCATCTTTGGATGTGTGACATGTGAAGCAGGTGCAACATCTGTGGATGTGTGACATGTGACATGCGAAGCAGCTGCAGAATCTGTGGATATGTGACATGTGAAACAGGTGCAGCAGCTGTGGGTGTGTGAAATGTGAAGCAGCTGCAGCAGCTGTGGATGTGTAACATGTGAAGCAGGTGCAACAGCTGTGGATGTGTGACATGTGAAGCAGCTGCATCAGCTGTTGAGGTGTGACATATGACCAGTGAAGCAGCTGCAGAAGATGTGGATGTGTGACATGTGAAGCAGCTTCAGCAGCTGTGGATGTGTGACATGTGAAACAGTTGCAGCAGCTGTGGATGTGTGACATGTGAAGCAGTTGCAGCAGCTGCAGTTGTGTGATATGTGAAGCAGCTGTAGCATCTGCGGATGTGTGACATGTGAAGCAGCTGCGGCAGCTGTTGATGTGTGACATGTCAAGCAGCTGCAACATCTGCAGATGTGTGACATGTGAAGCAGCTGCAGCAGCTGTGGATGTGTGACATGCGAAGCAGGTGCAGCAGCTGTGGATGTGTGACATGTGACATGTGAAGCGGCAGCTCCAGCATCTGTGGATGTGTGACATGTGAAGCAGCTGCAGCAGCTGTGTATGTCTAACATGTGAAGCAGGTGCTGCAGCTGTGGATGTATGACATGTGAAGCAGCTCCAGCAGCTGTGGATGTGTGACATGTGAAGAAGCTGCAGCAGCTGTGGATGTGTGACATGTGAAGCAGCTGCAGAAGCGGCAGATGTGTGCCATGTGAAGCAGCTGTAGCAGCTGTGGATGTGTGACATTTGAAGCAGGTGCAGCAGCTGTGGATGTGTGACATGTGACATGTGAAGCAGCTGCAGCAGCTCTGGATGTGTGACATGTGAAGGAGCTGCAGCAGCTGTGGATGTGTGGCATGTGAAGCAGCTGCAGCATCTGCAGATGTGTGACATGTCAAGCAGCTGTGGCAGATGTTTATGTGTGACATGTCAAGCAGCTGCAACATCTGCAGATGTGACATGTCAAGCAGCTGCAGCAGCTGTGGATGTGTGACATGTGATGCAGATGCAGCAGCTGTGGATATGTGACATGTGAAGCAGCTGCAGCCTCTGCGTATATGTGAGAAGTGAAGCAGATGCAGCAGCTGCGGATATGTGACATATGACCTGTAAAGCACCTGCAGAAGCTGCGGATGTTTGACATGTGAAGCAGCTACAGCAGGTGTGGATGTGTGACATGTGAAGCAGTTGCAGCAGCTGTGGATGTGTGACATGTGAAGCAGGTGCAGCAGGTGTGGATATGTGACATGTGATGCAGCTTCAGCCTCTGCGGATGTGTGAAATGTGAAGCAGCTGCAGCAGCCGTGGATGTGTGACATATGACCTGTGATGCAGCTGCTGAAGCTGCGGATGTGTGACATGTGAAGCAGTTGCAGCAGCTGTGGATGTGTGACATGTGAAGCAGCTGCAGCAGCTGCAGTTGTGTGATATGTGAAGCAGCTGCAGCATCTGCGGATGTGTGACATGTGTAGCAGCTGCGGCAGCTATTGCTGTGTGACATGTCAAGCAGCTGCAACATGTGCAGATGTGTGACATGTGAAGCAGCTGCAGCAGCAGTGGATGTGTGACATGTGAAGCAGCTGCAGCAGCTGTGTATGTCTAACATGTGAAGCAGGTGCTGCAGCTGTGGATGTATGACATGTGAAGCTGCTCCAGCAGCTGTGGATGTGTGACATGTGAAGAAGCTGCAGCAGCTGTGGATGTGTGACATGTGAAGCAGCTGCAGAAGCGGCAGATGTGTGCCATGTGAAGCAGCTGCAGCAGCTGTGGATGTGTGACATTTGAAGCAGGTGCAGCAGCTGTGGATGTGTGACATGTGACATGTGAAGCAGCTGCAGCAGCTCTGGATGTGTGACATGTGAAGGAGCTGCAGCAGCTGTGGATGTGTGGCATGTGAAGCAGCTGCAGCATCTGCAGATGTGTGACATGTCAAGCAGCTGTGGCAGATGTTTATGTGTGACATGTCAAGCAGCTGCAACATCTGCAGATGTGTGACATGTCAAGCAGCTGCAGCAGCTGTGGATGTGTGACATGTGATGCAGATGCAGCAGCTGTGGATATGTGACATGTGAAGCAGCTGCAGCCTCTGCGTATATGTGAGAAGTGAAGCAGATGCAGCAGCTGCGGATATGTGACATATGACCTGTAAAGCACCAGCAGAAGCTGCGGATGTTTGACATGTGAAGCAGCGACAGCAGGTGTGGATGTGTGACATGTGAAGCAGTTGCAGCAGCTGTGGATGTGTGACATGTGAAGCAGGTGCAGCAGGTGTGGATATGTGACATGTGATGCAGCTTCAGCCTCTGCGGATGTGTGAAATGTGAAGCAGCTGCAGCAGCCGTGGATGTGTGACATATGACCTGTGATGCAGCTGCTGAAGCTGCGGATGTGTGACATGTGAAGCAGTTGCAGCAGCTGTGGATGTGTGACATGTGAAGCAGCTGCAGCAGCTGCAGTTGTGTGATATGTGAAGCAGCTGCAGCATCTGCGGATGTGTGACATGTGTAGCAGCTGCGGCAGCTATTGCTGTGTGACATGTCAAGCAGCTGCAACATGTGCAGATGTGTGACATGTGAAGCAGCTGCAGCAGCAGTGGATGTGTGACATGTGAAGCAGGTGCAGCAGCTGTGGATGTGTGACATGTGACATGTGAAGAGGCAGCTGCAGCAGATGTGGATGTGTGACATGTGAAGCAACTGCAGCAGCTGTGGATGTGTAACATGTGAAGCAGGTGCTGCAGCTGTGGATGTATGACATGTGAAGCAGCTGCAGAAGTGTCAGATGTGTGCCATGTGACATGTGAAGCAGCTGCAGCAGCTCTGGATGTGTGACATGTGAAGCAGCTGCAACATCTGCGGATATGTGACATGTGAAGCAGCTGCGGCAGCTGTTGATGTGTGACATGTCAAGCAGCTGCAACATCTGCAGATGTGTGACATGTCAAGCAGCTGCAGAAGCTGTGGATGTGTCATGTGACGCAGGTGCAGCAGCTGTGGGTATGTGATATGTGAAGCAGCTGCAGCAGCTGTGGATGTGTGACATTTGAAGCAGATGCAGCAGCTGCAGATTTGTGACATGTGAAGCAGCTGCAGCTGCTGTGGATGTGTGACATGTGAAGCAGCTGCAGCAGCTGCAGTTCAGTGACATGAAGAAGCTGCAGCAGCTGTGGATATGTGGCATGTGAAGCAGGTGCAGCATATGCAGATGTTTGATATGTGAAGCAGCTGCAGCAGCTGTGGAGCTGTGACATGTGAAGCAGTTGCAACAGCTAAAGATGTGTGACATGTGAAGCAGCTGAAGCAGCTGTGAATGTGTGACATGTGAAGCAGGTGCAGCAGCTGTGGATATGTGACATGTAACATGTGAATCAGCTGCAACAGCTATGGATGTGTGATATGTGAAGCAGATGCAGCAGCTGCGTATGTGTGACATGTGAAGCAGGTGCAGTAGCTGTGGATGTGTGACATGTGACATGTGAAGCAGCTGCAGCATCTACGGATGTATGACATGTGAAGCAGCTGCAGCAGCTGTGGATGTTTGACATGTGAAGCAGCTGCCACAACTGCAGATGTGTGACATGTGAAGCAGCTGCAGTAGATGTGGATGTGTGTCATGTGAAGCAGGTGCAGCTGCTGTGAATGTGTGACATGTGAAGCAGCTGCAGCAGCTGTTTGTGTGTGAGATGTGAAGCAGGTGCAGCAGCTGTGGATGTGTGACATGTCAAGCAGGTGCAGCAGCTGTGGATGTGTGATATATGACCTGTGAAGCAGCTTCAGAAGATGTGGATGTGTGACATGTGAAGCAGCTACAGAAGCTGTGGATGTGTGACATGTGAAGCAGTTGCAGCAGCTGTGGATGTGTGACATGTGACCTGTGAAGCAGCTTTAGAAGATGTGGATGTGTGACATGTGAAGCAGCTACATAAGCTGTGGATGTGTGACATGTGAAGCAGTTGCAGCAGCTGTGGATGTGTGACATGTGACATGTGAAGCAGCTGCAGAAGCTGTGGATGTGTGACATGTGAAGCAGGTGTAGCAGCTGTGGATGTGTGAAATGTGAAGCAGCTGCAGCAGCTGCAGTTGAGTGAAATGTGAAGCAGCTGCATCAGCTGTGGATGTGTGACATGTGAAGCAGGTGCAACAGCTGTTGATGTGTGGCATGTGAAATGTGAAGCAGCTGCAGCAGCTGTGGATATGTGACATGTGAAGCAGCTACAGAAGCTGTGGATGTGTGACATGTGAAGCAGTTGCAGTAGCTGTGGATGTGTGACATGTGAAGCAGGTGCAGCAGCTGTGGATATGTGACATGTGAAGCAGCAGTAGCAGCTGTGGATGTGTGACATATGACCAGTGAAGCAGCTGCAGAAGCTGTGGATGTGTGATATGTGAAGCAGCTGTAGCATCTACGGATGTGTGACATGTGAAGCAGCTGCGGCAGCTGTTGATGTGTGACATGTCAAGCAGCTGCAACATCTGCAGATGTGTGACATGTGAAGCAGCTGCAGCAGCTGTGGATGTGTGACATGTGAAGCAGGTGCAGCAGCTGTGGATGTGTGACATGTGACATGTGAAGAGGCAGCTCCAGCATCTGTGGTTGTGTGACATGTGAAGCAGCTGCAGCAGCTGTGGACGTCTAACATGTGAAGCAGGTGCTGCAGCTGTGGATGTATGACATGTGAAGCAGCTCCAGCAGCTGTGGATGTGTGACATGTGAAGAATCTCCAGCAGCTGTGGATGTGTGACATGTGAAGCAGCTGCAGAAGCGGCAGATGTGTGCCATGTGAAGCAGCTGCAGCAGCTGTGGATGTGTGACAATTGAAGCAGGTGCAGCAGCTGTGGATGTGTGGCATGTGACATGTGAAGCAGCTGCAGCAGCTCTGGATGTGTGACATCTGAAGGAGCTGCAGTAGCTGTGGCTGTGTGACATGTGAAGCAGCTGCAGCATCTGCAGATGTGTGACATGTCAAGCAGATGTGGCAGCTGTTTATGTGTGACATGTTAAGCAGCTGCAACATCTGCAGATGTGTGACATGTCAAGCAGCTGCAGCAGCTGTGGATGTGTGACATGTGATGCATGTGCAGCAGCTGTGGATGTGTGACATGTGACATGTGAAGAGGCAGCTGCAGCAACTGTGGATGTGTGACATGTGAAGAAGCTGCAGCAATTGTGGATGTGTGACAAGTGAAGCAGCTGCAGAAGCTGCAGATGTGTGCCATGTGAAGCAGCTGCAGTAGCTGTGGATGTGTGACTTGTGAAGCAGCTGCAGCCTCTGTGGATGTGTGAAAAGTGAAGCAGCTGCAGCAGCTGTGGAAGTGTGACGTATTTCCTGTGAAGCAGCTGCAGAAGCTGTGGATGTGTGACATGTGAAGCAGCTACAGCAGGTGTGGATGTGTGACATGTGAAGCAGTTGCAGCAGCTGTGGATGTGTGACATGTGAAGCAGGTGCAGCAGCTGTGGATATGTGACATCTGATGCAGCTTCAGCCTCTGCGGATGTGTGAAATGTGAAGCAGCTGCAGCAGCTGCAGTTGTGTGATATGTGAAGCAGTTGCAGCAGCTGTGGATGTGTGACATGTGAAGCAGGTGCAGCAGCTGTGGATGTGTGACATGTGACATTTGAAGCATCTGCAGCAGCTGTGGATGTGTGACATGTGAAGCAGCTGCAGTAGCTGTGAATGAGTGACAATGGAAGCAGATGCAGCAGCTGCAGATTTGTGACATGCGAAGCAGCTGCAGCTGCTGTGAATGTGTGACATGTGAAGCAGGTGCAGCAGCTGTGGATATGTGACATGTAACATGTGAATCAGCTGCAACAGCTATGGATGTGTGATATGTGAAGCAGATGCAGCAGCTGCGGATGTGTGACATGTGAAGCAGGTGCAGTAGCTGTGGATGTGTGACATGTGACATGTGAAGCAGCTGCAGCATCTACGGATGTATGACATGTGAAGCAGCTGCAGCAGATGTTGATGTGTGACTTGTGAAGCAGGTGCAGCTGCTGTGAATGTGTGACATCTGAAGCAGCTGCAGCAGCTGTGGGTGTGTGAGATGTGAAGCAGGTGCAGCAGCTGTGGATGTGTGACATGTGACATGTGAAGCCGCTGGAGCAGATGTGGATGTGTGAAATGTGAAGCAGCTGCAGCAGCTGTGGATGTGTGACATGTGAAGCAGAGGCAGCAGCTGTGGATGTGTGACATGTGACATGTGAAGCAGCTGCAGCAGCTGTGGATGTGTGACATGTAAAGCAGCTGCAGCAGATGTGGATGTATGACATGAAAAGCAGGTGCAGCAGCTGTGGATGTGTGATATGTGGCATGTGAAACAGCTGCAGAAGCTGCAGATGTGTGACATGTGAAGCAGCTGCAGAAGCTGTGGATGTTTCACATGTGAAGCAGGTGCAGCAGATGTGGATGTGTGACATGTGAAGCAGGTGCAGAAGCTGTGTATGTGTGACATGTGACATGTGAATCAGCTGCAGCTGTTGTGGATGTGTGACATGTGAAGCAGCTGCAGCAGCTGCAGTTGTGTGATATGTGAAGCAGTTGCAGCAGCTGTGGATGTGTGACATGTGAAGCAGGTGCAGCAGCTGTGGATGTGTGACATGTGACATTTGAAGCATCTGCAGCAGCTGTGGATGTGTGACATGTGAATCAGCTGCAGTAGCTGTGAATGAGTGACAATGGAAGCATATGCTGCAGCTGCAGATTTGTGACATGCGAAGCAGCTGCAGCTGCTGTGAATGTGTGACATGTGAAGCAGGTGCAGCAGCTGTGGATATGTGACATGTAACATGTGAATCAGCTGCAACACCTATGGATGTGTGATATGTGAAGCAGATGCAGCAGCTGCGGATGTGTGACATGTGAAGCAGGTGCAGTAGCTGTGGATGTGTGACATGTGACATGTGAAGCAGCTGCAGCATCTACGGATGTATGACATGTGAAGCAGCTGCAGCAGATGTGGATGTGTGACTTGTGAAGCAGGTGCAGCTGCTGTGAATGTGTGACATCTGAAGCAGCTGCAGCAGCTGTGGGTGTGTGAGATGTGAAGCAGGTGCAGCAGCTGTGGATGTGTGACATGTGACATGTGAAGCAGCTGGAGCAGATGTGGATGTGTGAAATGTGAAGCAGCTGCAGCAGCTGTGGATGTGTGACATGTGAAGCAGATGCTGCAGCTGTGGATGTGTGACATGTGACATGTGAAGCAGCTGCAGCAGCTGTGGATGAGTGACATGTAAAGCAGCTGCAGCAGATGTGGATGTGTGACATGAAAAGCAGGTGCAGCAGCTGTGGATGTGTGATACGTGGCATGTGAAACAGCTGCAGAAGCTGCAGATGTGTGACATGTGAAGCTGCTGCAGAAGCTGTGGATGTTTCACATGTGAAGCAGGTGCAGCAGCTGTGGATGTGTGACATGTGAAGCAGGTGCAGCAGCTGTGTATGTGTGACATGTGACATGTGAATCAGCTGCAGCTGTTGTGGATGTGTGACATGTGAAGCAGCTGCTGCAGCTACGGTTGAATGACGTGAAGCCACTGCAGCATCTTTGAATGTGTGACATGTGAAGCAGGTGCAACATCTGTGGATGTGTGACATGTGACATGCGAAGCAGCTGCAGAATCTGTGGATGTGTGACATGTGAAACAGGTGCAGCAGCTGTGGATGTGTGAAATGTGAAGCAGCTGCAGCAGCTGCGGTTGAGTGAAATGTGAAGCCGCTGCAGCAGCTGTGGATGTGTAACATGTGAAGCAGATGCAACAGCTGTGGATGTGTGACATGTGAAGCAGCTGCAGCAGCTGTGGAGGTGTGACATATGACCAGTGAAGCAGCTGCAGAAGATGTGGATGTGTGACATTTGAAGCAGATGCAGCAGCTGTGGATGTGTGACATGTGAAACAGTTGCAGCAGCTGTGGATGTGTGACATGTGAAGCAGTTGCAGCAGCTGCAGTTGTGTGATATGTGAAGCAGCTGTAGCATCTGCGGATGTGTGATATGTGAAGCAGCTGCGGCAGCTGTTGATGTGTGACATGGCAAGCAGCTGCAACATCTGCAGATGTGTGACATGTGAAGCAGCTGCAGCAGCTGTGGATGTGTGACATGTGAAGCAGGTGCAGCAGCTGTGGATGTGTGACATGTGACATGTGAAGAGGCAGCTCCAGCATCTGTGGATGTGTGACATGTGAAGCAGCTGCAGCAGCTGTGTATGTCTAACATGTGAAGCAGGTGCTGCAGCTGTGGATGTGTGACATGTGAAGCAGCTGCAGAAGCGGCAGATGTGTGCCATGTGAAGCAGCTGCAGCAGCTGTTGATGTGTGACATTTGAAGCAGGTGCAGCAGCTGTGAATGTGTGACATGTGACATGTGAAGCAGCTGCAGCAGCTCTGGATGTGTGACATGTGAAGGAGCAGCAGCAGCTGTGGATGTGTGACATGTGAAGCAGCTGCAGCATCTGCAGATGTGTGACATGTCAAGCAGCTGTGGCAGATGTGTATGTGTGACATGTCAAGCAGCTGCAACATCTGCAGATGTGTGACATGTCAAGCAGCTGCAGCAGCTGTGGATGTGTGACATGTGATGCAGGTGCAGCAGCTGTGGATGTGTGACATGTGACACGTGAAGAGGCAGCTGCAGCAACTGTGGATGTGTGACATGTGAAGCAGCTGCAGCAGCTGTGGATGTGTGACAAATGAAGCAGCTGCAGAAGCTGCAGATGTGTGCCATGTGAAGCAGCTCCAGCAGCTGTGAATGTGTGACATGTGAAGCTGGTGCAGCAGCTGTGGATGTGTGACATGTGACATGTGAAGAGGCAGCTGCAGCAGATGTGGATGTGTGACATGTAAGCAACTGCAGCAGCTGTGGATGTGTAACATGTGAAGCAGGTGCTGCAGCTGTGGATGTATGACATGTGAAGCAGCTCCAGCAGCTGTGGATGTGTGACATGTGAAGACACTGAAGCAGCTGTGGATGTGTGACATGTGAAGCAGCTGCAGAAGCGGCAGATGTGTGCCATGTGACATGTGAAGCAGCTGCAGCAGCTCTGGATGTGTGACATGTGAAGCAGCTGCAACATCTGCAGATATGTGACATGTGAAGCAGCTGCGGCAGCTGTTGATGTGTGACATGTCAAGCAGCTGCAACATCTGCAGATGTGTGACATGTCAAGCAGCTGCAGAAGCTGTGGATGTGTCACATGACGCAGGTGCAGCAGCTGTGGGTATCTGATATGTGAAGCAGCTGCAGCAGCTGTGGATGTGTGACATTTGAAGCAGATGCAGCAGCTGCAGATTTGTGACATGTGAAGCAGCTGCAGCTGCTGTGGATGTGTGACATGTGAAGCAGCTGCAGCAGCTGCAGTTCAGTGACATGAAGCAGCTGCAGCAACTGTGGATATGTGGCATGTGAAGCAGGTGCAGCATATGGAGATGTTTGATATGTGAAGCAGCTGCAGCAGCTGTGGAGGTGTGACATGTGAAGCAGTTGCAACAGCTGCAGATGTGTGACATGTGAAGCAGCTGAAGCAGCTGTGAATGTGTGACATGTGAAGCAGGTGCAGTAGCTGTGGATGTGTGACATGTGACATGTGAAGCAGCTGCATCATCTTCGGATGTATGACATGTGAAGCAGCTCCAGCATCTGTGGATGTGTGACATGTGAAGCAGCTGCAGCAGCTGTGTATGTCTAACATGTGAAGCAGGTGCTGCAGCTGTGGATGTATGACATGTGAAGCAGCTCCAGCAGCTGTGGATGTGTGACATGTGAAGAAGCTGCAGCAGCTGTGGATGTGTGACATGTGAAGCAGCTGCAGAAGCGGCAGATGTGTGCCATGTGAAGCAGCTGCAGCAGCTGTGGATGTGTGACATTTGAAGCAGGTGCAGCAGCTGTGGATGTGTGACATGTGACATGTGAAGCAGCTGCAGCAGCTCTGGATGTGTGACATGTGAAGGAGCTGCAGCAGCTGTGGATGTGTGGCATGTGAAGCAGCTGCAGCATCTGCAGATGTGTGACATGTCAAGCAGCTGTGGCAGATGTTTATGTGTGACATGTCAAGCAGCTGCAACATCTGCAGATGTGTGACATGTCAAGCAGCTGCAGCAGCTGTGGATGTGTGACATGTGATGCAGATGCAGCAGCTGTGGATATGTGACATGTGAAGCAGCTGCAGCCTCTGCGTATATGTGAGAAGTGAAGCAGATGCAGCAGCTGCGGATATGTGACATATGACCTGTAAAGCACCTGCAGAAGCTGCGGATGTTTGACATGTGAAGCAGCTACAGCAGGTGTGGATGTGTGACATGTGAAGCAGTTGCAGCAGCTGTGGATGTGTGACATGTGAAGCAGGTGCAGCAGGTGTGGATATGTGACATGTGATGCAGCTTCAGCCTCTGCGGATGTGTGAAATGTGAAGCAGCTGCAGCAGCCGTGGATGTGTGACATATGACCTGTGATGCAGCTGCTGAAGCTGCGGATGTGTGACATGTGAAGCAGTTGCAGCAGCTGTGGATGTGTGACATGTGAAGCAGCTGCAGCAGCTGCAGTTGTGTGATATGTGAAGCAGCTGCAGCATCTGCGGATGTGTGACATGTGTAGCAGCTGCGGCAGCTATTGCTGTGTGACATGTCAAGCAGCTGCAACATGTGCAGATGTGTGACATGTGAAGCAGCTGCAGCAGCAGTGGATGTGTGACATGTGAAGCAGGTGCAGCAGCTGTGGATGTGTGACATGTGACATGTGAAGAGGCAGCTGCAGCAGATGTGGATGTGTGACATGTGAAGCAACTGCAGCAGCTGTGGATGTGTAACATGTGAAGCAGGTGCTGCAGCTGTGGATGTATGACATGTGAAGCAGCTGCAGAAGTGTCAGATGTGTGCCATGTGACATGTGAAGCAGCTGCAGCAGCTCTGGATGTGTGACATGTGAAGCAGCTGCAACATCTGCGGATATGTGACATGTGAAGCAGCTGCGGCAGCTGTTGATGTGTGACATGTCAAGCAGCTGCAACATCTGCAGATGTGTGACATGTCAAGCAGCTGCAGAAGCTGTGGATGTGTCATGTGACGCAGGTGCAGCAGCTGTGGGTATGTGATATGTGAAGCAGCTGCAGCAGCTGTGGATGTGTGACATTTGAAGCAGATGGAGCAGCTGCAGATTTGTGACATGTGAAGCAGCTGCAGCTGCTGTGGATGTGTGACATGTGAAGCAGCTGCAGCAGCTGCAGTTCAGTGACATGAAGAAGCTGCAGCAGCTGTGGATATGTGGCATGTGAAGCAGGTGCAGCATATGCAGATGTTTGATATGTGAAGCAGCTGCAGCAGCTGTGGAGCTGTGACATGTGAAGCAGTTGCAACAGCTAAAGATGTGTGACATGTGAAGCAGCTGAAGCAGCTGTGAATGTGTGACATGTGAAGCAGGTGCAGCAGCTGTGGATATGTGACATGTAACATGTGAATCAGCTGCAACAGCTATGGATGTGTGATATGTGAAGCAGATGCAGCAGCTGCGTATGTGTGACATGTGAAGCAGGTGCAGTAGCTGTGGATGTGTGACATGTGACATGTGAAGCAGCTGCAGCATCTACGGATGTATGACATGTGAAGCAGCTGCAGCAGCTGTGGATGTTTGACATGTGAAGCAGCTGCCACAACTGCAGATGTGTGACATGTGAAGCAGCTGCAGTAGATGTGGATGTGTGTCATGTGAAGCAGGTGCAGCTGCTGTGAATGTGTGACATGTGAAGCAGCTGCAGCAGCTGTTTGTGTGTGAGATGTGAAGCAGGTGCAGCAGCTGTGGATGTGTGACATGTGAAGCAGGTGCAGCAGCTGTGGATGTGTGATATATGACCTGTGAAGCAGCTTCAGAAGATGTGGATGTGTGACATGTGAAGCAGCTACAGAAGCTGTGGATGTGTGACATGTGAAGCAGTTGCAGCAGCTGTGGATGTGTGACATGTGACCTGTGAAGCAGCTTTAGAAGATGTGGATGTGTGACATGTGAAGCAGCTACATAAGCTGTGGATGTGTGACATGTGAAGCAGTTGCAGCAGCTGTGGATGTGTGACATGTGACATGTGAAGCAGCTGCAGAAGCTGTGGATGTGTGACATGTGAAGCAGGTGTAGCAGCTGTGGATGTGTGAAATGTGAAGCAGCTGCAGCAGCTGCAGTTGAGTGAAATGGGAAGCAGCTGCATCAGCTGTGGATGTGTGACATGTGAAGCAGGTGCAACAGCTGTTGATGTGTGGCATGTGAAATGTGAAGCAGCTGCAGCAGCTGTGGATATGTGACATGTGAAGCAGCTACAGAAGCTGTGGATGTGTGACATGTCAAGCAGCTGCAGCAGCTGTGGATGTGTGACATGTGATGCAGATGCAGCAGCTGTGGATATGTGACATGTGAAGCAGCTGCAGCCTCTGCGTATATGTGAGAAGTGAAGCAGATGCAGCAGCTGCGGATATGTGACATATGACCTGTAAAGCACCTGCAGAAGCTGCGGATGTTTGACATGTGAAGCAGCTACAGCAGGTGTGGATGTGTGACATGTGAAGCAGTTGCAGCAGCTGTGGATGTGTGACATGTGAAGCAGGTGCAGCAGGTGTGGATATGTGACATGTGATGCAGCTTCAGCCTCTGCGGATGTGTGAAATGTGAAGCAGCTGCAGCAGCCGTGGATGTGTGACATATGACCTGTGATGCAGCTGCTGAAGCTGCGGATGTGTGACATGTGAAGCAGTTGCAGCAGCTGTGGATGTGTGACATGTGAAGCAGCTGCAGCAGCTGCAGTTGTGTGATATGTGAAGCAGCTGCAGCATCTGCGGATGTGTGACATGTGTAGCAGCTGCGGCAGCTATTGCTGTGTGACATGTCAAGCAGCTGCAACATGTGCAGATGTGTGACATGTGAAGCAGCTGCAGCAGCAGTGGATGTGTGACATGTGAAGCAGGTGCAGCAGCTGTGGATGTGTGACATGTGACATGTGAAGAGGCAGCTGCAGCAGATGTGGATGTGTGACATGTGAAGCAACTGCAGCAGCTGTGGATGTGTAACATGTGAAGCAGGTGCTGCAGCTGTGGATGTATGACATGTGAAGCAGCTGCAGAAGTGTCAGATGTGTGCCATGTGACATGTGAAGCAGCTGCAGCAGCTCTGGATGTGTGACATGTGAAGCAGCTGCAACATCTGCGGATATGTGACATGTGAAGCAGCTGCGGCAGCTGTTGATGTGTGACATGTCAAGCAGCTGCAACATCTGCAGATGTGTGACATGTCAAGCAGCTGCAGAAGCTGTGGATGTGTCATGTGACGCAGGTGCAGCAGCTGTGGGTATGTGATATGTGAAGCAGCTGCAGCAGCTGTGGATGTGTGACATTTGAAGCAGATGCAGCAGCTGCAGATTTGTGACATGTGAAGCAGCTGCAGCTGCTGTGGATGTGTGACATGTGAAGCAGCTGCAGCAGCTGCAGTTCAGTGACATGAAGAAGCTGCAGCAGCTGTGGATATGTGGCATGTGAAGCAGGTGCAGCATATGCAGATGTTTGATATGTGAAGCAGCTGCAGCAGCTGTGGAGCTGTGACATGTGAAGCAGTTGCAACAGCTAAAGATGTGTGACATGTGAAGCAGCTGAAGCAGCTGTGAATGTGTGACATGTGAAGCAGGTGCAGCAGCTGTGGATATGTGACATGTAACATGTGAATCAGCTGCAACAGCTATGGATGTGTGATATGTGAAGCAGATGCAGCAGCTGCGTATGTGTGACATGTGAAGCAGGTGCAGTAGCTGTGGATGTGTGACATGTGACATGTGAAGCAGCTGCAGCATCTACGGATGTATGACATGTGAAGCAGCTGCAGCAGCTGTGGATGTTTGACATGTGAAGCAGCTGCCACAACTGCAGATGTGTGACATGTGAAGCAGCTGCAGTAGATGTGGATGTGTGTCATGTGAAGCAGGTGCAGCTGCTGTGAATGTGTGACATGTGAAGCAGCTGCAGCAGCTGTTTGTGTGTGAGATGTGAAGCAGGTGCAGCAGCTGTGGATGTGTGATATATGACCTGTGAAGCAGCTTCAGAAGATGTGGATGTGTGACATGTGAAGCAGCTACAGAAGCTGTGGATGTGTGACATGTGAAGCAGTTGCAGCAGCTGTGGATGTGTGACATGTGACCTGTGAAGCAGCTTTAGAAGATGTGGATGTGTGACATGTGAAGCAGCTACATAAGCTGTGGATGTGTGACATGTGAAGCAGTTGCAGCAGCTGTGGATGTGTGACATGTGACATGTGAAGCAGCTGCAGAAGCTGTGGATGTGTGACATGTGAAGCAGGTGTAGCAGCTGTGGATGTGTGAAATGTGAAGCAGCTGCAGCAGCTGCAGTTGAGTGAAATGGGAAGCAGCTGCATCAGCTGTGGATGTGTGACATGTGAAGCAGGTGCAACAGCTGTTGATGTGTGGCATGTGAAATGTGAAGCAGCTGCAGCAGCTGTGGATATGTGACATGTGAAGCAGCTACAGAAGCTGTGGATGTGTGACATGTGAAGCAGTTGCAGTAGCTGTGGATGTGTGACATGTGAAGCAGGTGCAGCAGCTGTGGATATGTGACATGTGAAGCAGCAGTAGCAGCTGTGGATGTGTGACATATGACCAGTGAAGCAGCTGCAGAAGCTGTGGATGTGTGATATGTGAAGCAGCTGTAGCATCTACGGATGTGTGACATGTGAAGCAGCTGCGGCAGCTGTTGATGTGTGACATGTCAAGCAGCTGCAACATCTGCAGATGTGTGACATGTGAAGCAGCTGCAGCAGCTGTGGATGTGTGACATGTGAAGCAGGTGCAGCAGCTGTGGATGTGTGACATGTGACATGTGAAGAGGCAGCTCCAGCATCTGTGGTTGTGTGACATGTGAAGCAGCTGCAGCAGCTGTGGATGTCTAACATGTGAAATGTGGATGTGTGACATGTGAAGAATCTCCAGCAGCTGTGGATGTGTGACATGTGAAGCAGCTGCAGAAGCGGCAGATGTGTGCCATGTGAAGCAGCTGCAGCAGCTGTGGATGTGTGACAATTGAAGCAGGTGCAGCAGCTGTGGATGTGTGGCATGTGACATGTGAAGCAGCTGAAGCAGCTCTGGATGTGTGACATCTGAAGGAGCTGCAGTAGCTGTGGCTGTGTGACATGTGAAGCAGCTGCAGCATCTGCAGATGTGTGACATGTCAAGCAGATGTGGCAGCTGTTTATGTGTGACATGTTAAGCAGCTGCAACATCTGCAGATGTGTGACATGTCAAGCAGCTGCAGCAGCTGTGGATGTGTGACATGTGATGCATGTGCAGCAGCTGTGGATGTGTGACATGTGACATGTGAAGAGGCAGCTGCAGCAACTGTGGATGTGTGACATGTGAAGAAGCTGCAGCAATTGTGGATGTGTGACAAGTGAAGCAGCTGCAGAAGCTGCAGATGTGTGCCATGTGAAGCAGCTGCAGTAGCTGTGGATGTGTGACTTGTGAAGCAGCTGCAGCCTCTGTGGATGTGTGAAAAGTGAAGCAGCTGCAGCAGCTGTGGAAGTGTGACGTATTTCCTGTGAAGCAGCTGCAGAAGCTGTGGATGTGTGACATGTGAAGCAGCTACAGCAGGTGTGGATGTGTGACATGTGAAGCAGTTGCAGCAGCTGTGGATGTGTGACATGTGAAGCAGGTGCAGCAGCTGTGGATATGTGACATCTGATGCAGCTTCAGCCTCTGCGGATGTGTGAAATGTGAAGCAGCTGCAGCAGCTGCAGTTGTGTGATATGTGAAGCAGTTGCAGCAGCTGTGGATGTGTGACATGTGAAGCAGGTGCAGCAGCTGTGGATGTGTGACATGTGACATTTGAAGCATCTGCAGCAGCTGTGGATGTGTGACATGTGAAGCAGCTGCAGTAGCTGTGAATGAGTGACAATGGAAGCAGATGCAGCAGCTGCAGATTTGTGACATGCGAAGCAGCTGCAGCTGCTGTGAATGTGTGACATGTGAAGCAGGTGCAGCAGCTGTGGATATGTGACATGTAACATGTGAATCAGCTGCAACAGCTATGGATGTGTGATATGTGAAGCAGATGCAGCAGCTGCGGATGTGTGACATGTGAAGCAGGTGCAGTAGCTGTGGATGTGTGACATGTGACATGTGAAGCAGCTGCAGCATCTACGGATGTATGACATGTGAAGCAGCTGCAGCAGATGTTGATGTGTGACTTGTGAAGCAGGTGCAGCTGCTGTGAATGTGTGACATCTGAAGCAGCTGCAGCAGCTGTGGGTGTGTGAGATGTGAAGCAGGTGCAGCAGCTGTGGATGTGTGACATGTGAAGCAGCTGGAGCAGATGTGGATGTGTGAAATGTGAAGCAGCTGCAGCAGCTGTGGATGTGTGACATGTGAAGCAGAGGCAGCAGCTGTGGATGTGTGACATGTGACATGTGAAGCAGCTGCAGCAGCTGTGGATGTGTGACATGTAAAGCAGCTGCAGCAGATGTGGATGTATGACATGAAAAGCAGGTGCAGCAGCTGTGGATGTGTGATATGTGGCATGTGAAACAGCTGCAGAAGCTGCAGATGTGTGACATGTGAAGCAGCTGCAGAAGCTGTGGATGTTTCACATGTGAAGCAGGTGCAGCAGATGTGGATGTGTGACATGTGAAGCAGGTGCAGCAGCTGTGTATGTGTGACATGTGACATGTGAATCAGCTGCAGCTGTTGTGGATGTGTGACATGTGAAGCAGCTGCAGCAGCTGCAGTTGTGTGATATGTGAAGCAGTTGCAGCAGCTGTGGATGTGTGACATGTGAAGCAGGTGCAGCAGCTGTGGATGTGTGACATGTGACATTTGAAGCATCTGCAGCAGCTGTGGATGTGTGACATGTGAATCAGCTGCAGTAGCTGTGAATGAGTGACAATGGAAGCATATGCTGCAGCTGCAGATTTGTGACATGCGAAGCAGCTGCAGCTGCTGTGAATGTGTGACATGTGAAGCAGGTGCAGCAGCTGTGGATATGTGACATGTAACATGTGAATCAGCTGCAACACCTATGGATGTGTGATATGTGAAGCAGATGCAGCAGCTGCGGATGTGTGACATGTGAAGCAGGTGCAGTAGCTGTGGATGTGTGACATGTGACATGTGAAGCAGCTGCAGCATCTACGGATGTATGACATGTGAAGCAGCTGCAGCAGATGTGGATGTGTGACTTGTGAAGCAGGTGCAGCTGCTGTGAATGTGTGACATCTGAAGCAGCTGCAGCAGCTGTGGGTGTGTGAGATGTGAAGCAGGTGCAGCAGCTGTGGATGTGTGACATGTGACATGTGAAGCAGCTGGAGCAGATGTGGATGTGTGAAATGTGAAGCAGCTGCAGCAGCTGTGGATGTGTGACATGTGAAGCAGATGCAGCAGCTGTGGATGTGTGACATGTGACATGTGAAGCAGCTGCAGCAGCTGTGGATGTGTGACATGAAAAGCAGGTGCAGCAGCTGTGGATGTGTGATACGTGGCATGTGAAACAGCTGCAGAAGCTGCAGATGTGTGACATGTGAAGCTGCTGCAGAAGCTGTGGATGTTTCACATGTGAAGCAGGTGCAGCAGCTGTGGATGTGTGACATGTGAAGCAGGTGCAGCAGCTGTGTATGTGTGACATGTGACATGTGAATCAGCTGCAGCTGTTGTGGATGTGTGACATGTGAAGCAGCTGCTGCAGCTACGGTTGAATGACGTGAAGCCACTGCAGCATCTTTGAATGTGTGACATGTGAAGCAGGTGCAACATCTGTGGATGTGTGACATGTGACATGCGAAGCAGCTGCAGAATCTGTGGATGTGTGACATGTGAAACAGGTGCAGCAGCTGTGGATGTGTGAAATGTGAAGCAGCTGCAGCAGCTGCGGTTGAGTGAAATGTGAAGCAGCTGCAGCAGCTGTGGATGTGTAACATGTGAAGCAGATGCAACAGCTGTGGATGTGTGACATGTGAAGCAGCTGCAGCAGCTGTGGAGGTGTGACATATGACCAGTGAAGCAGCTGCAGAAGATGTGGATGTGTGACATTTGAAGCAGCTGCAGCAGCTGTGGATGTGTGACATGTGAAACAGTTGCAGCAGCTGTGGATGTGTGACATGTGAAGCAGTTGCAGCAGCTGCAGTTGTGTGATATGTGAAGCAGCTGTAGCATCTGCGGATGTGTGATATGTGAAGCAGCTGCGGCAGCTGTTGATGTGTGACATGGCAAGCAGCTGCAACATCTGCAGATGTGTGACATGTGAAGCAGCTGCAGCAGCTGTGGATGTGTGACATGTGAAGCAGGTGCAGCAGCTGTGGATGTGTGACATGTGACATGTGAAGAGGCAGCTCCAGCATCTGTGGATGTGTGACATGTGAAGCAGCTGCAGCAGCTGTGTATGTCTAACATGTGAAGCAGGTGCTGCAGCTGTGGATGTATGACATGTGAAGCAGCTCCAGCAGCGGTGGATGTGTGACATGTGAAGAAGCTGCAGCAGCTGTGGATGTGTGACATGTGAAGCAGCTGCAGAAGCGGCAGATGTGTGCCATGTGAAGCAGCTGCAGCAGCTGTTGATGTGTGACATTTGAAGCAGGTGCAGCAGCTGTGAATGTGTGACATGTGACATGTGAAGCAGCTGCAGCAGCTCTGGATGTGTGACATGTGAAGGAGCAGCAGCAGCTGTGGATGTGTGACATGTGAAGCAGCTGCAGCATCTGCAGATGTGTGACATGTCAAGCAGCTGTGGCAGATGTGTATGTGTGACATGTCAAGCAGCTGCAACATCTGCAGATGTGTGACATGTCAAGCAGCTGCAGCAGCTGTGGATGTGTGACATGTGATGCAGGTGCAGCAGCTGTGGATGTGTGACATGTGACACGTGAAGAGGCAGCTGCAGCAACTGTGGATGTGTGACATGTGAAGCAGCTGCAGCAGCTGTGGATGTGTGACAAATGAAGCAGCTGCAGAAGCTGCAGATGTGTGCCATGTGAAGCAGCTCCAGCAGCTGTGGATGTGTGACATGTGAAGCAGGTGCAGCAGCTGTGGATGTGTGACATGTGACATGTGAAGAGGCAGCTGCAGCAGATGTGGATGTGTGACATGTAAGCAACTGCAGCAGCTGTGGATGTGTAACATGTGAAGCAGGTGCTGCAGCTGTGGATGTATGACATGTGAAGCAGCTCCAGCAGCTGTGGATGTGTGACATGTGAAGACACTGAAGCAGCTGTGGATGTGTGACATGTGAAGGAGCTGCAGAAGCGGCAGATGTGTGCCATGTGACATGTGAAGCAGCTGCAGCAGCTCTGGATGTGTGACATGTGAAGCAGCTGCAACATCTGCGGATATGTGACATGTGAAGCAGCTGCGGCAGCTGTTGATGTGTGACATGTCAAGCAGCTGCAACATCTGCAGATGTGTGACATGTCAAGCAGCTGCAGAAGCTGTGGATGTGTCACATGACGCAGGTGCAGCAGCTGTGGGTATGTGATATGTGAAGCAGCTGCAGCAGCTGTGGATGTGTGACATTTGAAGCAGATGCAGCAGCTGCAGATTTGTAACATGTGAAGCAGCTGCAGCTGCTGTGGATGTGTGACATGTGAAGCAGCTGCAGCAGCTGCAGTTCAGTGACATGAAGCAGCTGCAGCAACTGTGGATATGTGGCATGTGAAGCAGGTGCAGCATATGCAGATGTTTGATATGTGAAGCAGCTGCAGCAGCTGTGGAGGTGTGACATGTGAAGCAGTTGCAACAGCTGCAGATGTGTGACATGTGAAGCAGCTGAAGCAGCTGTGAATGTGTGACATGTGAAGCAGGTGCAGCAGCTGTGGATGTGTGACATGTGAAGCAGGTGCAGCAGCTGTGGATGTGTGACATGTGACATTTGAAGCATCTGCAGCAGCTGTGGATGTGTGACATGTGAATCAGCTGCAGTAGCTGTGAATGAGTGACAATGGAAGCATATGCTGCAGCTGCAGATTTGTGACATGCGAAGCAGCTGCAGCTGCTGTGAATGTGTGACATGTGAAGCAGGTGCAGCAGCTGTGGATATGTGACATGTAACATGTGAATCAGCTGCAACACCTATGGATGTGTGATATGTGAAGCAGATGCAGCAGCTGCGGATGTGTGACATGTGAAGCAGGTGCAGTAGCTGTGGATGTGTGACATGTGACATGTGAAGCAGCTGCAGCATCTACGGATGTATGACATGTGAAGCAGCTGCAGCAGATGTGGATGTGTGACTTGTGAAGCAGGTGCAGCTGCTGTGAATGTGTGACATCTGAAGCAGCTGCAGCAGCTGTGGGTGTGTGAGATGTGAAGCAGGTGCAGCAGCTGTGGATGTGTGACATGTGACATGTGAAGCAGCTGGAGCAGATGTGGATGTGTGAAATGTGAAGCAGCTGCAGCAGCTGTGGATGTGTGACATGTGAAGCAGATGCAGCAGCTGTGGATGTGTGACATGTGACATGTGAAGCAGCTGCAGCAGCTGTGGATGTGTGACATGAAAAGCAGGTGCAACAGCTGTGGATGTGTGATATGTGGCATGTGAAACAGCTGCAGAAGCTGCAGATGTGTGACATGTGAAGCTGCTGCAGAAGCTGTGGATGTTTCACATGTGAAGCAGGTGCAGCAGCTGTGGATGTGTGACATGTGAAGCAGGTGCAGCAGCTGTGTATGTGTGACATGTGACATGTGAATCAGCTGCAGCTGTTGTGGATGTGTGACATGTGAAGCAGCTGCTGCAGCTACGGTTGAATGACGTGAAGCCACTGCAGCATCTTTGAATGTGTGACATGTGAAGTAGGTGCAACATCTGTGGATGTGTGACATGTGACATGCGAAGCAGCTGCAGAATCTGTGGATGTGTGACATGTGAAACAGGTGCAGCAGCTGTGGATGTGTGAAATGTGAAGCAGCTGCAGCAGCTGCGGTTGAGTGAAATGTGAAGCAGCTGCAGCAGCTGTGGATGTGTAACATGTGAAGCAGATGCAACAGCTGTGGATGTGTGACATGTGAAGCAGCTGCAGCAGCTGTGGAGGTGTGACATATGACCAGTGAAGCAGCTGCAGAAGATGTGGATGTGTGACATTTGAAGCAGCTGCAGCAGCTGTGGATGTGTGACATGTGAAACAGTTGCAGCAGCTGTGGATGTGTGACATGTGAAGCAGTTGCAGCAGCTGCAGTTGTGTGATATGTGAAGCAGCTGTAGCATCTGCGGATGTGTGATATGTGAAGCAGCTGCGGCAGCTGTTGATGTGTGACATGGCAAGCAGCTGCAACATCTGCAGATGTGTGACATGTGAAGCAGCTGCAGCAGCTGTGGATGTGTGACATGTGAAGCAGGTGCAGCAGCTGTGGATGTGTGACATGTGACATGTGAAGAGGCAGCTCCAGCATCTGTGGATGTGTGACATGTGAAGCAGCTGCAGCAGCTGTGTATGTCTAACATGTGAAGCAGGTGCTGCAGCTGTGGATGTATGACATGTGAAGCAGCTCCAGCAGCTGTGGATGTGTGACATGTGAAGAAGCTGCAGCAGCTGTGGATGTGTGACATGTGAAGCAGCTGCAGAAGCGGCAGATGTGTGCCATGTGAAGCAGCTGCAGCAGCTGTTGATGTGTGACATTTGAAGCAGGTGCAGCAGCTGTGAATGTGTGACATGTGACATGTGAAGCAGCAGCAGCAGCTGTGGATATGTGATATGTGAAGCAGCTGCAGCAGCTGTGGATGTGTGACATTTGAAGCAGTTGCAGCAGCTGCAGATGTGTGACATGTGAAGCAGCTGCAGCTGATGTGGATGTGTGAATTGTGAAGCAGCTGCAGCAGCTGCAGTTCAGTGGCTTGAAACAGCTGCAGCAGCTGTGGATGTGTGACATGTGAAGCAGTTGCAACAGCTGCATATGTGTGACATGTGAAGCAGCTGCAGTGGCTGTGAATGTGTAACATGTGAAGCAGGTGCAGCAGCTGTGGATGTATGACATGTAACATGTGAATCAGCTGCAACAGCTGTGGATGTGTGATATGTGAATCAGCTGCAGCAGCTGTGGATGTGTGACATGTGAAGCAGATGCAGCAGCTGCCGATGTGTGACATGTGAAGCAGGTGCAGTAGCTGTGGAAGTGTGATATGTGGCATGTGAAGCAGTTGCAGCAGCTGTGGATGTGTGACATGTGAAGCATCTGCAGCAGCGGTGGGTGTGTGATATGTGAAACAGCTGCAGAATCTGCAGATGTGTGACATGTTAGTCAGCTACAGCAGCTGTGGATGTGTGACATGTGAAGCAGGTGCAGCAGCTGTGGATGTTGACATGTGACATGTGAAGCATCTGCAGCAGCTGTGGATGTGTGACATGTGAAGCAACTGCATCAGATGTGAATGTGTGACATGTGACATGTGAAGAGGCAGCTGCAGCAGCTGTGGATGTGTGACATGTGAAGAAGATGCAGCAGCTGTGGATGTGTAACATGTGAAGCAGGTGCTGCAGCTGTAGATGTATGACATGTGAAGCAGCTCCAGAGCTGTGGATGTGTGACATGTGAAGAAGATGCAGCAGCTGTGGATGTGTGACAAGTGAAGCAGCTGCAGATCTGTGCCATGTGAAGCAGCTGCAGCAGCTGAGGATGTGTGACATGTGAAGCTGGTGCAGCAGCTGTGGATGTGTGACATGTGACATGTGAAGCAGGTGCAGCAGCTGTGGATGTGTGACATGTGAAGCAGCTGCTGTGGTTGTGTGAGATGTGAAGCAGCTGTGGATGTGTGACATGTGAAGCAGGTGCAGCAGCTGTGGATGTGTGACATGTGAAGCAGCTGAAGCAGCTGTGGCTGTGTGACATGTGAATCAGCTGCAGCAGCTGTGGTTGTGTGACATGTGAAGCAGGTGCAGCAGCTGTGGATGTGTGACCTGTGAAGCAGCTGCAGCAGCTGCAGTAGCTGTGAACGTGTGACATGTGAAGCAGCTGCAGCATCTGCAGATGTGTGCCATGTGAAGCGGTTGCAACAGCTGCAGATCTGTGACATGTGAAGCAGCTTTAGCAGCTGTGGATGTGTGACATGTGAAGCAGGTACAGCAGCTGTGGATGTGTGACAGGTAACATGTGAAGCACCAGCAGCTGTGGATATGTGATATGTGAAGCAGCTGCAGCAGCTGTGGATGTGTGACATTTGAAGCAGATGTATCAGCTGCAGATGTGTGACATGTGAAGCAGATGCAGCAGCTGCCGATGTGTGACATGTGAAGCAGGTGCAGTAGCTGTTGATGTGTGATATGTGACATGTGAAGCAGCTGCAGCAGCTGTGGATTGTGACATGTGAAGCATCTGCAGCAGCCGTGGGTGTGTGATATGTGAAACAGCTGCAGAAGCTGCAGATGTGTGACATGTTAATCAGCTGCAGCAGCTGTGGATGTGTGACATGTGAAGCAGGTGCAGCAGCTGTGGATGTGTGACATGTGACATGTGAAGCATCTGCAGCAGCTGTGGATGTGTGACATGTGAAGCAACTAAAGCAGCTGTGAATTAGTGACATGTGAAGCAGCTGCAGCAGCTGTGGATGTGTAATATGTGAAGCAGGTGCTGCAGCTGTGGATGTATGACATGTGAACCAGCTCCAGAGCTGTGGATGTGTGACATGTGAAGAAGCTGCAGCAGCTGTGGACGTGTGACAAGTGAAGCAACTTCAGAAGCTGCAGATATGCGCCATGTGAAGCAGCTGCAGCAGCTGTGGATGTTTGACATGTGAAGCAGGTGCAGCAGCTGTGGATGTGTGACATGTGACATTTGAAGCAGCTACAGCAGCTGTGGATGTGTGACATGTGAAGCAGCTGCTGTGGTTGTGTGGCATGTGAAGCAGCTGCATCCGCTGTGGCTGTGTGACATGTGAAGCAACTGCAGCAGCTGTGGATGTGTGACCTGTGAAGCAGCTGCAGCAGCTGTGGATGTGTGACATGTGAAGCAGGTTCAGCAGCTGTGGATGTGTGACCTGTGATGCAGCTGCAGCAGCTGCAGTAGCTGTGGATGTGTGACATGTGAAGCAGCTGCAGCATCTGCTGATATGTGCCATGTGAAGTGGTTGCAACAGCTGCAGATGTGTGACATGTGAAGCAGCTTTAGCAGCTGTGGATGTGTGACATGTGAAGCAGGTGAAGCATCTTTGGATGTGTGACAGGTAACATGTGAAGCAGCAGCAGGAGCTGTGTATATTTTATATGTGAAGCAGCTGCAGCAGCTGTGGATGTGTGACATTTGAAGCAGATGCAGCAGCTTTGGATGTGTGACAAGTGAATCAGCTGCAGCTGCTGTGGATGTGTGACATGTGAAGCAGGTGCAGCATATGCAGATGTATGACATGTGAAGCAGCTGCAGAAGGTGTGGATGTATGACATGTGAAGCAGTTGCAACAGCTGCTGATGTGTGACATGTGACGCAGCTGCAGCAGCTGTGAATGTGTGACATGTGAAGCATGTGCAGCAGCTGTGGATGTGTGACATGTAACATGTGAATCAGCTGCAACAGCTATGGATGTGTGATATGTGAATCAGCTGCAGCAGCTGTGGATGTGTGACATGTGACATGTGAAGCAGATGCAGCAGCTGCGGATGTGTGACATGTGAAGCAGGTGCAGTAGCTGTGGATGTGTGACATGTGACATGTGAAGCAGCTGCAGCAGCTGTGGATGTGTGATATGTGAAGCATCTGCAGCAGCAGTGGGTGTGTGATATGTGAAATAGCTGCAGAAGCTGCAGATGTTTGACATTTGAATCAGCTGCAGCAGCCGTGGATGTGTGACATGTGAAGCAGGTGCAGCAGCTGTGGATGTGTGACATGTGACATTTGAAGCATCTGCAGCAGCTGTGGATGTGTGACATGTGAAGCAGCTGCAGTAGCTGTAAATGAGTGACATGTGAAGCAGCTGCAGCAGCTGTGGATGTGTGACATGTGAAGCCTATGCAGCAGCTGTGGATGTGTTACATGTGAAGCAGCTGCAGCAGCTGCAGTTGTGTGATATGTGAAGCAGTTGCAGCAGCTGTGGATGTGTGACATGTGAAGCAGGTGCAGCAGCTGTGGATGTGTGACATGTGACATTTGAAGCATCTGCAGCAGCTGTGGATGTGTGACATGTGAATCAGCTGCAGTAGCTGTGAATGAGTGACAATGGAAGCATATGCTGCAGCTGCAGATTTGTGACATGCGAAGCAGCTGCAGCTGCTGTGAATGTGTGACATGTGAAGCAGGTGCAGCAGCTGTGGATATGTGACATGTAACATGTGAATCAGCTGCAACACCTATGGATGTGTGATATGTGAAGCAGATGCAGCAGCTGCGGATGTGTGACATGTGAAGCAGGTGCAGTAGCTGTGGATGTGTGACATGTGACATGTGAAGCAGCTGCAGCATCTACGGATGTATGACATGTGAAGCAGCTGCAGCAGATGTGGATGTGTGACTTGTGAAGCAGGTGCAGCTGCTGTGAATGTGTGACATCTGAAGCAGCTGCAGCAGCTGTGGGTGTGTGAGATGTGAAGCAGGTGCAGCAGCTGTGGATGTGTGACATGTGACATGTGAAGCAGCTGGAGCAAATGTGGATGTGTGAAATGTGAAGCAGCTGCAGCAGCTGTGGATGTGTGACATGTGAAGCAGATGCAGCAGCTGTGGATGTGTGACATGTGACATGTGAAGCAGCTGCAGCAGCTGTGGATGAGTGACATGTAAAGCAGCTGCAGCAGATGTGGATGTGTGACATGAAAAGCAGGTGCAGCAGCTGTGGATGTGTGATACGTGGCATGTGAAACAGCTGCAGAAGCTGCAGATGTGTGACATGTGAAGCTGCTGCAGAAGCTGTGGATGTTTCACATGTGAAGCAGGTGCAGCAGCTGTGGATGTGTGACATGTGAAGCAGGTGCAGCAGCTGTGTATGTGTGACATGTGACATGTGAATCAGCTGCAGCTGTTGTGGATGTGTGACATGTGAAGCAGCTGCTGCAGCTACGGTTGAATGACGTGAAGCCACTGCAGCATCTTTGAATGTGTGACATGTGAAGCAGGTGCAACATCTGTGGATGTGTGACATGTGACATGCGAAGCAGCTGCAGAATCTGTGGATGTGTGACATGTGAAACAGGTGCAGCAGCTGTGGATGTGTGAAATGTGAAGCAGCTGCAGCAGCTGCGGTTGAGTGAAATGTGAAGCAGCTGCAGCAGCTGTGGATGTGTAACATGTGAAGCAGATGCAACAGCTGTGGATGTGTGACATGTGAAGCAGCTGCAGCAGCTGTGGAGGTGTGACATATGACCAGTGAAGCAGCTGCAGAAGATGTGGATGTGTGACATTTGAAGCAGCTGCAGCAGCTGTGGATGTGTGACATGTGAAACAGTTGCAGCAGCTGTGGATGTGTGACATGTGAAGCAGTTGCAGCAGCTGCAGTTGTGTGATATGTGAAGCAGCTGTAGCATCTGCGGATGTGTGATATGTGAAGCAGCTGCGGCAGCTGTTGATGTGTGACATGTCAAGCAGCTGCAACATCTGCAGATGTGTGACATGTGAAGCAGCTGCAGCAGCTGTGGATGTGTGACATGTGAAGCAGGTGCAGCAGCTGTGGATGTGTGACATGTGAAGCAGCTCCAGCAGCTGTGGATGTGTGACATGTGAAGAGGCAGCTCCAGCATCTGTGGATGTGTGACATGTGAAGCAGCTGCAGCAGCTGTGTATGTCTAACATGTGAAGCAGGTGCTGCAGCTGTGGATGTATGACATGTGAAGCAGCTCCAGCAGCTGTGGATGTGTGACATGTGAAGAAGCTGCAGCAGCTGTGGATGTGTGACATGTGAAGCAGCTGCAGAAGCGGCAGATGTGTGCCATGTGAAGCAGCTGCAGCAGCTGTGGATGTGTGACATTTGAAGCAGGTGCAGCAGCTGTGAATGTGTGACATGTGACATGTGAAGCAGCTGCAGCAGCTCTGGATGAGTGACATGTGAAGGAGCAGGAGCAGCTGTGGATGTGTGACATGTGAAGCAGCTGCAGCATCTGCAGATGTGTGACATGTCAAGCAGCTGTGGCAGATGTGTATGTGTGACATGTCAAGCAGCTGCAACATCTGCAGATGTGTGACATGTCAAGCAGCTGCAGCAGCTGTGGATGTGTGACATGTGATGCAGGTGCAGCAGCTGTGGATGTGTGACATGTGACACGTGAAGAGGCAGCTGCAGCAACTGTGGATGTGTGACATGTGAAGCAGCTGCAGCAGCTGTGGATGTGTGACAAATGAAGCAGCTGCAGAAGCTGCAGATGTGTGCCATGTGAAGCAGCTCCAGCAGCTGTGGATGTGTGACATGTGAAGCAGGTGCAGCAGCTGTGGATGTGTGACATGTGACATGTGAAGAGGCAGCTGCTGCAGATGTGGATGTGTGACATGTAAGCAACTGCAGCAGCTGTGGATGTGTAACATGTGAAGCAGGTGCTGCAGCTGTGGATGTATGACATGTGAAGCAGCTCCAGCAGCTGTGGATGTGTGACATGTGAAGACACTGAAGCAGCTGTGGATGTGTGACATGTGAAGCAGCTGCAGAAGCGGCAGATGTGTGCCATGTGACATGTGAAGCAGCTGCAGCAGCTCTGGATGTGTGACATGTGAAGCAGCTGCAACATCTGCGGATATGTGACATGTGAAGCAGCTTCGGCAGCTGTTGATGTGTGATATGTGAAGCATCTGCAGCAACAGTGGGTGTGTGATATGTGAAATAGCTGCAGAAGCTGCAGATGTTTGACATTTGAATCAGCTGCAGCAGCCGTGGATGTGTGACATGTGAAGCAGGTGCAGCAGCTGTGGATGTGTGACATGTGACATTTGAAGCATCTGCAGCAGCTGTGGATGTGTGACATGTGAAGCAGCTGCAGTAGCTGTAAATGAGTGACATGTGAAGCAGCTGCAGCAGCTGTGGATGTGTGACATGTGAAGCCTATGCAGCAGCTGTGGATGTGTTACATGTGAAGCAGCTGCAGCAGCTGCAGTTGTGTGATATGTGAAGCAGTTGCAGCAGCTGTGGATGTGTGACATGTGAAGCAGGTGCAGCAGCTGTGGATGTGTGACATGTGACATTTGAAGCATCTGCAGCAGCTGTGGATGTGTGACATGTGAATCAGCTGCAGTAGCTGTGAATGAGTGACAATGGAAGCATATGCTGCAGCTGCAGATTTGTGACATGCGAAGCAGCTGCAGCTGCTGTGAATGTGTGACATGTGAAGCAGGTGCAGCAGCTGTGGATATGTGACATGTAACATGTGAATCAGCTGCAACACCTATGGATGTGTGATATGTGAAGCAGATGCAGCAGCTGCGGATGTGTGACATGTGAAGCAGGTGCAGTAGCTGTGGATGTGTGACATGTGACATGTGAAGCAGCTGCAGCATCTACGGATGTATGACATGTGAAGCAGCTGCAGCAGATGTGGATGTGTGACTTGTGAAGCAGGTGCAGCTGCTGTGAATGTGTGACATCTGAAGCAGCTGCAGCAGCTGTGGGTGTGTGAGATGTGAAGCAGGTGCAGCAGCTGTGGATGTGTGACATGTGACATGTGAAGCAGCTGGAGCAGATGTGGATGTGTGAAATGTGAAGTAGCTGCAGCAGCTGTGGATGTGTGACATGTGAAGCAGATGCAGCAGCTGTGGATGTGTGACATGTGACATGTGAAGCAGCTGCAGCAGCTGTGGATGAGTGACATGTAAAGCAGCTGCAGCAGATGTGGATGTGTGACATGAAAAGCAGGTGCAGCAGCTGTGGATGTGTGATACGTGGCATGTGAAACAGCTGCAGAAGCTGCAGATGTGTGACATGTGAAGCTGCTGCAGAAGCTGTGGATGTTTCACATGTGAAGCAGGTGCAGCAGCTGTGGATGTGTGACATGTGAAGCAGGTGCAGCAGCTGTGTATGTGTGACATGTGACATGTGAATCAGCTGCAGCTGTTGTGGATGTGTGACATGTGAAGCAGCTGCTGCAGCTACGGTTGAATGACGTGAAGCCACTGCAGCATCTTTGAATGTGTGACATGTGAAGCAGGTGCAACATCTGTGGATGTGTGACATGTGACATGCGAAGCAGCTGCAGAATCTGTGGATGTGTGACATGTGAAACAGGTGCAGCAGCTGTGGATGTGTGAAATGTGAAGCAGCTGCAGCAGCTGCGGTTGAGTGAAATGTGAAGCAGCTGCAGCAGCTGTGGATGTGTAACATGTGAAGCAGATGCAACAGCTGTGGATGTGTGACATGTGAAGCAGCTGCAGCAGCTGTGGAGGTGTGACATATGACCAGTGAAGCAGCTGCAGAAGATGTGGATGTGTGACATTTGAAGCAGCTGCAGCAGCTGTGGATGTGTGACATGTGAAACAGTTGCAGCAGCTGTGGATGTGTGACATGTGAAGCAGTTGCAGCAGCTGCAGTTGTGTGATATGTGAAGCAGCTGTAGCATCTGCGGATGTGTGATATGTGAAGCAGCTGCGGCAGCTGTTGATGTGTGACATGTCAAGCAGCTGCAACATCTGCAGATGTGTGACATGTGAAGCAGCTGCAGCAGCTGTGGATGTGTGACATGTGAAGCAGGTGCAGCAGCTGTGGATGTGTGACATGTGACATGTGAAGAGGCAGCTCCAGCATCTGTGGATGTGTGACATGTGAAGCAGCTGCAGCAGCTGTGTATGTCTAACATGTGAAGCAGGTGCTGCAGCTGTGGATGTATGACATGTGAAGCAGCTCCAGCAGCTGTGGATGTGTGACATGTGAAGAAGCTGCAGCAGCTGTGGATGTGTGACATGTGAAGCAGCTGCAGAAGCGGCAGATGTGTGCCATGTGAAGCAGCTGCAGCAGCTGTGGATGTGTGACATTTGAAGCAGGTGCAGCAGCTGTGAATGTGTGACATGTGACATGTGAAGCAGCTGCAGCAGCTCTGGATGAGTGACATGTGAAGGAGCAGCAGCAGCTGTGGATGTGTGACATGTGAAGCAGCTGCAGCATCTGCAGATGTGTGACATGTCAAGCAGCTGTGGCAGATGTGTATGTGTGGCATGTCAAGCAGCTGCAACATCTGCAGATGTGTGACATGTCAAGCAGCTGCAGCAGCTGTGGATGTGTGACATGTGATGCAGGTGCAGCAGCTGTGGATGTGTGACATGTGACACGTGAAGAGGCAGCTGCAGCAACTGTGGATGTGTGACATGTGAAGCAGCTGCAGCAGCTGTGGATGTGTGACAAATGAAGCAGCTGCAGAAGCTGCAGATGTGTGCCATGTGAAGCAGCTCCAGCAGCTGTGGATGTGTGACATGTGAAGCAGGTGCAGCAGCTGTGGATGTGTGACATGTGACATGTGAAGAGGCAGCTGCTGCAGATGTGGATGTGTGACATGTAAGCAACTGCAGCAGCTGTGGATGTGTAACATGTGAAGCAGGTGCTGCAGCTGTGGATGTATGACATGTGAAGCAGCTCCAGCAGCTGTGGATGTGTGACATGTGAAGACACTGAAGCAGCTGTGGATGTGTGACATGTGAAGCAGCTGCAGAAGCGGCAGATGTGTGCCATGTGACATGTGAAGCAGCTGCAGCAGCTCTGGATGTGTGACATGTGAAGCAGCTGCAACATCTGCGGATATGTGACATGTGAAGCAGCTGCGGCAGCTGTTGATGTGTGACATGTCAAGCAGCTGCAACATCTGCAGATGTGTGACATGTCAAGCAGCTGCAGAAGCTGTGGATGTGTCACATGATGCAGGTGCAGCAGCTGTGGGTATGTGATATGTGAAGCAGCTGCAGCAGCTGTGGATGTGTGACATTTGAAGCAGATGCAGCAGCTGCAGATTTGTGACATGTGAAGCAGCTGCAGCTGCTGTGGATGTGTGACATGTGAAGCAGCTGCAGCAGCTGCAGTTCAGTGACATGAAGCAGCTGCAACAACTGTGGATATGTGGCATGTGAAGCAGGTGCAGCATATGCAGATGTTTGATATGTGAAGCAGCTGCAGCAGCTGTGGAGGTGTGACATGTGAAGCAGTTGCAACAGCTGCAGATGTGTGACATGTGAAGCAGCTGAAGCAGCTGTGAATGTGTGACATGTGAAGCAGGTGCAGTAGCTGTGGATGTGTGACATGTGACATGTGAAGCAGCTGCAGCATCTTCAGATGTATGACATGTGAAGCAGCTGCAGCAGCTGTGGATGTTTGACATGTGAAGCAGCTGCCACAGCTGCAGATGTGTGACATGTGAAGCAGCTGCAGTAGATGTGGATGTGTGTCATGTGAAGCAGTTGCTGCAGCTGTGGATGTGTGACATGTGACCTGTGAAGCAGCTTCAGAAGATGTGGATGTGTGACATGTGAAGCAGCTACAGAAGCTGTGGATGTGTGACATGTGAAGCAGTTGCAGCAGCTGTGGATGTGTGACATGTGACATGTGAAGCAGCTGCAGAAGCTGTGGATGTGTGGCATGTGAAGCAGGTGTAGCAGCTGTGGATGTGTGAAATGTGAAGCAGCTGCAGCAGCTGCGGTTGAGTGAAATGTGAAGCAGCTGCATCAGCTGTGGATGTGTGACATGTGAAGCAGGTGCAACAGCTGTGGATGTGTGACATGTGAAGCAGGTGCAACAGCTGTTGATGTGTGGCATGTGAAATGTGAAGCAGCTGCAGCAGCTGTGGATGTGTGACATGTGAAGCAGCTACAGAAGCTGTGGATGTGTGACATGTGAAGCAGTTGCAGTAGCTGTGGATGTGTGACATGTGAAGCAGGTGCAGCAGCTGTGCATATGTGACATGTGAAGCAGCAGCAGCAGCTGTGGATGTGTGACATATGACCAGTGAAGCAGCTGCAGAAGCTGTGGATGTGTGATATGTGAAGCAGCTGTAGCATCTGCGGATGTGTGACATGTGAAGCAGCTGCGGCAGCTGTTGATGTGTGACATGTCAAGCAGCTGTAACATCTGCAGATGTGTGACATGTGAAGCAGCTGCAGCAGCTGTGGATGTGTGACATGTGAAGCAGGTGCAGCAGCTGTGGATGTGTGACATGTGACATATGAAGAGGCAGCTCCAGCATCTGTGGTTGTGTGACATGTGAAGCAGCTGCAGCAGCTGTGGATGTCTAACATGTGAAGCAGGTGCTGCAGCTGTGGATGTATGACATGTGAAGCAGCTCCAGAAGTTATGGATGTGTGACATGTGAAGAATCTGCAGCAGCTGTGGATGTGTGACATGTGAAGCAGCTGCAGAAGCGGCAGATGTGTGCCATGTGAAGCAGCTGCAGCAGCTGTGGATGTGTGACATTTGAAGCAGGTGCAGCAGCTGTGGATGTGTGACATGTGACATGTGAAGCTGCTGCAGCAGCTCTGGATGTGTGACATCTGAAGGAGCTGCAGTAGCTGTGGCTGTGTGACATGTGAAGCAGCTGCAGCATCTGCAGATGTGTGACATGTCAAGCAGATGTGGCAGCTGTTTATGTGTGACATGTTAAGCAGCTGCAACATCTGCAGATGTGTGACATGTCAAGCAGCTGCAGCAGCTGTGGATGTGTGACATGTGATGCATGTGCAGCAGCTGTGGATGTGTGACATGTGACATGTGAAGAGGGAGCTGCAGAAACTGTGGATGTGTGACATGTGAAGAAGCTGCAGCAATTTTGGATGTGTGACAAGTGAAGCAGCTGCAGAAGCTGCAGATGTGTGCCATGTGAAGCAGCTGCAGTAGCTGTGGATGTGTGACATGTGAAGCAGCTGCAGCCTCTGTGGATGTGTGAAAAGTGAAGCAGCTGCAGCAGCTGTGGAAGTGTGACGTATGTCCTGTGAAGCAGCTGCAGAAGCTGTGGATGTGTGACATGTGAAGCAGCTACAGCAGGTGTGGATGTGTGACATGTGAAGCAGTTGCAGCAGCTGTGGATGTGTGACATGTGAAGCAGGTGCAGCAGCTGTGGATATGTGACATCTGATGCAGCTTCAGCCTCTGCGGATGTGTGAAATGTGAAGCAGCTGCAGCAGCTGTGGATGTGTGACATATGACCTGTGACGCAGCTGCTGAAGCTGCAGATGTTTGACATGTGAAGCAGCTACAGCAGCTGTGAATGTGTGACATGTGAAGCAGTTGCAGCAGCTGTGGATGTGTGACATGTGAAGCAGCTGCAGCAGCTGCAGTTGTGTGATATGTGAACCAGCTGCATCATCTGTGGATGTGTGACATGTGAAGCAGCTGCGGCAGCTGTGGATGTGTGACATGTGAAGCAGGTGCAGCAGCTGTGGATGTTGTGACATGTGATATGTGAAGATGCAGCTGCAGTAGCTGTGGATGTGTGACATGTGAAACAGCTGCAGCAGCTGTGGATGTGTAACATGTGAAGCAGGTGCTGCAGCTGTTGATGTATGACATGTGTAGCAGCTCCAGCAGCTGTGGATGTGTGACATGTGAAGAAGCTGAAGCAGCTGTGGATATGTGTGACATGTGAAGCAGCTGCAGAAGCGGCAGATGTGTGCCATGTGAAGCAGCTGCAGCAGCTGTGGATGTGTGACATGTGAAGCAGGTGCAGCAGCTGTGGATGTGTGACATGTGACATGTGAAGCAGCTGCAGCAGCTCTGGATGTGTGACATGTGAAGGAGCTGCAGCAGCTGTGGATCATTGACATGTGAAGCAGCTGCAGCATATGTGGATATGTGACATGTCAAGCAGCTGCGGCAGCTGTTGATGTGTGACATGTCAAGCATCTGCAACATCTGCAGATGTGTGACATGTCAAGCAGCTGCAGAAGCTGTGGATGTGTGACATGTGTGCCGGTGCAGCAGCTGTGGATGTGTGAAATGTGACATGTGACATGTGAAGAGGCAGCTGCAGCAGCTGTGGATGTGTGACATGTGAAGCAGCTGCAGCAGCTGTGGATGTGTTATATGTGAAGCAGGTGCTGCAGCTGTGGATGTATGACATGTGAAGCAGCTCCAGAGCTGTGGATGTTTGACATGTGAAGAAGCTGCAGCAGCTGTGGATGTGTGACAAGTGAAGCAGCTGCAGAAGCTGCAGATCTGTGCCATGTGAAGCAGCTGCAGCAGATGTGGATGTGTGACATGTGAAGCAGGTGCAGCAGCTGTGGATGTGTGACATGTAACATGTGAAGGAGCTGCAGCAGCTTTCGATGTGTGATATATGAAGCAGCTGCAGCAGCTGTGGATGTGTGACATGTGAAGCAGCTGCATCAGCTGTGGCTGTGTGACATGTGAAGCAGCTGCAGCAGCTGTGGATGTGTGACCTGTGAAGCAGCAGAAGCAGCTGTGGATGTGTGACATGTGAAGCAGGTGCAGCAGCTGTGGATGTGTGACCTGTGAAGCAGCTGCAGCAGCTGCAGTAGCTGTGAACGTGTGACATGTGAAGCAGCTGCAGCATCTGCAGATGTGTGCCATGTGAAGCGGTTGCAACAGCTGCAGATGTGTGACATGTGAAGCCGCTTTAGCAGCTGTGGATGTGTGACATTTGAAGCAGGAGCAGCAGCTGTGGATGTGTGACAGGTAACATATGAAGCAGCAGCAGCTGTGGATATGTGATATGTGAAGCAGCTGCAGCAGCTGTGGATGTGTGACATTTGAAGCAGTTGCATCAGCTGCAGATGTGTGACATGTGAAGCAGCTGCAGCTAATGTGGATGTGTGAATTGTGAAGCAGCTGCAGCAGCTGCAGTTCAGTGGCTTGAAACAGCTGCAGCAGCTGTGGATGTGTGACATGTGAAGCAGTTGCAACAGCTGCATATGTGTGACATGTGAAGCAGCTGCAGCGGCTGTGGATGTGTGATATGTGAATCAGCTGCAGCAGCTGTGGATGTGTGACATGTGAAGCAGATGCAGCAGCTGCCGATGTGTGACATGTGAAGCAGGTGCAGTAGCTGTGGAAGTGTGATATGTGGCATGTGAAGCAGTTGCAGCAGCTGTGGATGTGTGACATGTGAAGCATCTGCAGCAGCAGTGGGTGTGTGATATGTGAAACAGCTGCAGAATCTGCAGATGTGTGACATGTTAGTCAGCTACAGCAGCTGTGGATGTGTGACATGTGAAGCAGGTGCAGCAGCTGTGGATGTTGACATGTGACATGTGAAGCATCTGCAGCAGCTGTGGATGTGTGACATGTGAAGCAACTGCATCAGATGTGAATGTGTGACATGTGACATGTGAAGAGGCAGCTGCAGCAGCTGTGGATGTGTGACATGTGAAGAAGATGCAGCAGCTGTGGATGTGTAACATGTGAAGCAGGTGCTGCAGCTGTAGATGTATGACATGTGAAGCAGCTCCAGAGCTGTGGATGTGTGACATGTGAAGAAGATGCAGCAGCTGTGGATGTGTGACAAGTGAAGCAGCTGCAGATCTGTGCCATGTGAAGCAGCTGCAGCAGCTGAGGATGTGTGACATGTGAAGCTGGTGCAGCAGCTGTGGATGTGTGACATGTGAAGCAGGTGCAGCAGCTGTGGATGTGTGACATGTGAAGCAGCTGCTGTGGTTGTGTGAGATGTGAAGCAGCTTTGGATGTGTGACATGTGAAGCAGGTGCAGCAGCTGTGGATGTGTGACATGTGAAGCAGCTGAAGCAGCTGTGGCTGTGTGACATGTGAATCAGCTGCAGCAGCTGTGGTTGTGTGACATGTGAAGCAGGTGCAGCAGCTGTGGATGTGTGACCTGTGAAGCAGCTGCAGCAGCTGCAGTAGCTGTGAACGTGTGACATGTGAAGCAGCTGCAGCATCTGCAAATTGGTGCCATGTGAAGCGGTTGCAACAGCTGCAGATGTGTGACATGTGAAGCCGCTTTAGCAGCTGTGGATGTGTGACATTTGAAGCAGGAGCAGCAGCTGTGGATGTGTGACAGGTAACATGTGAAGCAGCAGCAGCAGCTGTGGATATGTGATATGTGAAGCAGCTGCAGCAGCTGTGGATGTGTGACATTTGAAGCAGTTGCAGCAGCTGCAGATGTGTGACATGTGAAGCAGCTGCAGCTGATGTGGATGTGTGAATTGTGAAGCAGCTGCAGCAGCTGCAGTTCAGTGGCTTGAAACAGCTGCAGCAGCTGTGGATGTGTGACATGTGAAGCAGTTGCAACAGCTGCATATGTGTGACATGTGAAGCAGCTGCAGTGGCTGTGAATGTGTAACATGTGAAGCAGGTGCAGCAGCTGTGGATGTATGACATGTAACATGTGAATCAGCTGCAACAGCTGTGGATGTGTGATATGTGAATCAGCTGCAGCAGCTGTGGATGTGTGACATGTGAAGCAGATGCAGCAGCTGCCGATGTGTGACATGTGAAGCAGGTGCAGTAGCTGTGGAAGTGTGATATGTGGCATGTGAAGCAGTTGCAGCAGCTGTGGATGTGTGACATGTGAAGCATCTGCAGCAGCGGTGGGTGTGTGATATGTGAAACAGCTGCAGAATCTGCAGATGTGTGACATGTTAGTCAGCTACAGCAGCTGTGGATGTGTGACATGTGAAGCAGGTGCAGCAGCTGTGGATGTTGACATGTGACATGTGAAGCATCTGCAGCAGCTGTGGATGTGTGACATGTGAAGCAACTGCATCAGATGTGAATGTGTGACATGTGACATGTGAAGAGGCAGCTGCAGCAGCTGTGGATGTGTGACATGTGAAGAAGATGCAGCAGCTGTGGATGTGTAACATGTGAAGCAGGTGCTGCAGCTGTAGATGTATGACATGTGAAGCAGCTCCAGAGCTGTGGATGTGTGACATGTGAAGAAGATGCAGCAGCTGTGGATGTGTGACAAGTGAAGCAGCTGCAGATCTGTGCCATGTGAAGCAGCTGCAGCAGCTGAGGATGTGTGACATGTGAAGCTGGTGCAGCAGCTGTGGATGTGTGACATGTGACATGTGAAGCAGGTGCAGCAGCTGTGGATGTGTGACATGTGAAGCAGCTGCTGTGGTTGTGTGAGATGTGAAGCAGCTGTGGATGTGTGACATGTGAAGCAGCTGAAGCAGCTGTGGCTGTGTGACATGTGAATCAGCTGCAGCAGCTGTGGTTGTGTGACATGTGAAGCAGGTGCAGCAGCTGTGGATGTGTGACCTGTGAAGCAGCTACAGCAGCTGCAGTAGCTGTGAACGTGTGACATGTGAAGCAGCTGCAGCATCTGCAGATGTGTGCCATGTGAAGCGGTTGCAACAGCTGCAGATCTGTGATATGTGAAGCAGCTTTAGCAGCTGTGGATGTGTGACATGTGAAGCAGGTACAGCAGCTGTGGATGTGTGACAGGTAACATGTGAAGCACCAGCAGCTGTGGATATGTGATATGTGAAGCAGCTGCAGCAGCTGTGGATGTGTGACATTTGAAGCAGATGTATCAGCTGCAGATGTGTGACATGTGAAGCAGATGCAGCAGCTGCCGATGTGTGACATGTGAAGCAGGTGCAGTAGCTGTTGATGTGTGATATGTGACATGTGAAGCAGCTGCAGCAGCTGTGGATTGTGACATGTGAAGCATCTGCAGCAGCCGTGGGTGTGTGATATGTGAAACAGCTGCAGAAGCTGCAGATGTGTGACATGTTAATCAGCTGCAGCAGCTGTGGATGTGTGACATGTGAAGCAGGTGCAGCAGCTGTGGATGTGTGACATGTGACATGTGAAGCATCTGCAGCAGCTGTGGATGTGTGACATGTGAAGCAACTAAAGCAGCTGTGAATTAGTGACATGTGAAGCAGCTGCAGCAGCTGTGGATGTGTAATATGTGAAGCAGGTGCTGCAGCTGTGGATGTATGACATGTGAACCAGCTCCAGAGCTGTGGATGTGTGACATGTGAAGAAGCTGCAGCAGCTGTGGACGTGTGACAAGTGAAGCAACTTCAGAAGCTGCAGATATGCGCCATGTGAAGCAGCTGCAGCAGCTGTGGATGTTTGACATGTGAAGCAGGTGCAGCAGCTGTGGATGTGTGACATGTGACATTTGAAGCAGCTGCAGCAGCTGTGGATGTGTGACATGTGAAGCAGCTGCTGTGGTTGTGTGGCATGTGAAGCAGCTGCATCCGCTGTGGCTGTGTGACATGTGAAGCAACTGCAGCAGCTGTGGATGTGTGACCTGTGAAGCAGCTGCAGCAGCTGTGGATGTGTGACATGTGAAGCAGGTTCAGCAGCTGTGGATGTGTGACCTGTGATGCAGCTGCAGCAGCTGCAGTAGCTGTGGATGTGTGACATGTGAAGCAGCTGCAGCATCTGCTGATGTGTGCCATGTGAAGTGGTTGCAACAGCTGCAGATGTGTGACATGTGAAGCAGCTTTAGCAGCTGTGGATGTGTGACATGTGAAGCAGCTGCTGTGGTTGTGTGGCATGTGAAGCAGCTGCATCCGCTGTGGCTGTGTGACATGTGAAGCAACTGCAGCAGCTGTGGATGTGTGACCTGTGAAGCAGCTGCAGCAGCTGTGGATGTGTGACATGTGAAGCAGGTTCAGCAGCTGTGGATGTGTGACCTGTGATGCAGCTGCAGCAGCTGCAGTAGCTGTGGATGTGTGACATGTGAAGCAGCTGCAGCATCTGCTGATGTGTGCCATGTGAAGTGGTTGCAACAGCTGCAGATGTGTGACATGTGAAGCAGCTTTAGCAGCTGTGGATGTGTGACATGTGAAGCAGGTGAAGCATCTTTGGATGTGTGACAGGTAACATGTGAAGCAGCAGCAGGAGCTGTGTATATTTTATATGTGAAGCAGCTGCAGCAGCTGTGGATGTGTGACATTTGAAGCAGATGCAGCAGCTTTGGATGTGTGACAAGTGAATCAGCTGCAGCTGCTGTGGATGTGTGACATGTGAAGCAGGTGCAGCATATGCAGATGTATGACATGTGAAGCAGCTGCAGAAGGTGTGGATGTATGACATGTGAAGCAGTTGCAACAGCTGCTGATGTGTGACATGTGACGCAGCTGCAGCAGCTGTGAATGTGTGACATGTGAAGCATGTGCAGCAGCTGTGGATGTGTGACATGTAACATGTGAATCAGCTGCAACAGCTATGGATGTGTGATATGTGAATCAGCTGCAGCAGCTGTGGATGTGTGACATGTGACATGTGAAGCAGATGCAGCAGCTGCGGATGTGTGACATGTGAAGCAGGTGCAGTAGCTGTGGATGTGTGACATGTGACATGTGAAGCAGCTGCAGCAGCTGTGGATGTGTGATATGTGAAGCATCTGCAGCAGCAGTGGGTGTGTGATATGTGAAATAGCTGCAGAAGCTGCAGATGTTTGACATTTGAATCAGCTGCAGCAGCCGTGGATGTGTGACATGTGAAGCAGGTGCAGCAGCTGTGGATGTGTGACATGTGACATTTGAAGCATCTGCAGCAGCTGTGGATGTGTGACATGTGAAGCAGCTGCAGTAGCTGTAAATGAGTGACATGAGAAGCAGCTGCAGCAGCTGTGGATGTGTGACATGTGAAGCCTATGCAGCAGCTGTGGATGTGTTACATGTGAAGCAGCTGCAGCAGCTGCAGTTGTGTGATATGTGAAGCAGTTGCAGCAGCTGTGGATGTGTGACATGTGAAGCAGGTGCAGCAGCTGTGGATGTGTGACATGTGACATTTGAAGCATCTGCAGCAGCTGTGGATGTGTGACATGTGAATCAGCTGCAGTAGCTGTGAATGAGTGACAATGGAAGCATATGCTGCAGCTGCAGATTTGTGACATGCGAAGCAGCTGCAGCTGCTGTGAATGTGTGACATGTGAAGCAGGTGCAGCAGCTGTGGATATGTGACATGTAACATGTGAATCAGCTGCAACACCTATGGATGTGTGATATGTGAAGCAGATGCAGCAGCTGCGGATGTGTGACATGTGAAGCAGGTGCAGTAGCTGTGGATGTGTGACATGTGACATGTGAAGCAGCTGCAGCATCTACGGATGTATGACATGTGAAGCAGCTGCAGCAGATGTGGATGTGTGACTTGTGAAGCAGGTGCAGCTGCTGTGAATGTGTGACATCTGAAGCAGCTGCAGCAGCTGTGGGTGTGTGAGATGTGAAGCAGGTGCAGCAGCTGTGGATGTGTGACATGTGACATGTGAAGCAGCTGGAGCAGATGTGGATGTGTGAAATGTGAAGCAGCTGCAGCAGCTGTGGATGTGTGACATGTGAAGCAGATGCAGCAGCTGTGGATGTGTGACATGTGACATGTGAAGCAGCTGCAGCAGCTGTGGATGAGTGACATGTAAAGCAGCTGCAGCAGATGTGGATGTGTGACATGAAAAGCAGGTGCAGCAGCTGTGGATGTGTGATACGTGGCATGTGAAACAGCTGCAGAAGCTGCAGATGTGTGACATGTGAAGCTGCTGCAGAAGCTGTGGATGTTTCACATGTGAAGCAGGTGCAGCAGCTGTGGATGTGTGACATGTGAAGCAGGTGCAGCAGCTGTGTATGTGTGACATGTGACATGTGAATCAGCTGCAGCTGTTGTGGATGTGTGACATGTGAAGCAGCTGCTGCAGCTACGGTTGAATGACGTGAAGCCACTGCAGCATCTTTGAATGTGTGACATGTGAAGCAGGTGCAACATCTGTGGATGTGTGACATGTGACATGCGAAGCAGCTGCAGAATCTGTGGATGTGTGACATGTGAAACAGGTGCAGCAGCTGTGGATGTGTGAAATGTGAAGCAGCTGCAGCAGCTGCGGTTGAGTGAAATGTGAAGCAGCTGCAGCAGCTGTGGATGTGTAACATGTGAAGCAGATGCAACAGCTGTGGATGTGTGACATGTGAAGCAGCTGCAGCAGCTGTGGAGGTGTGACATATGACCAGTGAAGCAGCTGCAGAAGATGTGGATGTGTGACATTTGAAGCAGCTGCAGCAGCTGTGGATGTGTGACATGTGAAACAGTTGCAGCAGCTGTGGATGTGTGACATGTGAAGCAGTTGCAGCAGCTGCAGTTGTGTGATATGTGAAGCAGCTGTAGCATCTGCGGATGTGTGATATGTGAAGCAGCTGCGGCAGCTGTTGATGTGTGACATGTCAAGCAGCTGCAACATCTGCAGATGTGTGACATGTGAAGCAGCTGCAGCAGCTGTGGATGTGTGACATGTGAAGCAGGTGCAGCAGCTGTGGATGTGTGACATGTGACATGTGAAGAGGCAGCTCCAGCATCTGTGGATGTGTGACATGTGAAGCAGCTGCAGCAGCTGTGTATGTCTAACATGTGAAGCAGGTGCTGCAGCTGTGGATGTATGACATGTGAAGCAGCTCCAGCAGCTGTGGATGTGTGACATGTGAAGAAGCTGCAGCAGCTGTGGATGTGTGACATGTGAAGCAGCTGCAGAAGCGGCAGATGTGTGCCATGTGAAGCAGCTGCAGCAGCTGTGGATGTGTGACATTTGAAGCAGGTGCAGCAGCTGTGAATGTGTGACATGTGACATGTGAAGCAGCTGCAGCAGCTCTGGATGAGTGACATGTGAAGGAGCAGGAGCAGCTGTGGATGTGTGACATGTGAAGCAGCTGCAGCATCTGCAGATGTGTGACATGTCAAGCAGCTGTGGCAGATGTGTATGTGTGACATGTCAAGCAGCTGCAACATCTGCAGATGTGTGACATGTCAAGCAGCTGCAGCAGCTGTGGATGTGTGACATGTGATGCAGGTGCAGCAGCTGTGGATGTGTGACATGTGACACGTGAAGAGGCAGCTGCAGCAACTGTGGATGTGTGACATGTGAAGCAGCTGCAGCAGCTGTGGATGTGTGACAAATGAAGCAGCTGCAGAAGCTGCAGATGTGTGCCATGTGAAGCAGCTCCAGCAGCTGTGGATGTGTGACATGTGAAGCAGGTGCAGCAGCTGTGGATGTGTGACATGTGACATGTGAAGAGGCAGCTGCTGCAGATGTGGATGTGTGACATGTAAGCAACTGCAGCAGCTGTGGATGTGTAACATGTGAAGCAGGTGCTGCAGCTGTGGATGTATGACATGTGAAGCAGCTCCAGCAGCTGTGGATGTGTGACATGTGAAGACACTGAAGCAGCTGTGGATGTGTGACATGTGAAGCAGCTGCAGAAGCGGCAGATGTGTGCCATGTGACATGTGAAGCAGCTGCAGCAGCTCTGGATGTGTGACATGTGAAGCAGCTGCAACATCTGCGGATATGTGACATGTGAAGCAGCTGCGGCAGCTGTTGATGTGTGATATGTGAAGCATCTGCAGCAACAGTGGGTGTGTGATATGTGAAATAGCTGCAGAAGCTGCAGATGTTTGACATTTGAATCAGCTGCAGCAGCCGTGGATGTGTGACATGTGAAGCAGGTGCAGCAGCTGTGGATGTGTGACATGTGACATTTGAAGCATCTGCAGCAGCTGTGGATGTGTGACATGTGAAGCAGCTGCAGTAGCTGTAAATGAGTGACATGTGAAGCAGCTGCAGCAGCTGTGGATGTGTGGCATGTGAAGCCTATGCAGCAGCTGTGGATGTGTTACATGTGAAGCAGCTGCAGCAGCTGCAGTTGTGTGATATGTGAAGCAGTTGCAGCAGCTGTGGATGTGTGACATGTGAAGCAGGTGCAGCAGCTGTGGATGTGTGACATGTGACATTTGAAGCATCTGCAGCAGCTGTGGATGTGTGACATGTGAAACAGCTGCAGAAGCGGCAGATGTGTGCCATGTGACATGTGAAGCAGCTGCAGCAGCTCTGGATGTGTGACATGTGAAGCAGCTGCAACATCTGCGGATATGTGACATGTGAAGCAGCTGCGGCAGCTGTTGATGTGTGACATGTCAAGCAGCTGCAACATCTGCAGATGTGTGACATGTCAAGCAGCTGCAGAAGCTGTGGATGTGTCACATGATGCAGGTGCAGCAGCTGTGGGTATGTGATATGTGAAGCAGCTGCAGCAGCTGTGGATGTGTGACATTTGAAGCAGATGCAGCAGCTGCAGATTTGTGACATGTGAAGCAGCTGCAGCTGCTGTGGATGTGTGACATGTGAAGCAGCTGCAGCAGCTGCAGTTCAGTGACATGAAGCAGCTTCAGCAACTGTGGATATGTGGCATGTGAAGCAGGTGCAGCATATGCAGATGTTTGATATGTGAAGCAGCTGCAGCAGCTGTGGATGTGTGACAAATGAAGCAGCTGCAGAAGCTGCAGATGTGTGCCATGTGAAGCAGCTCCAGCAGCTGTGGATGTGTGACATGTGAAGCAGGTGCAGCAGCTGTGGATGTGTGACATGTGACATGTGAAGAGGCAGCTGCTGCAGATGTGGATGTGTGACATGTAAGCAACTGCAGCAGCTGTGGATGTGTAACATGTGATGCAGGTGCTGCAGCTGTGGATGTATGACATGTGAAGCAGCTCCAGCAGCTGTGGATGTGTGACATGTGAAGACACTGAAGCAGCTGTGGATGTGTGACATGTGAAGCAGCTGCAGAAGCGGCAGATGTGTGCCATGTGACATGTGAAGCAGCTGCAGCAGCTCTGGATGTGTGACATGTGAAGCAGCTGCAACATCTGCGGATATGTGACATGTGAAGCAGCTGCGGCAGCTGTTGATGTGTGATATGTGAAGCATCTGCAGCAACAGTGGGTGTGTGATATGTGAAATAGCTGCAGAAGCTGCAGATGTTTGACATTTGAATCAGCTGCAGCAGCCGTGGATGTGTGACATGTGAAGCAGGTGCAGCAGCTGTGGATGTGTGACATGTGACATTTGAAGCATCTGCAGCAGCTGTGGATGTGTGACATGTGAAGCAGCTGCAGTAGCTGTAAATGAGTGACATGTGAAGCAGCTGCAGCAGCTGTGGATGTGTGGCATGTGAAGCCTATGCAGCAGCTGTGGATGTGTTACATGTGAAGCAGCTGCAGCAGCTGCAGTTGTGTGATATGTGAAGCAGTTGCAGCAGCTGTGGATGTGTGACATGTGAAGCAGGTGCAGCAGCTGTGGATGTGTGACATGTGACATTTGAAGCATCTGCAGCAGCTGTGGATGTGTGACATGTGAATCAGCTGCAGTAGCTGTGAATGAGTGACAATGGAAGCATATGCTGCAGCTGCAGATTTGTGACATGCGAAGCAGCTGCAGCTGCTGTGAATGTGTGACATGTGAAGCAGGTGCAGCAGCTGTGGATATGTGACATGTAACATGTGAATCAGCTGCAACACCTATGGATGTGTGATATGTGAAGCAGATGCAGCAGCTGCGGATGTGTGACATGTGAAGCAGGTGCAGTAGCTGTGGATGTGTGACATGTGACATGTGAAGCAGCTGCAGCATCTACGGATGTATGACATGTGAAGCAGCTGCAGCAGATGTGGATGTGTGACTTGTGAAGCAGGTGCAGCTGCTGTGAATGTGTGACATCTGAAGCAGCTGCAGCAGCTGTGGGTGTGTGAGATGTGAAGCAGGTGCAGCAGCTGTGGATGTGTGACATGTGACATGTGAAGCAGCTGGAGCAGATGTGGATGTGTGAAATGTGAAGCAGCTGCAGCAGCTGTGGATGTGTGACATGTGAAGCAGATGCAGCAGCTGTGGATGTGTGACATGTGACATGTGAAGCAGCTGCAGCAGCTGTGGATGAGTGACATGTAAAGCAGCTGCAGCAGATGTGGATGTGTGACATGAAAAGCAGGTGCAGCAGCTGTGGATGTGTGATACGTGGCATGTGAAACAGCTGCAGAAGCTGCAGATGTGTGACATGTGAAGCTGCTGCAGAAGCTGTGGATGTTTCACATGTGAAGCAGGTGCAGCAGCTGTGGATGTGTGACATGTGAAGCAGGTGCAGCAGCTGTGTATGTGTGACATGTGACATGTGAATCAGCTGCAGCTGTTGTGGATGTGTGACATGTGAAGCAGCTGCTGCAGCTACGGTTGAATGACGTGAAGCCACTGCAGCATCTTTGAATGTGTGACATGTGAAGCAGGTGCAACATCTGTGGATGTGTGACATGTGACATGCGAAGCAGCTGCAGAATCTGTGGATGTGTGACATGTGAAACAGGTGCAGCAGCTGTGGATGTGTGAAATGTGAAGCAGCTGCAGCAGCTGCGGTTGAGTGAAATGTGAAGCAGCTGCAGCAGCTGTGGATGTGTAACATGTGAAGCAGATGCAACAGCTGTGGATGTGTGACATGTGAAGCAGCTGCAGCAGCTGTGGAGGTGTGACATATGACCAGTGAAGCAGCTGCAGAAGATGTGGATGTGTGACATTTGAAGCAGCTGCAGCAGCTGTGGATGTGTGACATGTGAAACAGTTGCAGCAGCTGTGGATGTGTGACATGTGAAGCAGTTGCAGCAGCTGCAGTTGTGTGATATGTGAAGCAGCTGTAGCATCTGCGGATGTGTGATATGTGAAGCAGCTGCGGCAGCTGTTGATGTGTGACATGTCAAGCAGCTGCAACATCTGCAGATGTGTGACATGTGAAGCAGCTGCAGCAGCTGTGGATGTGTGACATGTGAAGCAGGTGCAGCAGCTGTGGATGTGTGACATGTGACATGTGAAGAGGCAGCTCCAGCATCTGTGGATGTGTGACATGTGAAGCAGCTGCAGCAGCTGTGTATGTCTAACATGTGAAGCAGGTGCTGCAGCTGTGGATGTATGACATGTGAAGCAGCTCCAGCAGCTGTGGATGTGTGACATGTGAAGAAGCTGCAGCAGCTGTGGATGTGTGACATGTGAAGCAGCTGCAGAAGCGGCAGATGTGTGCCATGTGAAGCAGCTGCAGCAGCTGTGGATGTGTGACATTTGAAGCAGGTGCAGCAGCTGTGAATGTGTGACATGTGACATGTGAAGCAGCTGCAGCAGCTCTGGATGAGTGACATGTGAAGGAGCAGCAGCAGCTGTGGATGTGTGACATGTGAAGCAGCTGCAGCATCTGCAGATGTGTGACATGTCAAGCAGCTGTGGCAGATGTGTATGTGTGACATGTCAAGCAGCTGCAACATCTGCAGATGTGTGACATGTCAAGCAGCTGCAGCAGCTGTGGATGTGTGACATGAAAAGCAGGTGCAGCAGCTGTGGATGTGTGATACGTGGCATGTGAAACAGCTGCAGAAGCTGCAGATGTGTGACATGTGAAGCTGCTGCAGAAGCTGTGGATGTTTCACATGTGAAGCAGGTGCAGCAGCTGTGGATGTGTGACATGTGAAGCAGGTGCAGCAGCTGTGTATGTGTGACATGTGACATGTGAATCAGCTGCAGCTGTTGTGGATGTGTGACATGTGAAGCAGCTGCTGCAGCTACGGTTGAATGACGTGAAGCCACTGCAGCATCTTTGAATGTGTGACATGTGAAGCAGGTGCAACATCTGTGGATGTGTGACATGTGACATGCGAAGCAGCTGCAGAATCTGTGGATGTGTGACATGTGAAACAGGTGCAGCAGCTGTGGATGTGTGAAATGTGAAGCAGCTGCAGCAGCTGCGGTTGAGTGAAATGTGAAGCAGCTGCAGCAGCTGTGGATGTGTAACATGTGAAGCAGATGCAACAGCTGTGGATGTGTGACATGTGAAGCAGCTGCAGCAGCTGTGGAGGTGTGACATATGACCAGTGAAGCAGCTGCAGAAGATGTGGATGTGTGACATTTGAAGCAGCTGCAGCAGCTGTGGATGTGTGACATGTGAAACAGTTGCAGCAGCTGTGGATGTGTGACATGTGAAGCAGTTGCAGCAGCTGCAGTTGTGTGATATGTGAAGCAGCTGTAGCATCTGCGGATGTGTGATATGTGAAGCAGCTGCGGCAGCTGTTGATGTGTGACATGTCAAGCAGCTGCAACATCTGCAGATGTGTGACATGTGAAGCAGCTGCAGCAGCTGTGGATGTGTGACATGTGAAGCAGGTGCAGCAGCTGTGGATGTGTGACATGTGACATGTGAAGAGGCAGCTCCAGCATCTGTGGATGTGTGACATGTGAAGCAGCTGCAGCAGCTGTGTATGTCTAACATGTGAAGCAGGTGCTGCAGCTGTGGATGTATGACATGTGAAGCAGCTCCAGCAGCTGTGGATGTGTGACATGTGAAGAAGCTGCAGCAGCTGTGGATGTGTGACATGTGAAGCAGCTGCAGAAGCGGCAGATGTGTGCCATGTGAAGCAGCTGCAGCAGCTGTGGATGTGTGACATTTGAAGCAGGTGCAGCAGCTGTGAATGTGTGACATGTGACATGTGAAGCAGCTGCAGCAGCTCTGGATGAGTGACATGTGAAGGAGCAGCAGCAGCTGTGGATGTGTGACATGTGAAGCAGCTGCAGCATCTGCAGATGTGTGACATGTCAAGCAGCTGTGGCAGATGTGTATGTGTGACATGTCAAGCAGCTGCAACATCTGCAGATGTGTGACATGTCAAGCAGCTGCAGCAGCTGTGGATGTGTGACATGTGATGCAGGTGCAGCAGCTGTGGATGTGTGACATGTGACACGTGAAGAGGCAGCTGCAGCAACTGTGGATGTGTGACATGTGAAGCAGCTGCAGCAGCTGTGGATGTGTGACAAATGAAGCAGCTGCAGAAGCTGCAGATGTGTGCCATGTGAAGCAGCTCCAGCAGCTGTGGATGTGTGACATGTGAAGCAGGTGCAGCAGCTGTGGATGTGTGACATGTGACATGTGAAGAGGCAGCTGCTGCAGATGTGGATGTGTGACATGTAAGCAACTGCAGCAGCTGTGGATGTGTAACATGTGAAGCAGGTGCTGCAGCTGTGGATGTATGACATGTGAAGCAGCTCCAGCAGCTGTGGATGTGTGACATGTGAAGACACTGAAGCAGCTGTGGATGTGTGACATGTGAAGCAGCTGCAGAAGCGGCAGATGTGTGCCATGTGACATGTGAAGCAGCTGCAGCAGCTCTGGATGTGTGACATGTGAAGCAGCTGCAACATCTGCGGATATGTGACATGTGAAGCAGCTGCGGCAGCTGTTGATGTGTGACATGTCAAGCAGCTGCAACATCTGCAGATGTGTGACATGTCAAGCAGCTGCAGAAGCTGTGGATGTGTCACATGATGCAGGTGCAGCAGCTGTGGGTATGTGATATGTGAAGCAGCTGCAGCAGCTGTGGATGTGTGACATTTGAAGCAGATGCAGCAGCTGCAGATTTGTGACATGTGAAGCAGCTGCAGCTGCTGTGGATGTGTGACATGTGAAGCAGCTGCAGCAGCTGCAGTTCAGTGACATGAAGCAGCTGCAGCAACTGTGGATATGTGGCATGTGAAGCAGGTGCAGCATATGCAGATGTTTGATATGTGAAGCAGCTGCAGCAGCTGTGGAGGTGTGACATGTGAAGCAGTTGCAACAGCTGCAGATGTGTGACATGTGAAGCAGCTGAAGCAGCTGTGAATGTGTGACATGTGAAGCAGGTGCAGTAGCTGTGGATGTGTGACATGTGACATGTGAAGCAGCTGCATCATCTTCAGATGTATGACATGTGAAGCAGCTGCAGCAGCTGATGATGTTTGACATGTGAAGCAGCTGCCACAGCTGCAGATGTGTGACATGTGAAGCAGCTGCAGTAGATGTGGATGTGTGTCATGTGAAGCAGTTGCTGCAGCTGTGGATGTGTGACATGTGACCTGTGAAGCAGCTTCAGAAGATGTGGATGTGTGACATGTGAAGCAGCTACAGAAGCTGTGGATGTGTGACATGTGAAGCAGTTGCAGCAGCTGTGGATGTGTGACATGTGACATGTGAAGCAGCTGCAGAAGCTGTGGATGTGTGGCATGTGAAGCAGGTGTAGCAGCTGTGGATGTGTGAAATGTGAAGCAGCTGCAGCAGCTGCGGTTGAGTGAAATGTGAAGCAGCTGCATCAGCTGTGGATGTGTGACATGTGAAGCAGGTGCAACAGCTGTGGATGTGTGACATGTGAAGCAGGTGCAACAGCTGTTGATGTGTGGCATGTGAAATGTGAAGCAGCTGCAGCAGCTGTGGATGTGTGACATGTGAAGCAGCTACAGAAGCTGTGGATGTGTGACATGTGAAGCAGTTGCAGTAGCTGTGGATGTGTGACATGTGAAGCAGGTGCAGCAGCTGTGCATATGTGACATGTGAAGCAGCAGCAGCAGCTGTGGATGTGTGACATATGACCAGTGAAGCAGCTGCAGAAGCTGTGGATGTGTGATATGTGAAGCAGCTGTAGCATCTGCGGATGTGTGACATGTGAAGCAGCTGCGGCAGCTGTTGATGTGTGACATGTCAAGCAGCTGCAACATCTGCAGATGTGTGACATGTGAAGCAGCTGCAGCAGCTGTGGATGTGTGACATGTGAAGCAGGTGCAGCAGCTGTGGATGTGTGACATGTGACATATGAAGAGGCAGCTCCAGCATCTGTGGTTGTGTGACATGTGAAGCAGCTGCAGCAGCTGTGGATGTCTAACATGTGAAGCAGGTGCTGCAGCTGTGGATGTATGACATGTGAAGCAGCTCCAGCAGTTATGGATGTGTGACATGTGAAGAATCTGCAGCAGCTGTGGATGTGTGACATGTGAAGCAGCTGCAGAAGCGGCAGATGTGTGCCATGTGAAGCAGCTGCAGCAGCTGTGGATGTGTGACATTTGAAGCAGGTGCAGCAGCTGTGGATGTGTGACATGTGACATGTGAAGCTGCTGCAGCAGCTCTGGATGTGTGACATCTGAAGGAGCTGCAGTAGCTGTGGCTGTGTGACATGTGAAGCAGCTGCAGCATCTGCAGATGTGTGACATGTCAAGCAGATGTGGCAGCTGTTTATGTGTGACATGTTAAGCAGCTGCAACATCTGCAGATGTGTGACATGTCAAGCAGCTGCAGCAGCTGTGGATGTGTGACATGTGATGCATGTGCAGCAGCTGTGGATGTGTGACATGTGACATGTGAAGAGGGAGCTGCAGAAACTGTGGATGTGTGACATGTGAAGAAGCTGCAGCAATTTTGGATGTGTGACAAGTGAAGCAGCTGCAGAAGCTGCAGATGTGTGCCATGTGAAGCAGCTGCAGTAGCTGTGGATGTGTGACATGTGAAGCAGCTCCAGCCTCTGTGGATGTGTGAAAAGTGAAGCAGCTGCAGCAGCTGTGGAAGTGTGACGTATGTCCTGTGAAGCAGCTGCAGAAGCTGTGGATGTGTGACATGTGAAGCAGCTACAGCAGGTGTGGATGTGTGACATGTGAAGCAGTTGCAGCAGCTGTGGATGTGTGACATGTGAAGCAGGTGCAGCAGCTGTGGATATGTGACATCTGATGCAGCTTCAGCCTCTGCGGATGTGTGAAATGTGAAGCAGCTGCAGCAGCTGTGGATGTGTGACATATGACCTGTGACGCAGCTGCTGAAGCTGCAGATGTTTGACATGTGAAGCAGCTACAGCAGCTGTGAATGTGTGACATGTGAAGCAGTTGCAGCAGCTGTGGATGTGTGACATGTGAAGCAGCTGCAGCAGCTGCAGTTGTGTGATATGTGAACCAGCTGCATCATCTGTGGATGTGTGACATGTGAAGCAGCTGCAGCAGCTGTGGATGTGTGACATGTGAAGCAGGTGCAGCAGCTGTGGATGTTGTGAAATGTGATATGTGAAGATGCAGCTGCAGTAGCTGTGGATGTGTGACATGTGAAACAGCTGCAGCAGCTGTGGATGTGTAACATGTGAAGCAGGTGCTGCAGCTGTTGATGTATGACATGTGTAGCAGCTCCAGCAGCTGTGGATGTGTGACATGTGAAGAAGCTGAAGCAGCTGTGGATATGTGTGACATGTGAAGCAGCTGCAGAAGCGGCAGATGTGTGCCATGTGAAGCAGCTGCAGCAGCTGTGGATGTGTGACATGTGAAGCAGGTGCAGCAGCTGTGGATGTGTGACATGTGACATGTGAAGCAGCTGCAGCAGCTCTGGATGTGTGACATGTGAAGGAGCTGCAGCAGCTGTGGATCATTGACATGTGAAGCAGCTGCAGCATATGTGGATATGTGACATGTCAAGCAGCTGCGGCAGCTGTTGATGTGTGACATGTCAAGCATCTGCAACATCTGCAGATGTGTGACATGTCAAGCAGCTGCAGAAGCTGTGGATGTGTGACATGTGTGCCGGTGCAGCAGCTGTGGATGTGTGACATGTGACATGTGACATGTGAAGAGGCAGCTGCAGCAGCTGTGGATGTGTGACATGTGAAGCAGCTGCAGCAGCTGTGGATGTGTTATATGTGAAGCAGGTGCTGCAGCTGTGGATGTATGACATGTGAAGCAGCTCCAGAGCTGTGGATGTTTGACATGTGAAGAAGCTGCAGCAGCTGTGGATGTGTGACAAGTGAAGCAGCTGCAGAAGCTGCAGATCTGTGCCATGTGAAGCAGCTGCAGCAGATGTGGATGTGTGACATGTGAAGCAGGTGCAGCAGCTGTGGATGTGTGACATGTAACATGTGAAGGAGCTGCAGCAGCTTTCGATGTGTGATATATGAAGCAGCTGCAGCAGCTGTGGATGTGTGACATGTGAAGCAGCTGCATCAGCTGTGGCTGTGTGACATGTGAAGCAGCTGCAGCAGCTGTGGATGTGTGACCTGTGAAGCAGCTGAAGCAGCTGTGGATGTGTGACATGTGAAGCAGGTGCAGCAGCTGTGGATGTGTGACCTGTGAAGCAGCTGCAGCAGCTGCAGTAGCTGTGAACGTGTGACATGTGAAGCAGCTGCAGCATCTGCAGATGTGTGCCATGTGAAGCGGTTGCAACAGCTGCAGATGTGTGACATGTGAAGCCGCTTTAGCAGCTGTGGATGTGTGACATTTGAAGCAGGAGCAGCAGCTGTGGATGTGTGACAGGTAACATATGAAGCAGCAGCAGCAGCTGTGGATATGTGATATGTGAAGCAGCTGCAGCAGCTGTGGATGTGTGACATTTGAAGCAGTTGCATCAGCTGCAGATGTGTGACATGTGAAGCAGCTGCAGCTAATGTGGATGTGTGAATTGTGAAGCAGCTGCAGCAGCTGCAGTTCAGTGGCTTGAAACAGCTGCAGCAGCTGTGGATGTGTGACATGTGAAGCAGTTGCAACAGCTGCATATGTGTGACATGTGAAGCAGCTGCAGCGGCTGTGGATGTGTGATATGTGAATCAGCTGCAGCAGCTGTGGATGTGTGACATGTGAAGCAGATGCAGCAGCTGCCGATGTGTGACATGTGAAGCAGGTGCAGTAGCTGTGGAAGTGTGATATGTGTCATGTGAAGCAGTTGCAGCAGCTGTGGATGTGTGACATGTGAAGCATCTGCAGCAGCAGTGGGTGTGTGATATGTGAAACAGCTGCAGAATCTGCAGATGTGTGACATGTTAGTCAGCTACAGCAGCTGTGGATGTGTGACATGTGAAGCAGGTGCAGCAGCTGTGGATGTTGACATGTGACATGTGAAGCAACTGCATCAGATGTGAATGTGTGACATGTGACATGTGAAGAGGCAGCTGCAGCAGCTGTGGATGTGTGACATGTGAAGAAGATGCAGCAGCTGTGGATGTGTAACATGTGAAGCAGGTGCTGCAGCTGTAGATGTATGACATGTGAAGCAGCTCCAGAGCTGTGGATGTGTGACATGTGAAGAAGATGCAGCAGCTGTGGATGTGTGACAAGTGAAGCAGCTGCAGATCTGTGCCATGTGAAGCAGCTGCAGCAGCTGAGGATGTGTGACATGTGAAGCTGGTGCAGCAGCTGTGGATGTGTGACATGTGACATGTGAAGCAGGTGCAGCAGCTGTGGATGTGTGACATGTGAAGCAGCTGCTGTGGTTGTGTGAGATGTGAAGCAGCTTTGGATGTGTGACATGTGAAGCAGGTGCAGCAGCTGTGGATGTGTGACATGTGAAGCAGCTGAAGCAGCTGTGGCTGTGTGACATGTGAATCAGCTGCAGCAGCTGTGGTTGTGTGACATGTGAAGCAGGTGCAGCAGCTGTGGATGTGTGACCTGTGAAGCAGCTGCAGCAGCTGCAGTAGCTGTGAACGTGTGACATGTGAAGCAGCTGCAGCATCTGCAAATGTGTGCCATGTGAAGCGGTTGCAACAGCTGCAGATGTGTGACATGTGAAGCCGCTTTAGCAGCTGTGGATGTGTGACATTTGAAGCAGGAGCAGCAGCTGTGGATGTGTGACAGGTAACATGTGAAGCAGCAGCAGCAGCTGTGGATATGTGATATGTGAAGCAGCTGCAGCAGCTGTGGATGTGTGACATTTGAAGCAGTTGCAGCAGCTGCAGATGTGTGACATGTGAAGCAGCTGCAGCTGATGTGGATGTGTGAATTGTGAAGCAGCTGCAGCAGCTGCAGTTCAGTGGCTTGAAACAGCTGCAGCAGCTGTGGATGTGTGACATGTGAAGCAGTTGCAACAGCTGCATATGTGTGACATGTGAAGCAGCTGCAGTGGCTGTGAATGTGTAACATGTGAAGCAGGTGCAGCAGCTGTGGATGTATGACATGTAACATGTGAATCAGCTGCAACAGCTGTGGATGTGTGATATGTGAATCAGCTGCAGCAGCTGTGGATGTGTGACATGTGAAGCAGATGCAGCAGCTGCCGATGTGTGACATGTGAAGCAGGTGCAGTAGCTGTGGAAGTGTGATATGTGGCATGTGAAGCAGTTGCAGCAGCTGTGGATGTGTGACATGTGAAGCATCTGCAGCAGCGGTGGGTGTGTGATATGTGAAACAGCTGCAGAATCTGCCGATGTGTGACATGTTAGTCAGCTACAGCAGCTGTGGATGTGTGACATGTGAAGCAGGTGCAGCAGCTGTGGATGTTGACAAGTGACATGTGAAGCATCTGCAGCAGCTGTGGATGTGTGACATGTGAAGCAACTGCATCAGATGTGAATGTGTGACATGTGACATGTGAAGAGGCAGCTGCAGCAGCTGTGGATGTGTGACATGTGAAGAAGATGCAGCAGCTGTGGATGTGTAACATGTGAAACAGGTGCTGCAGCTGTAGATGTATGACATGTGAAGCAGCTCCAGAGCTGTGGATGTGTGACATGTGAAGAAGATGCAGCAGCTGTGGATGTGTGACAAGTGAAGCAGCTGCAGATCTGTGCCATGTGAAGCAGCTGCAGCAGCTGTGGATGTGTGACATGTGAAGCAGGTGCAGCAGCTGTGGATGTGTGACATGTGACATGTGAAGCAGCTGCAGCAGCTCTGGATGTGTGACATGTGAAGGAGCTGCAGCAGCTGTGGATCATTGACATGTGAAGCAGCTGCAGCATATGTGGATATGTGACATGTCAAGCAGCTGCGGCAGCTGTTGATGTGTGACATGTCAAGCATCTGCAACATCTGCAGATGTGTGACATGTCAAGCAGCTGCAGAAGCTGTGGATGTGTGACATGTGTGCCGGTGCAGCAGCTGTGGATGTGTGACATGTGACATGTGACATGTGAAGAGGCAGCTGCAGCAGCTGCAGATGTGTGACATGTGAAGCAGCTGCAGCTAATGTGGATGTGTGAATTGTGAAGCAGCTGCAGCAGCTGCAGTTCAGTGGCTTGAAACAGCTGCAGCAGCTGTGGATGTGTGACATGTGAAGCAGTTGCAACAGCTGCATATGTGTGACATGTGAAGCAGCTGCAGCGGCTGTGGATGTGTGATATGTGAATCAGCTGCAGCAGCTGTGGATGTGTGACATGTGAAGCAGATGCAGCAGCTGCCGATGTGTGACATGTGAAGCAGGTGCAGTAGCTGTGGAAGTGTGATATGTGTCATGTGAAGCAGTTGCAGCAGATGTGGATGTGTGACATGTGAAGCATCTGCAGCAGCAGTGGGTGTGTGATATGTGAAACAGCTGCAGAATCTGCAGATGTGTGACATGTTAGTCAGCTACAGCAGCTGTGGATGTGTGACATGTGAAGCAGGTGCAGCAGCTGTGGATGTTGACATGTGACATGTGAAGCATCTGCAGCAGCTGTGGATGTGTGACATGTGAAGCAACTGCATCAGATGTGAATGTGTGACATGTGACATGTGAAGAGGCAGCTGCATCAGCTGTGGATGTGTGACATGTGAAGAAGATGCAGCAGCTGTGGATGTGTAACATGTGAAGCAGGTGCTGCAGCTGTAGATGTATGACATGTGAAGCAGCTCCAGAGCTGTGGATGTGTGACATGTGAAGAAGATGCAGCAGCTGTGGATGTGTGACAAGTGAAGCAGCTGCAGATCTGTGCCATGTGAAGCAGCTGCAGCAGCTGAGGATGTGTGACATGTGAAGCTGGTGCAGCAGCTGTGGATGTGTGACATGTGACATGTGAAGCAGGTGCAGCAGCTGTGGATGTGTGACATGTGAAGCAGCTGCTGTGGTTGTGTGAGATGTGAAGCAGCTTTGGATGTGTGACATGTGAAGCAGGTGCAGCAGCTGTGGATGTGTGACATGTGAACCAGCTGAAGCAGCTGTGGCTGTGTGACATGTGAATCAGCTGCAGCAGCTGTGGTTGTGTGACATGTGAAGCAGGTGCAGCAGCTGTGGATGTGTGACCTGTGAAGCAGCTGCAGCAGCTGCAGTAGCTGTGAACGTGTGACATGTGAAGCAGCTGCAGCATCTGCAAATGTGTGCCATGTGAAGCGGTTGCAACAGCTGCAGATGTGTGACATGTGAAGCCGCTTTAGCAGCTGTGGATGTGTGACATTTGAAGCAGGAGCAGCAGCTGTGGATGTGTGACAGGTAACATGTGAAGCAGCAGCAGCAGCTGTGGATATGTGATATGTGAAGCAGCTGCAGCAGCTGTGGATGTGTGACATTTGAAGCAGTTGCAGCAGCTGCAGATGTGTGACATGTGAAGCAGCTGCAGCTGATGTGGATGTGTGAATTGTGAAGCAGCTGCAGCAGCTGCAGTTCAGTGGCTTGAAACAGCTGCAGCAGCTGTGGATGTGTGACATGTGAAGCAGTTGCAACAGCTGCATATGTGTGACATGTGAAGCAGCTGCAGTGGCTGTGAATGTGTAACATGTGAAGCAGGTGCAGCAGCTGTGGATGTATGACATGTAACATGTGAATCAGCTGCAACAGCTGTGGATGTGTGATATGTGAATCAGCTGCAGCAGCTGTGGATGTGTGACATGTGAAGCAGATGCAGCAGCTGCCGATGTGTGACATGTGAAGCAGGTGCAGTAGCTGTGGAAGTGTGATATGTGGCATGTGAAGCAGTTGCAGCAGCTGTGGATGTGTGACATGTGAAGCATCTGCAGCAGCGGTGGGTGTGTGATATGTGAAACAGCTGCAGAATCTGCAGATGTGTGACATGTTAGTCAGCTACAGCAGCTGTGGATGTGTGACATGTGAAGCAGGTGCAGCAGCTGTGGATGTTGACATGTGACATGTGAAGCATCTGCAGCAGCTGTGGATGTGTGACATGTGAAGCAACTGCATCAGATGTGAATGTGTGACATGTGACATGTGAAGAGGCAGCTGCAGCAGCTGTGGATGTGTGACATGTGAAGAAGATGCAGCAGCTGTGGATGTGTAACATGTGAAACAGGTGCTGCAGCTGTAGATGTATGACATGTGAAGCAGCTCCAGAGCTGTGGATGTGTGACATGTGAAGAAGATGCAGCAGCTGTGGATGTGTGACAAGTGAAGCAGCTGCAGATCTGTGCCATGTGAAGCAGCTGCAGCAGCTGTGGATGTGTGACATGTGAAGCAGGTGCAGCAGCTGTGGATGTGTGACATGTGACATGTGAAGCAGCTGCAGCAGCTCTGGATGTGTGACATGTGAAGGAGCTGCAGCAGCTGTGGATCATTGACATGTGAAGCAGCTGCAGCATATGTGGATATGTGACATGTCAAGCAGCTGCGGCAGCTGTTGATGTGTGACATGTCAAGCATCTGCAACATCTGCAGATGTGTGACATGTCAAGCAGCTGCAGAAGCTGTGGATGTGTGACATGTGTGCCGGTGCAGCAGCTGTGGATGTGTGACATGTGACATGTGACATGTGAAGAGGCAGCTGCAGCAGCTGTGGATGTGTGACATGTGAAGCAGCTGCAGCAGCTGTGGATGTGTTATATGTGAAGCAGAAGAGGCAGGTGCTGCAGCTGTGGATGTATGACATGTGAAGCAGCTCCAGAGCTGTGGATGTTTGACATGTGAAGAAGCTGCAGCAGCTGTGGATGTGTGACAAGTGAAGCAGCTGCAGAAGCTGCAGATCTGTGCCATGTGAAGCAGCTGCAGCAGATGTGGATGTGTGACATGTGAAGCAGGTGTAGCAGCTGTGGATGTGTGACATGTAACATGTGAAGGAGCTGCAGCAGCTTTTGATGTGTGATATATGAAGCAGCTGCAGCAGCTGTGGATGTGTGACATGTGAAGCAGCTGCATCAGCTGTGGCTGTGTGACATGTGAAGCAGCTGCAGCAGCTGTGGATGTGTGACCTGTGAAGCAGCTGAAGCAGCTGTGGATGTGTGACATGTGAAGCAGGTGCAGCAGCTGTGGATGTGTGACCTGTGAAGCAGCTGCAGCAGCTGCAGTAGCTGTGAACGTGTGACATGTGAAGCAGCTGCAGCATCTGCAGATGTGTGCCATGTGAAGCGGTTGCAACAGCTGCAGATGTGTGACATGTGAAGCCGCTTTAGCAGCTGTGGATGTGTGACATTTGAAGCAGGAGCAGCAGCTGTGGATGTGTGACAGGTAACATATGAAGCAGCAGCAGCAGCTGTGGATATGTGATATGTGAAGCAGCTGCAGCAGCTGTGGATGTGTGACATTTGAAGCAGTTGCATCAGCTGCAGATGTGTGACATGTGAAGCAGCTGCAGCTGATGTGGATGTGTGAATTGTGAAGCAGCTGCAGCAGCTGCAGTTCAGTGCCTTGAAACAGCTGCAGCAGCTGTGGATGTGTGACATGTGAAGCAGTTGCAACAGCTGCATATGTGTGACATGTGAAGCAGCTGCAGCTGCTGTGGATGTGTGATATGTGAATCAGCTGCAGCAGCTGTGGATGTGTGACATGTGAAGCAGATGCAGCAGCTGCCGATGTGTGACATGTGAAGCAGGTGCAGTAGCTGTGGAAGTGTGTTATGTGGCATGTGAAGCAGTTGCAGCAGCTGTGGATGTGTGACATGTGAAGCATCTGCAGCAGCGGTGGGTGTGTGATATGTGAAACAGCTGCAGAATCTGCAGATGTGTGACATGTTAGTCAGCTACAGCAGCTGTGGATGTGTGACATGTGAAGCAGGTGCAGCAGCTGTGGATGTTGACATGTGACATGTGAAGCATCTGCAGCAGCTGTGGATGTGTGACATGTGAAGCAACTGCATCAGATGTGAATGTGTGACATGTGACATGTGAAGAGGCAGCTGCAGCAGCTGTGGATGTGTGACATGTGAAGAAGATGCAGCAGCTGTGGATGTGTAACATGTGAAGCAGGTGCTGCAGCTGTAGATGTATGACATGTGAAGCAGCTCCAAAGCTGTGGATGTGTGACATGTGAAGAAGATGCAGCAGCTGTGGATGTGTGACAAGCGAAGCAGCTGCAGATCTGTGCCATGTGAAGCAGCTGCAGCAGCTGAGGATGTGTGACATGTGAAGCTGGTGCAGCAGCTGTGGATGTGTGACATGTGACATGTGAAGCAGGTGCAGCAGCTGTGGATGTGTGACATGTGAAGCAGCTGCTGTGGTTGTGTGAGATGTGAAGCAGCTTTGGATGTGTGACATGTGAAGCAGGTGCAGCAGCTGTGGATGTGTGACATGTGAAGCAGCTGAAGCAGCTGTGGCTGTGTGACATGTGAATCAGCTGCAGCAGCTGTGGTTGTGTGACATGTGAAGCAGGTGCAGCAGCTGTGGATGTGTGACCTGTGAAGCAGCTGCAGCAGCTGCAGTAGCTGTGAACGTGTGACATGTGAAGCAGCTGCAGCATCTGCAAATTGGTGCCATGTGAAGCGGTTGCAACAGCTGCAGATGTGTGACATGTGAAGCCGCTTTAGCAGCTGTGGATGTGTGACATTTGAAGCAGGAGCAGCAGCTGTGGATGTGTGACAGGTAACATGTGAAGCAGCAGCAGCAGCTGTGGATATGTGATATGTGAAGCAGCTGCAGCAGCTGTGGATGTGTGACATTTGAAGCAGTTGCAGCAGCTGCAGATGTGTGACATGTGAAGCAGCTGCAGCTGATGTGGATGTGTGAATTGTGAAGCAGCTGCAGCAGCTGCAGTTCAGTGGCTTGAAACAGCTGCAGCAGCTGTGGATGTGTGACATGTGAAGCAGTTGCAACAGCTGCATATGTGTGACATGTGAAGCAGCTGCTGTGGCTGTGAATGTGTAACATGTGAAGCAGGTGCAGCAGCTGTGGATGTATGACATGTAACATGTGAATCAGCTGCAACAGCTGTGGATGTGTGATATGTGAATCAGCTGCAGCAGCTGTGGATGTGTGACATGTGAAGCAGATGCAGCAGCTGCCGATGTGTGACATGTGAAGCAGGTGCAGTAGCTGTGGAAGTGTGATATGTGGCATGTGACGCAGTTGCAGCAGCTGTGGATGTGTGACATGTGAAGCATCTGCAGCAGCGGTGGGTGTGTGATATGTGAAACAGCTGCAGAATCTGCAGATGTGTGACATGTTAGTCAGCTACAGCAGCTGTGGATGTGTGACATGTGAAGCAGGTGCAGCAGCTGTGGATGTTGACATGTGACATGTGAAGCATCTGCAGCAGCTGTGGATGTGTGACATGTGAAGCAACTGCATCAGATGTGAATGTGTGACATGTGACATGTGAAGAGGCAGCTGCAGCAGCTGTGGATGTGTGACATGTGAAGAAGATGCAGCAGCTGTGGATGTGTAACATGTGAAGCAGGTGCTGCAGCTGTAGATGTATGACATGTGAAGCAGCTCCAGAGCTGTGGATGTGTGACATGTGAAGAAGATGCAGCAGCTGTGGATGTGTGACAAGTGAAGCAGCTGCAGATCTGTGCCATGTGAAGCAGCTGCAGCAGCTGAGGATGTGTGACATGTGAAGCTGGTGCAGCAGCTGTGGATGTGTGACATGTGACATGTGAAGCAGGTGCAGCAGCTGTGGATGTGTGACATGTGAAGCAGCTGCTGTGGTTGTGTGAGATGTGAAGCAGCTGTGGATGTGTGACATGTGAAGCAGCTGAAGCAGCTGTGGCTGTGTGACATGTGAATCAGCTGCAGCAGCTGTGGTTGTGTGACATGTGAAGCAGGTGCAGCAGCTGTGGATGTGTGACCTGTGAAGCAGCTACAGCAGCTGCAGTAGCTGTGAACGTGTGACATGTGAAGCAGCTGCAGCATCTGCAGATGTGTGCCATGTGAAGCGGTTGCAACAGCTGCAGATCTGTGACATGTGAAGCAGCTTTAGCAGCTGTGGATGTGTGACATGTGAAGCAGGTACAGCAGCTGTGGATGTGTGACAGGTAACATGTGAAGCACCAGCAGCTGTGGATATGTGATATGTGAAGCAGCTGCAGCAGCTGTGGATGTGTGACATTTGAAGCAGATGTATCAGCTGCAGATGTGTGACATGTGAAGCAGATGCAGCAGCTGCCGATGTGTGACATGTGAAGCAGGTGCAGTAGCTGTTGATGTGTGATATGTGACATGTGAAGCAGCTGCAGCAGCTGTGGATTGTGACATGTGAAGCATCTGCAGCAGCCGTGGGTGTGTGATATGTGAAACAGCTGCAGAAGCTGCAGATGTGTGACATGTTAATCAGCTGCAGCAGCTGTGGATGTGTGACATGTGAAGCAGGTGCAGCAGCTGTGGATGTGTGACATGTGACATGTGAAGCATCTGCAGCAGCTGTGGATGTGTAACATGTGAAGCAACTAAAGCAGCTGTGAATTAGTGACATGTGAAGCAGCTGCAGCAGCTGTGGATGTGTAATATGTGAAGCAGGTGCTGCAGCTGTGGATGTATGACATGTGAACCAGCTCCAGAGCTGTGGATGTGTGACATGTGAAGAAGCTGCAGCAGCTGTGGACGTGTGACAAGTGAAGCAACTTCAGAAGCTGCAGATATGCGCCATGTGAAGCAGCTGCAGCAGCTGTGGATGTTTGACATGTGAAGCAGGTGCAGCAGCTGTGGATGTGTGACATGTGACATTTGAAGCAGCAGCTGTGGATGTGTGACATGTGAAGCAGCTGCTGTGGTTGTGTGGCATGTGAAGCAGCTGCATCCGCTGTGGCTGTGTGACATGTGAAGCAACTGCAGCAGCTGTGGATGTGTGACCTGTGAAGCAGCTGCAGCAGCTGTGGATGTGTGACATGTGAAGCAGGTTCAGCAGCTGTGGATGTGTGACCTGTGATGCAGCTGCAGCAGCTGCAGTAGCTGTGGAAGTGTGACATGTGAAGCAGCTGCAGCATCAGCTGATGTGTGCCATGTGAAGTGGTTGCAGCAGCTGCAGATGTGTGACATGTGAAGCAGCTTTAGCAGCTGTGGATGTGTGACATGTGAAGCAGGTGAAGCATCTTTGGATGTGTGACAGGTAACATGTGAAGCAGCAGCAGGAGCTGTGTATATTTTATATGTGAAGCAGCTGCAGCAGCTGTGGATGTGTGACATTTGAAGCAGATGCAGCAGCTTTGGATGTGTGACAAGTGAATCAGCTGCAGCTGCTGTGGATGTGTGACATGTGAAGCAGGTGCAGCATATGCAGATGTATGACATGTGAAGCAGCTGCAGAAGGTGTGGATGTATGACATGTGAAGCAGTTGCAACAGCTGCTGATGTGTGACATGTGACGCAGCTGCAGCAGCTGTGAATGTGTGACATGTGAAGCATGTGCAGCAGCTGTGGATGTGTGACATGTAACATGTGAATCAGCTGCAACAGCTATGGATGTGTGATATGTGAATCAGCTGCAGCAGCTGTGGATGTGTGACATGTGACATGTGAAGCAGATGCAGCAGCTGCGGATGTGTGACATGTGAAGCAGGTGCAGTAGCTGTGGATGTGTGACATGTGACATGTGAAGCAGCTGCAGCAGCTGTGGATGTGTGATATGTGAAGCATCTGCAGCAGCAGTGGGTGTGTGATATGTGAAATAGCTGCAGAAGCTGCAGATGTTTGACATTTGAATCAGCTGCAGCAGCCGTGGATGTGTGACATGTGAAGCAGGTGCAGCAGCTGTGGATGTGTGACATGTGACATTTGAAGCATCTGCAGCAGCTGTGGATGTGTGACATGTGAAGCAGCTGCAGTAGCTGTAAATGAGTGACATGTGAAGCAGCTGCAGCAGCTGTGGATGTGTGACATGTGAAGCCTATGCAGCAGCTGTGGATGTGTTACATGTGAAGCAGCTGTAGCAGCTGTGGATGTGTGACATGTGAAGCAGGTGCAGCAGCTGTGGATGTGTGACATGTGAAGCAGCTAACAACAGCTGTGGATGTGTGACATGTGAAGCAGCTGCAGTAGCTGTGGATGTGTGACATGTGAAGCAGCTGCAGCAGCTGCAGGTGTGTGGCATGTGAAGCAGCAAATGTGAATGTGTGACATGTGAAGCAGGTGCAGCAGCTGTGGATGTGTGACATGTGAAGCAGATGCAGTAGCTGCTGATGTGTGACATGTGACGCAGCTGCAGCAGCTGTGAATGTGTGACATGTGAAGCATGTGCAGCAGCTGTGGATGTGTGACATGAAACATGTGAATCAGCTGCAACAGCTATGGATGTGTGATATGTGAATCAGCTGCAGCAGCTGTGGATGTGTGACATGTGAAGCAGATGCAGCAGCTGCAGATGTGTGACATGTGAAGCAGGTGCAGCAGCTGTGGATGTGTGATATGTGAAGCATCTGCAGCATCAGTGGGTGTGTGATATGTGAAATAGCTGCAGAAGCTGCAGATGTTTGACATTTGAATCAGCTGCAGCAGCTGTGGATGTGTGACATGTGAAGCAGGTGCAGCAGCTGTGGATGTGTGACATGTGACATTTGAAGCATCTGCAGCAGCTGTGGATGTTTGACATGTGAAGCAGCTGCAGCAGCTGTGGATGTGTGACATGTGAAGCCTATGCAGCAGCTGTGGATGTGTTACATGTGAAGCAGCTGTAGAAGCTGTGGATGTGTGACATGTGAAGCAGGTGCAGCAGCTGTGGATGTGTGACATGTGAAGCAGCTAACAACAGCTGTGGATGTGTGACATGTGAAGCAGCTGCAGTAGCTGTGGATGTGTGACATGTGAAGCAGCTGCAGCAGCTGCAGGTGTGTGGCATGTGAAGCAGATGTAGCAGCTGCAGATGTGTGACATGTGAAGCAGATGCAGCAGCTGCCGATGTGTGACATGTGAAGCAGGTGCAGTAGCTGTTGATGTGTGATATGTGACATGTGAAGCAGCTGCAGCAGCTGTGGATTGTGACATGTGAAGCATCTGCAGCAGCCGTGGGTGTGTGATATGTGAAACAGCTGCAGAAGCTGCAGATGTGTGACATGTTAATCAGCTGCAGCAGCTGTGGATGTGTGACATGTGAAGCAGGTGCAGCAGCTGTGGATGTGTGACATGTGACATGTGAAGCATCTGCAGCAGCTGTGGATGTGTGACATGTGAAGCAACTAAAGCAGCTGTGAATTAGTGACATGTGAAGCAGCTGCAGCAGCTGTGGATGTGTAATATGTGAAGCAGGTGCTGCAGCTGTGGATGTATGACATGTGAACCAGCTCCAGAGCTGTGGATGTGTGACATGTGAAGAAGCTGCAGCAGCTGTGGACGTGTGACAAGTGAAGCAACTTCAGAAGCTGCAGATATGCGCCATGTGAAGCAGCTGCAGCAGCTGTGGATGTTTGACATGTGAAGCAGGTGCAGCAGCTGTGGATGTGTGACATGTGACATTTGAAGCAGCTGCAGCAGCTGTGGATGTGTGACATGTGAAGCAGCTGCTGTGGTTGTGTGGCATGTGAAGCAGCTGCATCAGCTGTGGCTGTGTGACATGTGAAGCAACTGCAGCAGCTGTGGATGTGTGACCTGTGAAGCAGCTGCAGCAGCTGTGGATGTGTGACATGTGAAGCAGGTTCAGCAGCTGTGGATGTGTGACCTGTGATGCAGCTGCAGCAGCTGCAGTAGCTGTGGATGTGTGACATGTGAAGCAGCTGCAGCATCTGCTGATGTGTGCCATGTGAAGTGGTTGCAACAGCTGCAGATGTGTGACATGTGAAGCAGCTTTAGCAGCTGTGGATGTGTGACATGTGAAGCAGGTGAAGCATCTTTGGATGTGTGACAGGTAACATGTGAAGCAGCAGCAGGAGCTGTGTATATTTTATATGTGAAGCAGCTGCAGCAGCTGTGGATGTGTGACATTTGAAGCAGATGCAGCAGCTTTGGATGTGTGACAAGTGAATCAGCTGCAGCTGCTGTGGATGTGTGACATGTGAAGCAGGTGCAGCATATGCAGATGTATGACATGTGAAGCAGCTGCAGAAGGTGTGGATGTATGACATGTGAAGCAGTTGCAACAGCTGCTGATGTGTGACATGTGACGCAGCTGCAGCAGCTGTGAATGTGTGACATGTGAAGCATGTGCAGCAGCTGTGGATGTGTGACATGTAACATGTGAATCAGCTGCAACAGCTATGGATGTGTGATATGTGAATCAGCTGCAGCAGCTGTGGATGTGTGACATGTGAAGCAGATGCAGCAGCTGCGGATGTGTGACATGTGAAGCAGGTGCAGTAGCTGTGGATGTGTGACATGTGACATGTGAAGCAGCTGCAGCAGCTGTGGATGTGTGATATGTGAAGCATCTGCAGCAGCAGTGGGTGTGTGATATGTGAAATAGCTGCAGAAGCTGCAGATGTTTGACATTTGAATCAGCTGAAGCAGCCGTGGATGTGTGACATGTGAAGCAGGTGCAGCAGCTGTGGATGTGTGACATGTGACATTTGAAGCATCTGCAGCAGCTGTGGATGTGTGACATGTGAAGCAGCTGCAGTAGCTGTAAATGAGTGACATGTGAAGCAGCTGCAGCAGCTGTGGATGTGTGACATGTGAAGCCTATGCAGCAGCTGTGGATGTGTTACATGTGAAGCAGCTGTAGCAGCTGTGGATGTGTGACATGTGAAGCAGGTGCAGCAGCTGTGGATGTGTGTCATGTGAAGCAGCTAACAACAGCTGTGGATGTGTGACATGTGAAGCAGCTGCAGTAGCTGTGGATGTGTGACATGTGAAGCAGCTGCAGCAGCTGCAGGTGTGTGGCATGTGAAGCAGCAAATGTGAATGTGTGACATGTGAAGCAGGTGCAGCAGCTGTGGATGTGTGACATGTGAAGCAGATGCAGTAGCTGCTGATGTGTGACATGTGACGCAGCTGCAGCAGCTGTGAATGTGTGACATGTGAAGCATGTGCAGCAGCTGTGGATGTGTGACATGAAACATGTGAATCAGCTGCAACAGCTATGGATGTGTGATATGTGAATCAGCTGCAGCAGCTGTGGATGTGTGACATGTGAAGCAGATGCAGCAGCTGCAGATGTGTGACATGTGAAGCAGGTGCAGCAGCTGTGGATGTGTGATATGTGAAGCATCTGCAGCAGCAGTGGGTGTGTGATATGTGAAATAGCTGCAGAAGCTGCAGATGTTTGACATTTGAATCAGCTGCAGCAGCTGTGGATGTGTGACATGTGAAGCAGGTGCAGCAGCTGTGGATGTGTGACATGTGACATTTGAAGCATCTGCAGCAGCTGTGGATGTGTGACATGTGAAGCAGCTGCAGCAGCTGTGGATGTGTGACATGTGAAGCCTATGCAGCAGCTGTGGATGTGTTACATGTGAAGCAGCTGTAGAAGCTGTGGATGTGTGACATGTGAAGCAGGTGCAGCAGCTGTGGATGTGTGACATGTGAAGCAGCTGCAGTAGCTGTGGATGTGTGACATGTGAAGCAGCTGCAGCAGCTGCAGGTGTGTGGCATGTGAAGCAGCAAATGTGAATGTGTGACATGTGAAGCAGGTGCAGCAGCTGTGGATGTGTGACTTGTGAAGCAGCTGCAGGAGTTGTGTATGTGTGACATGTGAAGCAGCTGCAGCAGCTGAAGATTTGTGACATGTGAAGCAGCTGCAGCAGCTGTGGATGTGTTATATGTGAAGCAGCTGCAGCAGCTGTGGATGTGTGTCATGGGAAGCAGCTGCAGCAGCTGTGGGTGTGTGACTGCACAGCAATCCATGTAAGAGCTGACATTTGTTTGTTTTATTTGATGTTATTTTACATTTTTATAGTGTCTCATGCAATGCTTTAAGTGGGGTGAGAAATTGAGGGTACTTTAAAGACGGTGTGTGGTCTAAATTGTGGGCGTGGCCTGATGTGTGCTGTGCATGTCGTGCAAGGTGTGGAATCTATACATTTTGTAAATGCTAATGCTCACCATCACCAAACTGCCCATATTAACAATTAAAAAACTATTGGAAACATCGCAAAGCAAACACGTCAGTGCCCAGATCTACCTTACACTGTAAGAAGATAGCTTTTAGCACCAACTCATACGTTTTTAGTCTCACATGGCACTGAGCTATTAGGTAGTTTCTGGAAAGCTTTACTTTTATTCGATAGAATGCTTGCCACATAACGCCCATAGTGGGGCTTGTGTGGCAAGCAGTCTATTGAATGCAAGGAAGTATCGAACTGACTTGAGTCGTCTACTCGCATTCCAGAGGAATTGGTAGTCTTCCCTTAACACTGTGTGAAGAAACCACGCTCTGGGGATGAGGGGATGGAATATGCAGGGGGTTCTCAGGTGATCTCTTGAACACAGTGAGAAACCTGGCAGAGGAGCAGAGGCATGGTTACATTAAGGGAAGCCACAAAGATGGTGGTTGTGCAGAGAAGAACCTCCCTGTAGTAGAATCCTTACTTTGCAAATATGAATGGGGTGATGAGGGCTGAAGAATCAGCCCCGGTCAGTTTGAAATAGTGAGAGTATAGAGATGGTGAGAATGTAGAGGAGGTCGCAGATATGGCCTGCACTCCAGCCACCCATTGTGAGATACCAGGAACATACTCGCCAAGATATGTGACGCATGAGGAGCAAATAAACCAAAAGAGAGCAACGCTAGGGCTCTGCCCAGTGCCCATCAGAAGAGCAACACCTGTTGACGTGCCTATAACCAGACAATCATGGGCAGCACGGTACCCGTTGAGACAACCGTACCAGCAGTTGACACGAAATGAAGACTACTTAGAAACTGTCCCCGAAGAGACCCAAAAGGCCTTATTCGGAGGCGAATGGTGAACAATACAAGGGCCTGGACAGACGTTCAGACAACTGAAATGTTGATCAAAAGATGTCACACAAAGACGAAATGGAAAGAATAAGGATGTAACAGACTTTAAAGAAGAGATGATGTTGAAACATAGAGAAACATAACCATAATGAAGGATGAAAATATGCAACTGGCTAAACGCCTGTAAATAGGCTTGGAATGCAAGCAGCTAAGAAAACAGTATGGCTTGCTAAGCTTAGTAGAAGAAAAGAGCAGCAAGCGGCAACTATAAATCTACCTCAAAGAAGCACATTATACAAGTGCAACTCCATTTTACAAAAGCAGAATTAAGCCCAGGATGGTAGAGGAAAAACAGGCCAGGATTCATATATCAGCACAATGCCAGACAGAAGAGCGGAATCGAAACCCAGTAAGAAGCAGCTCATGCCTGGGAATTCGAGGTCAACTCCAGGAAGGGAGGAGAGCGGCATCTCCGAAATGAAACTTAAGAGCATAGCAGCCAGCCCGTGAAGGTCGAGATAAGGACGCCCAGGCAGTTGGCAAGACTAAAGAAAGAATCAAATACACAAATAGAGGCAAAATGAAGCAGATTCACAGTGGACTGACCCGTGACCAGCCAAGCATGAAGCGGTACCAACGTCTGATGTCATCCAAACCAAGAGGATGCCATAACTTCTCATGATAAGAAGGTACAGTTTCGAGGCCATCCTCAGCCAACTAATTGACACACAGCCCTAAGGTAGTGATTGATGGAAGGGAGGCAGAGTGAATCGTGGGGCACACCACATCTGGGTGTCCATTCTGCATGCTGCTAATTAAAGTGGAGATTTATGTCTAGGGGTGTAACCTACCCAATCAAAATGGACCAAATAATCTAGGGTCCTATAGCTAGTAGAACCAATGAGACGTCGTACTTTTAGTGACATCTATCACGAGTGATGTAGAGGGATGATACGAGTTATCCAATCCTCAAACTTTGTTACCATATACAGATATAGCACCTATACCTAAGTTAGATTTTGTGACAAACTTTGAGTGTAACACGTCAACGATGCCGAAAATTCGCTATAACTATTGCTGTCTGAATGAAGATTTTGGGAGATGAAGCGAGACGGGCGATTGCATGACTGTTGATTTCCATTGTTCCCCTTTTTTGGACTTGTCATTAAACAGACTTCCCTTTGCCAAACCATTGAGTTTTTCCTATTGATTGGTGTTGGAGTAAGATAATCCTGCACCCCATCCTCCTCAAGGTGCAGCTATCTCATCTTAATTTACTTGAGGGTGAGCTCTGATCCCATGGGCCCATCAGAGGTCGCTCCGCCCTCCTGTACAAGATTATAGAGATAATGAGAGGGTACAGATAGTGAGAAGGTAGAGATAGTGAGATGATAGAGATAGTGAGAGGATAAAGATAGTGAGAGGGTAGAGATTGTGAGAGGGTAGAGATTGTGAGATGATAGAGATAGTGAGATAGTAGAGATAGTGAGAGGATAGAGAGAGTGAGAGGATAGAGATAGTGTGAGGGTAGAGATAGTGAAAGGGTAGAGATAGTGAGAAGATAGATATAGTGAGAGGGTAGAGATTGTGAGAGGGTAGAGATAGTGAGAGGGTAGACATAATGAGAGGATAGAGATAGTGAGAGGGTAGAGATAGTGAGAGGATAGAGATAGTGAGAGGGTAGGGATAGTGAGAGGATAGAGATAGTGAGTGGGTAGAGATAGTGAGAGAGTAGCTATAGTGAGAGGCTAGAGCTAGTGAGAGGGTAGAGATAGTGAGATGATAGAGATAGTGACAGGGTAGAGAAAGTGAGAGGATAGAGATAGTAACAGGATAGAGATAGTGAGAGAGTAGGGATAGTGAATGGGTAGAGATAGTGAGAGAGTAGACATAGTGAGATGATAGAGATAGTGAGAGGACAGAGATAGTGAGATGGTAGAGATAGTGAGAGGAGGATTAAGGTCAGAACCACTTCCAATGTGTTATATCTGTCAAGGGAGAGATTGTTTGGTGTGTTCGGGGTGGAGGAAGACTAGATGCGTTGTGCTGGCATTCATGGAATAACAGTTGTGAGGGCCTCTGGCAGGCCAAGAGAGGGGACAGTGCAAGTCTGATGAGGTGAGAAGGAAAGGTGAAAGGGCAAGTGCATGCTAAGGGCAGTTTATAATTGGGGTGCTCAGGAGGCCTAGAGACCGTGAAGAGGTAGATATCAACCAGTGTTTATATGTATTACTCACGTAGATTATAGGGGGGAGACAATTTCCAGGATGACGATGACGTTTATGCCTCAGGCAGGATGGCTTGGACAAGCAGGTCTTCAGAGCTTTCCTGAGGTCTTCTAGGCTGCAGATGCATATTGGGAGGGAGTTCCAGATGGTTGGTGCTTGCATTGAGAAGGAGTAGCCACCAATTTGTGCATATTTGGTCACTGGGATTCCGAGAAGCGGTGCAGAGGCTAATCCGTGGGTTCTGATGGGTATTAATTGATGGAATACCTTTCACATGTGCTGTATTTTGATTGGGGAATTGATGGTGCATTGTATTGGCTCTTTCCATAATCATCATATATTACACAGCCACGGTAGTGGCTGTGTAGTTATGATTAAGTTGCTATTTCCATAGGAAGAGCACTTTTTGGGCGGCTTATAACTCTGCTCACCCTGGACGAATCCTAACCAAACCTTGCAATAAAGGTATATGGCCCACTCTGAATAGTCTTCCAAAGTTTGGTGAGGTTTGGTCCAGGGGGGGGGAAAGTTATAGGGGGGACCCAAAACTTCTTTTTTCCCCATAGACTGAATGGGGGAAAAACATTGCGCACGCCTACAGCCGAAACCGCTGGACAGATTTTCACCAAATACGCGGCAGGAGCAGGGACTTGGTCCCGAACGCATGCTTTTGTACATTTGGTGAAAATCCATCCAGTAGTTTTCTTTAAAAGGATCAAAAAGTAGGTCTAAGAAAATTAGTGATATGTATGTACGCTCCACAGAGACACTTCCCTGTTCGATGCGCGGGCAGGACACCGATTGGCTAATGGGCTCGCGTCATGACCGCGGACACGCGACATGTCCATCGATTGGCTGGAGTGAGGCGAAATGTGCGCCAGATTGTTCGGATCCGCCCGCCATCTTGGATTCGCCGACAGCACGGCGGCAAACAGAGGCGAAATGCAGTTTTGAGGAGTGTTTTGGTGTGGCAGAGTGCTTGGGGAGGTTTAGGGAGTAAGAGATGGGTGAAATACTGTACTTGTTTAGGTGGCAGGTGCTTCTGATGTATTGGCCATGCCGTGCTGTCCGGGATGTTTGTAATTACTGAAAATGAGGGGTGTCCTAAGGATAGTATTTCCGTCCGTGCTATGCACAGGCAAGTTGAAACTGTTCTAAGGACATGCGTGGTGTCAGCAGACATTAAAATTGAGTATATGCCGCAGTTAAAAGTTTTGATTCTGTGGGTGTGATACTGAGTTATAAGCCACCATGGGTGTGATATGCTGCGGTGGTTGTGGCCAGGGCCTAGAGTCTTGGGTACATGGCCGCAAGCTGTAGGCCATAGGCCATACACCCAACACTCTAGGCCCTGGCCACAACCACCGCAGCATATCACACCCATAGATCACACTCATAGAATCGAAATTCTAGGGCCACACACCCAAGACTCTAGGCCCTGGCAAAAAAAAACAATGCAGCATATCACACCCATAGAATCGAATATGTATCAGGTGGTTGTGGGCAGGGCCTAAAGTGTTGAGTGCAAATTGAGTATATTGCACAGTTGAAAGTTTTGATTCTATGGGTGTGGTACTGAGTTATAAGCCACCATGGGTGTGATATGCTGCGGTGGTTGGGCTAGGGCCTAGAGTCTTGGGTACATGGGCGCAGGCCATAGGCCATACACCCAGGACTCTAGGCCCTGGCCACAACCACCTCAGCATATCACACCCATAGATCACACCCATAGAATCAAATATCTACGGCCATACCCCCAAGACTCTAGGGCCTGGCCACAACCACCGCAGCATATCACACCCATAGAATTGAATATCTATCAGGTGGCTGTGGGCAGGGCTAGAGTCTTGGGTGCATGGCCAAAGGCCATGCACCCAAGACGAAAGTTATAAGCACTGAAGTTATTAGGTACCATGGGTGTGATATGGTGGAGTGGTTGTGGTTGTGATATGGTGCAGTGGTTGAGGCCAGGACCTAGAGTCTTGGGTGCATGGCCTTTAGCCACGCACCCAAGACTCTAGCCCTGCCCACAACCACCTGATAGATATTTGTTTGTTTTGCGTTTCAATGAAGGACTAACATTTGCAAACACAATTGGTCTGTACTGTGTAAGTGAATGTTCTCAACAATTGGTGGCAATTGAAATAGAATATTTGTTGCTACATTTGCGTAGCAATTTACACCAGTTATATTTGAAAATTTGAATGGACCAGATAATTCTGTGTCCAAGTCATTTTTTCGGAGTGTCTGTTGCTTCTTTGAAGAAGTACCTGAGTTATTTTGCCTAATAGGTTCGTCTTTGGTGGTGGTATTTGATGAAGTATTAGCTTCCTTTACTCTCTTTGGAGGATTTGCAGTCCAATCCTGTTGTATTTCAGTTTGAATTACTTTTTTTTTACAACGTTTTCCTTTCTGTGGAACAGGATATGATTTTAGAAGGGGGGTGTATAGTGAACATAGTCTATTGTATTCTAAAATGCAAGTAATATCAGCGTTTACTTTACTTGCATCAAAGTTGATTAGAAATAGACCCTCAAGTGTACCTAAAAGTGATAGTGCTACGTAGCTCATGCCTTCTTTAAAGACTGTGTTACCAATATCTATGAATGCTTTGTCTTGGGAAAGACCTTGGGATTTATGAATGGTGACTGCATATGCAAGAGATAGAGAAAATTGTTCTCTGCATACATACATGTCTTTGAAGAGAAGGAATCGAGCTGCTGAGCACCCTATCCTTTTTACTTCTGAATGTTTGTCAACGAGAATATTGACAAACTGAATGTTGTTGTCACGTGGGTATGTTTGAAAGCGAACAACTGTATCCAGTGCTCCATTAACTGGTCCTTGCTCCACGTCAAGGTTACGTTTAAGCATTACTCTACAGTTTAAGGATAATTTTAATATTTTCTCCAACCCAGCTGTGTTGGAGATAGAATTTTCTAAGGTATTTAGTCTTGTTGTGGCTTGTTGACACATGGGTATTGTCATACCATGTACATCCAGTTTGTCTGTGGAGCAAATTTCAATTATTGATTGCATTTCTTTTTTCAACATTGTTTCATTGAATTTGGATCAGCTTGCAAGAGTTGGCATTAAGGCCATACAATTGACATTTTTGTGTGCTAATTGTTCCATAACATCAGTAGCACATGCGTTATCACCATAAAGTGCATGGATTTGCCGGGTTTTCACTATTGCTTGTGCTTTTTGAGATAGTACACCAACTCTAATACTTTTTAAAATGTTGGCGTAAGTGAGGTCTGCAGATTGGCGCATGTTTTCTGTTAATTGTCTGTATTGGAAATGTTGCCAAAAGTTGACATTTCCTATGTTCCCAACAGTTTTACAACAGAGTTTGTGTCCTATGGTTTTAAAAATAGCTTCACCTTTCACTGGTGTCAATTGCAGAAGATCTCCGAAAACAATAATGTGTTTTCCTCCAAAGAGTTCTTCGTAGTTTGTTTTAAGTACTTCTTGCAATCTGAGGTGAATCAAAGCTAACATTAGGTTGGAGACCATGCTCACTTCATCTATTAGTAGCATTTTCATTTGTTTTAATACTCTGCGTAGTTCGATTGCAGCTTCTGTAGAAAGTTTGTAATAGTCTAATTTGTTTTGGTGTTCTACTGGAAGGAGTAGTAATCGGTGTAAAGTGACACTGCCTATGTTGTAGGCAGCTAAACCTGTGGGGGCAGTTACAACAGCTGACAGTTTGTTGTTTGTCAATTGTTGAAGGAACTTGCTGATGATTTTGATTAAGAATGTTTTACCTGAACCAGCTTCACCACTGACGTATAGCGGTTCTAGGTCAAAGTTTCGAATGCATAGGATCGAATGACCAAATGGTCGAATCAAAAGGACCGAAAACCAAAGGGTCGAATTTTATTATTTTTTTTTATTTTTTTTTTTTTGGGGGGTCCCCCACCAAACACCCTTTTTTGTGGTAAAAAACACTTTGGGCCTCATTACAACTCAGGCGTTAAGGGTTAACGCCACCGTTAACCCTTAACGCCTGATTCTGATTTTAACGCCTGCTTTTAGCAGGCGTTAAAATCCATGGCGCTAACCTGCCATGGTGCTAATTACGCCGCCGTAATTTACGGCAGCGTAATTAGTGCCTTCCCCACTCCCATTATGCCCTATGGGGCAAAAATGGGAATGGGGAAGGGAAAATGGGAAATGGGGATTTACCGCCCCACTCACCTTGGAATGGGGCGGTTAATCCACCATGGTGTAAACGGAGTTTACGCCATGGTGGTAAAGTTGGTGCACTTAGCACCAAGGTTGTAATGAGGCCCTTTTTGTTCCAAAACGGAAGCCCCAAAAAAACATATTTACAAAAAAATATTATTTGAACCTTTTGTTTTAGGTCAAATTGAGTCGACCCTTTGGCATTCGATACTTTTGTATTCAGTACTTTAACTGGACACCACGTATAGCAGTATAGGTTTGTTATATTTGCAGGTACATTCTTTATTTTCATGTTGTACACCATGTGCAATTTCTTTTGTTACTTCTTCAAATATGGTGCGCTGGTCTTTGTTAAGTTTTGATTGTAGTACAGTTAAGTCTTCTGTATCTTCTTCATAGTGACACATGGTGTTTTCTACTTCTGTCATAGCTAATTCTGCCTCATTTGCTATTAGTAGCTGTCCCAGTGGTTCTTGGCTTCCTGTTACAGAAGGTTGACTACTGTCGAAAGTGTCCTTATCTAGTTGGGCCTGGAGTTTTTCTTCGTGTTGCTGTTCATTGTGCAACATTGTTTTGTTCTGCGTAAAGTTCACATCAGTGATAGCACTTTCATTTGCTTTGAAAGCGTCTTCATAGCAGTAATAGTTATCTAGTATCTCTTCTTCTGTTCTCCATGGTTTAAAAAGTTGTAGCAGGGACATGTAATATAGTTCTTTCTTTCTGTTGAGGAGTTTTTAATGACAATTTGACATGATTAATTAAGCGTTGTTTGGTAAGTTTCACTAAGCTGCCTTCACAATCTGTCACTCTATATCTACCTTTGTTTTCATTGGGTTTTATATTATTTTTGTATGCAAAGTTTTGGGCTGTGTGGTATAGACACATGGTTTCCAAAGTGGTACTTATGTTCGGGTAGTATGTGTCCAGTAAATTGTTTTTCAAAATGTCTTGGCTGTTGGGATCATTTTGGCTATTGTTTCTATGTCCTCATATGATTTGAGAACTCTTTTTCTAGATTTAGTAGGACCAAGACTTAGCCATACTATATTTCCAGATTTTCCATACAAAGCAGTACCGGTTAAACGATCTGCAGCTTCATAGGTGCCACATTCTCTATGAGAGAGCATTTTTATGCCTAAGCTGTACAATTTCTGAGATAGTGTTTTGTCTGATGATTGGTTATTCCAGAGGTCTTGAAGCTCTGTTTTTTCTGCTTTTGTTAAGTAGGCTGTAACATATCGTGCAACTGCAGTGGAATTGTCTGCAATGTACTGCACATCTATGTTTGCATTCCATAAGAGGGCAATGATTGCATTGTAATCATTGACATATTTTGATTCTTCTGTTCTTTTTATGTTATGCGTGTTCTTAGGTAATTTACCTTTAACACTATGTCTAACTGCAGACATGAAGCTGTTCACTTCACCTGTTCTGTAACTGGTCTAGGGAAACCAAAGGGGCATTTGGTGTAGTATTTCCCTTTGTTTTTGCATTTGCAATGACAATATTTGCCACATTTCTGTCTTTGAAATTGCACAATTTGTGCATGAAGGTCACTATGTCTCGTTTGTGAAGGGATTTCACAAGTGACATGTTTTTGAATGAACTGCAAAACAGTGGCATCACTGTCCTGACCAAATTTAGTAGCACCTTTAATCCATAAAAACAGGTGTATATGTGGTGCTCCTCTTGCTTGGTATTCTTTTCTCCAAAAGAAGTGTTGCACTTCTCCAAGGGGAGGAACAGTTTTATTACAAATAAAGTGCAGCATAGCAATGAAACGATGGTGGAAATATCTTGAAACATTAACAGGATCTAGAAAGCAAAGTGTTCCAGGTGGTAGTATATCTATGTTGGTTTTGTTTTTGTTTGATATGCATAGGAAATCATGTAAATCTCCCCATGCATATTCTGCACAACTTAATGTAACAAATCAAGTGGGTGGTCCAAGGTTTCTGATCATACAACGTACATCTCTGTGATGTCGGAACCAATATTCTTTCGTACCATGCATGTTTGCAAACAGATTTGCTATGCTTGATTGTAAAACCTCAACTTTTTCTTGCACTTTTTGTATTAATTGCATAGCTGACATATTTTGAAAGTGGGTTCCTGATTCAATATGTGTGCAACTCCTTAACATATGGTTGCTAGTTCACTTTCAAAGAGTAGGTCGAATATGTAGTCCACATTTTGTCTAAATCTGGGATCTTCAGAATACATTCGTAATGAGCGGTATTCTGATGCTGTTATCTGAGTGGGTCTATCATCTTCCTCCTTTGCCAGTTGGAAATATTAGAGGAAAAGCATGTGCTTCTATACTGTTTTCCCATATGCTCATTGGTGAACCTTTGTTTTGTCGCATTTGGTAAGTTTCTGGTGCATCATCTATGCTGTCAGTAGAGTGCAATGGATGAATTGTACAATGGTCCAAAATATTGGATACTGCAGCAGAATCCAGAAGTTGAAATTGACCAGTTTCTGGTGACTCTTGAATTATTTCAGTTGCTTCCCTTAAGCTTTCTTCAATATTTATTTATTTGTGGTAGTCATTATTGTCTTTCAGATATTGCAAGGCTTGTCTAACTTTCTGTAAATCCACGAGTTGTTGCCAAATTGTTTTGTCTTTTGTTAGTTCACCGTTTACTAAGACAATTAAAGATTGCTCTATTGGACTTTGCACTCCTAGAGTGTGCACATTTTCTGTCAGATCTAACGGTAAATAAACTACTTTGCCACGAATGCCTTTCACCAATTTAGAGGTTGGTAATTTTGCTGTTTTTGGTTGAAGGCGTATTTTTGCTTGGAATGGGTGTACTGTTTGAATTATGATGCTCTCATACAAATTGAGTTGTTGCAGGGGTTTTGGTAGTGGGAATAATTCCAAGTTATTTGTGATAGCACATGAAGGAGTTTGGTTGTTGTCAAGTTTTGTAGTGCAGTAACTGCAAACTATTAAGGGTTCACTTATTTCGTATTTGTTTTCTGCAAAAAGGTACAGAGCTAATTCAAACCATTTGGAATCTTCATTGTCTTCTATTTTGTATGTTGCGTCTATAGATTCTGTGTTACTTTTGTAAAATGTTCTGCGGCAACGCACACACACATGGTTTGGTACTTCAGCCGATGTACTTTTAAATGTTAGTATTTCTTTTTTGTATGTGTGTAATAAAAGGTTGCCATGTGCAGAATTGTTGCTAGTCTGTTCTAAACCTATTGCATTTTGTAAGTGGCTTTCACTTCCAAAATATTTTCTCTGGATACGGTCGATTTCTTCTTGTAGGTATTTGGGTGTACCATGCAGAAGAGTGTTATTTAAGTTGGCTAGTTCTAAAACAGGACTTTTAGCATAGTACAGTTTATACACTAGATTTCTTACATTTGAATGATGTGTTGATATCATTTTGATATCATTGAAGGTAATTTTGCAAATAGGTCCTGAAATGCAGGCTAATGAATGTCCTTGTAGTCCTGTGTATTTGCACACTGGACAGGTATCCATATTTTGCAGCACTTTCATTTTGATTTTGTCTTTACCTTTCCCATACTGATTGAGGAACTGGCGTAAAGATTTGAAAGATTTGTTGGGAATGTTACACATTGATGTGCACGGGCATTTGTATACTGGACGTTCTGGTTTAGTCGAATGGAGAGTTAATTCTGAGTTTTCTGGGGATATTTTTGTAAGCAGTGTTTCTTTTTCCATGATGGTATTATTATTTTGTTCATACCCTCGTCCACTGCTATGGATGGCAATTGTGTTTGTTTGGTTTTGTTTGTATGCTTCTTCATTAAAATATGGTTCTATAGTCGTGGTGTGACTCCATTCACCTCTTTTTAACAATACAAATAGTTAGCATATACCAACAGCTTACAGTAATAATTAGATCAGAGCTGGGGTTGTCAAATGATCAGAAAATACATTTTTATCAATAACAATTTGTTAGACAAGAACACAATTCATATGGTAAAAAAACAAGAGTATCATTACTTTCGATGAATCATTATAAAGAATAAAACACTGTCTAAAACCCAACACTATAGTCGTGACATATGAACCTATATTAAGTGAGGTGACATGTTATTAGTAAATGTCGAGAGAATCATGAGAGGGGTATAGGGGTAATTAGCCAACTTCAACCTCTCTTAGCTCTTATTCTTAGAGTGTCTTATTAGTCTAGAAGTTTCTTATCTAGAGATGGAAACTCGACATGTTTCAGTTCTCGTATACTAATAGGGAACATTCTTCAGAAGATATGTCGCGGTTATTAAAGATAATACAGTAGAGACAGAGGATATTATAAAAACAATAATCGTTCTGAGTCTTTGTTCCTGTGTGGTGTTTCCAACATCAGACTTGTCACATTCAAACTGTAGCTGTTGGTATTAAATATAAAAACAGTGAAGGTCAGCTTTTATTGCTTAAATTCTCACTATAATCCTATTTTATATCAAATTGGATTAGGCAAAATAATTACCTTGTCCAATGGTTTAGAGTGTATCCAAGGGAGTCTCTTGGTGAATAAAGCAGGACTTGGTCCTTGGGGTCGACTTTAGACTCGAAATTCAGTTTTTTGCAACCTGCAATTTAAATGTGCATCTTTTTTAGACAGACTGCTGTAGAACAAGGCTGGGCTACATTACTATGGATGACTTAAGCAATGATATCGATTGTATTCGGGCTTACCTTATAGATCGGGGCCGAATTGGAACATAGAAGGTTCTTTAGCTATAACTCTTCTAATCAATATTTTGTGAAAATGAGTCGTTCTTTACTATTCTGCAGTTTCCTGGGAGTTCTTAGTCAGTTCTATAGAAGAAGACAATACATAACGTGTTTTAATGGTCTATAGAAGTATTTGGTGCAAAGCAGAGGCAATAGTCAGCTCTAGTTTTTTGTAAATTGCCAAACCTACCTTTCAAGTAGGTATTGACATTATTTCACTGCGATGGTAATCCCACGTATTACTCAGTTAGTCTTCTAATTCCGGCAACTGTGTTTTTAAATTGGATCTTGAATATGGTGCCAGATCAGGGTCAGATCTGGAAAACAGAGAGCATGCAGAGAATTTTTTCTTTTTTTAATCTGTATGTTTACATGCGGTTATTTGGTCTATTTGAGCGACAAGTGGCTCTTATATATAGACACATTACGGCGTTCAGTTAAATAATTCTGCCTATTGCGGGCTGTAGCAGTTTAGCTGCTTACCTGTATCTGGAAAAATACTTCTTTATCCCTGCTGCGTGTGTAAGCTGTTCACGCGGGTGCCCGGCTCGTTTCTAATCAATAGAGAGTCGCGGTCGCCATCTTGGAAAGGTCGTATTTAAAGTGGCTGGTGTCCTTTTTTTGTGTTAGTAGTTGTCTACGGCTCTGATTGTGCCTATTTTGCATTCTGGGCGGCGTGTTAATTAATATCTTTTCGAATATGAGTGCTGTTACTTAATGTTAAGAAGTCCCTGTGTTGCTAAACACTGCATAGACAGAATATAGCGCGTTAACTAACAGATATCTTTTAGATGGACAGTTGTTAGCTCGCGCACATTTAGGACCTATTTAAGCTAGATAGTGTGTCGTAGATGTATGTTTACTGTTTGATTCATCATACAAAATGATCTAGTTTCGGCAAATCGCCTTATTTACAGAAAACCTAATGACTATTCTTCCATTTTCAACTCGGGGTTGTGTCTATTCTACTTGCCTGTAGTACTAATCTTAGTGGTTCACAAGAGTATGGCAAGTATAGAGAACAAACTATAGAGTGCTATACCTTTTTAAGGAGTTATCATACTAGGTGTAGAGTAGAGCCCTTCACAGTTGATTAGTATGCCTAACTTTAAAATAGAATGCAATCGCTACGTTGGTTGTATATATTGATGGCTGCAGAAGGGAGTTTCGGTTTGATTCCATTCAATGGCTTCATTAAGCCCTACTTGATCACTTTTTGTTAAGAAAATAAGTCTTTGTTCTTTTTCTAGTAACATATTTTTCTTTTTGTTTGTGTCATTCCCTGACATGGTCAGGAGGACAGTCCATCGTAGATCGTCACTAGTATGGTTGCATTCCAAGAAATGTTTAACCATTGGAGATAGTATGGTTTTATTTTTTATAAAACTCCTATGTTGTATAATACGGTTTTTACCTTACGTATCATTTTCCCAATATAATTTCGTTGTCATGGGCATGTTATCATATATATAACATATTCCGTGTTACAATTAGTAAAGTGTGACTGATGCCAGGGAGTCTTTAAACCAATATCGACTTCTTTTGACTTAGTAGTGTACTTACAAACTGAACAATATCCATAGGGGTAATTACCTAAAATCGGGGTGAGTCCCCATGCTTCTGTAATCCTTTCAACTCAGGGTTCTTTCACTCTGAGTTAACTACTACTCACCTGATTACCTATGGTGGTGGACTTTCTGTATGCGAAGAGTGGGCACGCTAATTTGGTGGTGGATTGTTCAAAAATCTTCCATTGTTTTCCAAGAATATTAGTGATTGGGAGACTTAGATTTGTGAAGTTATTAACACTCACTATTCTTTTGTCCAGTTGTTTTTTTAGTTTTTTCTTCTAATAAGGTTTCGCGATTATTATTATATGCTCTTTTTGCTGCCTTACTTACGAGTCTCTTAGGATATTTCCTATCACAAAGTTTTTTGGAAAGTATGTGTGCTTCTTCCTCGAATGCATCTCTTGTGCTGCTATTTCTTTTTAACGGAAGAAATTGTCCATACGGTAAATTATCTTTTAGGTGTTTTACATGGTGGCTTTGATAATGTAGAAGCAAGTTTTTGTCAGTTTCTTTATGATATGGCTTCACTAGTAATGACCCATCTTTGTGAAAGATAGTTACATCTAGGAAGTTTATTTCTTCTTTATGTATCGTCATGGTAAATTGCAGATGTCGATTGCATTGATTTAGCCAATTCAGAAACATATTAGCTTGATTAGCTGAGCCTTGTCAAATGACGATTATATCGTCTATATATCTAGCCCACGATAACAGGTGTTTATCAAACAGGTTATTTATGTAGATATGCCTTTTTTTGAAAAAGTCTACATATAAATTGACCACATTAGGGGCGGCCATGGTGGCTCCCATTGCCGTTCCCTCAGTTTGTTGGTAAAACTGCCCTTTAAATTCAAAAAAATTTTCAGTAAGGGAAACTTCTATACACCAGAGTATAAATGAAGTTGGAACTGGATTATTGTCAAGGCGTGTGAGGAGTATTTCCTCTAGAGTTTCAATAGTTTTGTGTTGCGGTATGTTGATATATAATGCAACTATGTCAAGATTTATCAGTCACTGTGTATTAGTATCATAATGTCACGACCCTCAGCACTGATCCCCACTGGCAAGCCCATTGGCCAGGTGGAATCAGGACTTGGATCTCAAATAAGGCCTGGCGTCCACGTCTCAGGCCCTCGTGGGGCCAGTCCTGGCGCCTTTGGCTCCAGGCTCATAAACAGTGAAAGACATCTGCTCAGGGAACTACTTAATTTAGGCTTTCATACAACAAGGAGGCATCCTCATAGCTTGATTCCTATGAACCAAGCTATGCGGTATAGTGTTTTGGGTGTGGTGGCCTAGGGGCTACTTTACCTGGACTACTTAGCAGAGGCTATTTAAACCACACCCGAACAAGACAACACGCTTCGCATTTCTTTGCAGCTAGCAATGTGACGCTCACCATGTCCAGCTTACTCACAAGCCTGGGAAATCAGAACCTGCAGAAACACAAAAGAACATTGTTAGCAGCAGCATCTTACCTGAGATCTCCATCCTTCACTGCTTGGATCTCCTGGGTAGCTCTGTTGGATCTGCGCTCCGCCCGGACCAAAGGACCTGAAAAAGGAAGAAAAGACATCATTAAAGGAGGTATAAGAGACATTTCAACCACAAATTGCTTAAAAGACTTACCTGGCTGATTGCCTTTCGGCCGGCATCGCTCCGGGAATCCACACGCGCTGGGAGCACAACGCGACCTACAAAAAAGGGAGAAAACACATGTTAGCGAAGACAAGACATCGCAGCGCTGCGCAAGGCGCTTACTTACTGCATCATAGCGCTTATTGTGCGCCATCATTTACCGGCGAGGCCCAGCTTAGCCAGTTCGCCACATGGACGCTCAACACATCTAAGGGAAATAAAAAGAGACATTATCAAACAGAGAAAGGCATGCAAGAATAACAACTCACTAAACAGCAATAAGACCTACCTGAAAAACATTACTTGGGCAGGTGTCAGTAAAGTAACTAGACCGCACACACCCATGAAAGACAATGCGCCCCTGCCCCGAAAGCAGGACGGAGGGCTCGCCAACTTCTACAACAAGGTGAGAGAGGGTCCAGAGGGGCTGAAGTCATACGGGAGGTGGGGGGAAAACTTACCTTGGTCGACCACCCCTAAACACAGTCCTCCTGTATTTCCAGGCCGAACTTCCACATAGAACCATACCAGGGAATCACTGAGAAGGATAACAGTGACCAACTGCCTGGTTGGTGTCCCCGTGGATACCAGGTGAGTGTAACACTCAACAGAATTTTTTGCAGACACTACCAATGAAATGGCCACTACATCTATAAAAAAAACTATATAGGTCTAAAATATCCCACCCAGCTTTGTCCTACTAGTTATACACACTCCCCCGAGTCAATAATTTTTGAAAAACGAGTTCTAAAGGAAGTAGAATCATTGGAAAACAAAATCAATCCTATATTCCATAATCTATGTTGCGATGAACAAAGATCACTCAACAATCTATTTAAGAATGAAAAACTTATAATCAAGGGGTCAGACAAAGGAGGAGGTATAGTCATATTAGACAAAGATGACTATATAAATGAATGCCTTAGTCAGTTGAACAATAACAAGTATTACAAAAAACTAGATGAATACCCAACTACTGAACTTCGAAAAATGATTGAATCAAAAGTTGGAAAAGCTAAAGAACGTGGATGGATCAGTAAACAAGAAAGTGAATTCCTTACCAATCCTGATCCCTCAACTCTGACTTTTTATTGCATCCCCAAGATTCACAAGACCCTTAATAAACCTTCGGGGTGACCCATTGTAGTTGGAATTAAATCTGTTCTTGAACCCTTGTCAAAATATGCTGATTTCTATCTCAAAAATTATGTCACCCAAATGAAATCATACTTAAAAGACATGGAAGAAGTGATCAAGAGATTTGAAAATCTCCCTTATGATACTAATACACAGTTCCTGATAACTCTTGATATAGTTGCATTATATACCAACATACCGCAACACGAAACTATTGAAACTCTAGAGGAAATATTCCTCACACACCCTGACAATAATCCAGTTCCAACTTCATTTATACTCTGGTGTATAGAAGTTTACCTTACAAACATTTTTTTGAATTTCAAGGGCAGTTTTACCAACAAACTGAGGGAATGGAGATGGGAGCCACCATGGCCCCTAGTGTGGCCAATTTATACGTAGACTTTTTCAAAAAAAGGCATATCTACATAAATAACCCGTTTGATAAACACCTGCTATCGTGGGCTAGATATATAGATGATATAATTGTCATTTGGCAAGGCTCAGCTAATCAAGCTAATATGTTTCTGACTTGGCTAAATCAATGCAATCGACATCTGCAATTTACCATGACGATACATAAAGAAGAAATAAACTTCCTAGATGTAACTATCTTTCACAAAGATGTGTCATTACTAGTGAAGCCATACCATAAAGAAACTGACAAAAACTCGCTTCTACATTATCAAAGCCACCATGTAAAACACCTAAAAGATCATTTACCGTATGGACAATTTCTTCCGTTAAAAAGAAATAGCAGCACAAGAGATGCATACGAGGAAGAAGCACAAATACTTTCCAAAAAACTTCGTGATAGGAAATATCCTAAGAGACTCATAAGAAAGGCAGCAAAAAGAGCATATAATAATAATCCCAAAGCCTTATTAGAAGAAAAAACTAAAAAAACAACTGGACGAAACAATAGTGAGTGTTAATAACTTCACAAATCTAAGTCTCCCAATCACTAATATTCTTCGAAAACAATGGAAGATTTTTGAACAATCCACCACCAAATTAGCGTGCCCACTCTTCGCATACAGATAGGTAATCGGGTGAGTAGTAGTAAACTCAGAGTGAAACTACCCTGACTTGAAAGGATTACAGAAGCATGGGGACTCGCCCGATTTTCGGTCATCACCCCTGTGGACATTGTTCAGATGGTTAGTACACTACTAAGTCAAAAGAAGTCGATATTGGCTTAAAGACTGCCTGGCATCAGTCACACTTTACTAATTGTAAAACGGAATAAGTTATATATATGATAACATGCCCATGCCTACGTAAGTACATTGGGAAAACGATACGTAAGGTAATAACCTGTATTATAGAACATAGGAGTTGTATAAAAAATAAAAGCATACTATCTCCGATTGTTAACCATTTCTTGGAATGCAACCATACTAGTGACGATCTACGATGGACTGTCCTCCTGACCATGTCAGGGAATGACACAAACAAAAAGAAAAATATGTTACTAGAAAAAGAACAAAGACTTATGTTCTTAACAAAAAGTGATCAAGTAGGGCTTAATAAAACCATTGAATGGAATAAAATCTAAACTCCCTTCGGCAGACATCAATATATACAACCAATGTAGAGATTGCATTCTATTTTAAAGTTAGGCATACTAATCAACTGTGAAGGGCTCTACTCTACACCTAGTATGTTAACTCCCTAAAAAGGTATAGCAGTCTGTAGTTTGTTCTCTATACTTGCCACTCTACTATGAACCACTAAGATTAGTACTACAGGCAAGTAGAATAGACACCACTCCAAGTTGAAAATGGAAAAATAGTCATTAGGTTTTCTATCAATAGGGCGGTTTGCCGAAACTAGATCATTTTGTATGATGAATCAAACAGTAAACATAAATCTATGACACACTATCTAACTTAAATAGGTCCAAAATGTGCGCAAGCTAACTACTGTCCATCTAAAAAATATCTGTTAGTTAACGCTCTATACTCTGTCTATGCAGTGTTTAGCAACACAGGGACTTCATAACATTAAGTAAAAGCACGCATATTTGAAAAGATATTAATTAACACGCCGCTCATAATGCGAAATAGGCACAATCAGAGCCATAGACAACTACTAACACAAAGAAAGGACACCAGCCACTTTAAATACGATCTTTCCAAGATAGCGGCTGCGACTCTCTATTGATTTGAAATGAGCCGGGCATCTGCGTGAACAGTTTACACAGACAGCAGGGATAAAGAAGTCTTTCTCTAGATACAGGTAAGCTGCTAAACCGCTACAGCCCGCAATAGGTAGAATTATTTAACTAAACTCCGTAATGTGTCTATATATAAGAACCACTTGTCGCCCAAATAGACCAAATAACCGCATGTAAACATACAGATAAATAAAAGAAAAAATCTCTGCATGCTCTCTATTTTCCAGATCCGACCCTGATCTGGCACCATATTCAAGATCCAATTTAAAAACATAGTTGCTGGAATTAGAAGACTAACTGAGAAATACGTGGGATTACCATCGCAGTGAATTAATGTCAATACCTACTTGAAAGGTAGGTTTGGCATGTTACAAAAAACTAGAGCTTACTATTGCCTCTGCTTTGCACCAAATACTTCTATAGAGCATTAAAACACGTTATTTATTGACTTCTTCTATAGAACTGACTAAGAACTCCCAGAAAACGACATAATAGTAAAGAACGACTCGTTTTAAAAAAATATTGATTAGAAGAGTTATAACTGAAGAACCTTCTATGTTTCAATTCGGCCCCGATCTTTAAGGTAAGCCCGAATACAATCGATATCATTGCTTAAGTCATCCATAGTAATGTAGCCCAGCCTTCTTCTACAGCAGTCTGTCTAAAAAAGATGCACATTTAAATTGCAGGTCGCAAAAAAAGGAATTTCGAGTCTAAAGTCGACCCCAAGGACCAACTCCTGCTTTATTCAGGATGAGACTCCCTTGGATACACTCTAAACCATTGGACTAGGTAATTATTTTGCCTAAGCCAATTTGATATAAAATAAGATTATAGTGAGAATTTAATCAATAAGATCTGACCTTCACTGTTTTTATATTTAATACCAACAGCTACAGTTTGAATGTGACAAGTCTGATGTTGGAAATGCCACACAGGAACAAAGACTCACGATTATTGTTTTTATAATATCCTCTGTCTCTACTGTATTATCTTTAATAACAGCAACATATTTCCTGAAGAAAGTTCCCTATTAGTATAAGAGAACTGAAACATGTTGAGTTCCCATCTCTAAATACGAAACCTCTAGACTAATAACACACTCTAAGAATAGAAGCTAAGAGAGGTTTAAGTCGGCTAATTACCCCTATACACCTCTCATGATTCTCTAGACATTTATTAATAACATGTCACCTCACTTTATATAGGTCCATATGTCACAACTATATTCTCAGGTTTTAGACAGTGTTTTAGTCTTTATAATGATTCAGCGAAAGTAATGATAATGTATTGTATTTTCTGATCATGTGACAACCCCAGCTCTGATCTAATTATTACTTTAAGCTGGTGGTATATGCTAACTATCTCTATTGTTAAAAAGTTTACCTCACCCGATAAAAGGTAGAGCAACTACCATAGTAGTACCATTGGGATTCCCTCTTTTTTTGTTAATTACTCCATTCACCTCCACAGATATTTAAGAAGTTATTTTTGTTGACATTACGTTTATTGAAAATTTATTAAAATAAATAACTTCCTTTGAGAAGGATTGCACTGTCTACGAGAGCTTCTAGGATACATTTTCTATGGTAGGTTTTAAGGGTTGTGCATGATTTTGCTCCTGTTCTTATTAGATTCTGAAGGACTCTGTGGCGTAACATTTTTGCCCAAAAAAATTATTTTGTATGGTTAGTTGCTAGTATATGAGGATTTATAGGAGCAGCGTTAGTAGTAGTGGTAGCCGAATTCTTATTATGCATTTTCTGTTTCGTTTCACATTTTGATAGAGGAGGCAAAGTTTCTGTAGTAGAAGCTTCTTTTGTTTCGCTAAATGACTGCATTAGCTGTTTTGTTTGAACATTTTGTACAAACTCTGGTAGAGATGGATGCTTATTTTGGACACTTTTATTTTCATTTGCTCGACTTCTGCGTTGCTTTCTACAGGCTTGCTTTTTGGTAGGCATTCTTTGGGGTCTGTTAAAAAAAGGAAGGTATAGGTAATGTGTTCGTTTGTAGGTGCTACATCATGGCACGTACGTCAAATTATGTGTCGAAAGGTGAGTGGTAACGGTGTTGCTTCCAGTATTTCTAATGTCATTGTGCTTCCTATCACAGAGTTTGTTTGAGATTTTATGTAAATGTAAGTAGACTACTCCTTTGCGTTTTTTACGCACATTTTTACAGAAAGAAATTACTACATGTACCACACAAAGGTCACTGACAACATCCGAAAGCTTTGTGTTGTGCATGAGATAGTGTTTTGATATTTAACAAGTGTCGTCATGTACATAACAAATCAACAGTACAGCTTACGTCTCTGAGGGGTAGTGTTCTGACTTGAGTGTCGTGTAGACCGTTGAAACCTCCGTCCTCAAGTGACGCACAGGGGAACTAAAAGAAACCCGCTGTGCGACCTTTGGGGCCACAGGTGGGAGATGTTACTTCCCGGATCCACGGAACCTCTGGAACACCAATGCTGCTGTCAAAAAGAACGAGGTTAAGTACCAGGCAATTACAATATATCACAAGAACCAAAGGATCTGAATAGTCTTACCTATCTGGTATTTGGAAAACCCAGGAAACCTAGGAAGGAGGTTCGAGACTCAGATGAGGCGGTCCCTAGAACAAGAGGACCGCAGACAAGCGTGGATGCAGGATAAGCCACCTGTAGAACTGAAGGCGTGACTTGAATCCCAAAAGGGAAATGGCGTAGAAGTTCAACAAGGTACCAAGGGATGATCCGAAGACAAGTTAGGGCCGTGTCAGAAATCCAGCAATAGGTAAGCAGTTCCAAGCAAAGGTACAAAAGGGTAATCCGAAGGAGTCCAAGAGAGAGTTCCAAGATCAAGGTAAACCAGTAGTGTAATCCAAACGTAGCGCCAACCAGGGTCTGAAGACAGCTGAGAAGCAATGAGTGTTCCGTGCATCAAGCCTTATATACTGTGCATTTCGGGGTCATGTGACGTCCACCAAGGTCACGTGGGAAACGCCACTCTGTATCACGTGAGAAAGTGAACGATCGGCGTGGAGGTGTGACGCCGCCCCTTCTGCTGTATGTTCTCCATGGCAACTGCCAGTGCAGGAAGGGCTGTAATCGAGCCCGTAAATCGTACCTGGTACGGAGCTTTCGGTCCTTTGGGAAAACCGAATCACATGAGCCTCGAACCCTGGATGGAGGTGTTGGGGAAATGTGAGCAGTGTTCTGGTGTGCAGTGGATCGGTGTGCAGAGGATCGCCTAACATAGCCCCCCCCCAACGGCCCACGACCCCGTGGGCAGGACGGGTGATCCTTATGGAACCGGGCTACCAACCGAGGGGCGTCAAGATCCAAAGTGGAAACCCAAGAGCGCTCCTCCGGTCCATAACCCTTCCAATCCACTAAATACTGGAGCCTACCCCTAAACCAACGGGAACCCAAAATGGTCAACACTTCAAAAACATCAGGGGAGGCCAGGGACACCGGGGCTGCTGGGGCCCGAAGGCGGGAAGAATCAGGACAAGGCTTGAGGAGAGAGACATGAAAGACAGGGTGGATTCGCCAAGAACTCGGGAGAACCAGACGAAAAGCCACTGGATTCACAACCTGAGAGATCACATACTGGCCAACGAAACGAGGCAGAAGTTTCCGACAACCCACCAGGGAAGATGACGGGAAGACAACCACACCCTAGAACCCACCACGAGGGGAGGAGCAGCCAGGCGCTTGCCGTCAACACGAGCAAAGTGTTTGATGCACAGAAATGTTTGTAAAATAAAACATGGTTACACCCTCCCAATACACATATCTTCACACCTTTCAACCTATGCCACTTACAAAATTATGTGTCGAAAGGTGAGTGGTAATGTTGTTGCTTCCAGTATTTCTAACGTCATTGTGCTTCCCATCACAGAGTTTGTTTGAGATTTTACATAAACCTAAGTAGACTACTCCTTTGCATTTTCTATGCACATTTTTACAGAAAGAAATTACTACATGTACAACACATGTATGTAAAGGTCATTGACAACACCCGAAAAGCTTTGTGTTGTGCATGTGATAGTGTTTTGATATTTAACAAGTGTCGTCATGTACATAACAAATCAACAGTACAGCTTACGTCTCTGAGGGGTAGCCTCTAAGTATGGTTAGTGGCCACAATGTCGGGGATGTGGCTACTGGCCATTACTGGAAGGGACAAAACATTGCATTGAGGTTGCCATGTCCACCAGGGACTGCCTTTCTGGTAAAGGTCTTGCTCATAACCATACATTTCTCAAGGAACACAAATGTGGTGCTGCCTTTACGGTCACACAGTTTCATTTTTGCTTTCTGCAGCCTGCAATGGAAAGCGAAGAAGGCTTTATATCCAACAACCGTATTTCCTTTCTATGGTGGCCATCTTGAAAAAGGATTTGTTTTCTTCAGCCGGGAACGCCGGATGTGTTCCAGTTGAAGACAAAAAATCCTCTTTCTTGGTACCACGGGTTACTGCTGTAAAATCTCAATTGCTAATGCATTCATCCCCCACTCTTTGGGAAGGAATGGGGTTTAATGATCCAGATATGTCGCTAGGCTCTCTTGCTTATATTGTGTTGCACACTTGCCTTGTGGAGTTCTGCGCCGGAAATTTTCCAGATATAAGTTCTTACAAGAATATACAATGTACTTCTGCACTATCAACCAGTTACACATGTCATTGTGAAGTGGGTATGACTTTTCGAACACGCCCCCATGCTGTGCGCCAGCATATGATAATGTGGAATTCTTCGGAAGGTGGGCAGTTACTTCAAATGTTCCTTTACAGTAGTATGATGTATGTCATATTTGATGTCCTGGGTGTTAGTCTTAGCAATGCACGTAGATGCTGCGAGTTATGGTTGCTGAACTTACCATAATGGGAGAATGTGCAGTGTTTTTTGGTTTCACTGTGTATTATAACATACCGTTAAAAAAGTTTTATTACTGAATGTACATATATTTAAAGGGCAGGGAACGAAAACAAATGGGCTAAACATGTGATGGCGTCAGTGATGTCATCAGTGACATTTGAGATGACATCTTTCATGTTCTGGGTGTTAGTGTTAGCAGTGCACAGTGGTGATGGCAAGTATGGGGGTTCAGTCTGCCATAACTGGTGAATTTCAAGGGTTTTTCGGTTTTAATTTGAACCATAATGGGGAGGGCGAATTTTTTTTTTAATGAAGTGCACAGGTTTTTCGTAGGGCAACTTAACCATATCGTCCCCTCAACAAAGTTTTTTTTGTAGTGAATATATATATATATATATATATATATATATATATATATATATATTCAGTGAAAAAACTTTGTTAAAGGGACATTATGGTTAAGTTGCGCTACTAAATACCTATCAAATTCAATGAAAAAACGCTGTTAAAGGGATGTTATGGTTACAAGTAAAACCTAAAACCCCTGAAATTTACGAGTTATGGAAAGCTAAGAAACCATAACTCGCACCACCTCCGTGCCCTGCTAACAATAACACCCATGACATCAAAGATGACTTCACTGAACACATCTCACAGTTTTTTTACTGAATTTGATATGTTTTAGTAGCACAATTTAACCATAAAATCCCTTTAACAAAGTTTTTTCACTGAATTTGATAGGGTTTTAGTAGCTCAACTTAACCATAACGTCCCTTTAACAAAGTTTGTTCACTGAATATAGATATATTTATCATGAATTTCATAGGTTTTTACCAGGATACCCTTACTTTATATAGATATACCATACAACAAACTGAACCCCCTGGCCCATATTAATTGCTGCATTGTCCGCGACCATGTGACTCTCCACGGACTCGGACAACACCAACACTGCCCAAAAGCTCAGTGGGGTATCGTACATTGTTGTATCATACAATATCATACAACATACACACTGAGCATGTTCAAATAGCAGCATATAAATGAATTACATTTAAAAATAAATAAGAAGTACAAACTGTATACGCAAGACATCAACAGTGCAATTAGATAGGATATACAAAATAATGGAACACCAAAAAAACATAAGCCTCCAGCAGAATTACCACACTGATGCTTTATATTGAAACTGCAAACCAACTATCAACAGCACACCTACAAAGCAGTAACAGCAAAACTGAAAAACACACTGGTAAGTTCACTACATGGATTCCTATAGTTATAAACTTTCTTTAGTAGGATACACTTAAAAATATTGGATCATTTTTTTACACAGAAATGGCTAACACTCTGGAGTGGCTTGAGGAACATTTTCCCTAGGATGAAATGAGTGAAGACAGTGATACTGCTGGTATACACTGCAGTTTTCAAAGTAAACCAATGAACACACATTATTTCACATGTACCTAACACATTTCTTTTTCTTTAACAGTACATACAGAAAATAAGAATAATACTCCAAAAACATTACATCATGTAGTAATGGAATAACAAACAGACACTGTAGAAAATCGTCTAGTGCACTTAGAAGAAATAATTGAGCAATTATTCACCAATTTCATTATTTTGAGGAACTTTGTAGAAAACCATATCAAGGAAAAAATTAAATATCACTGTCCCATGTGCACCTGTACCCCTTCTCCATGTGCCAGTCAACCATCCTCAAAAATTCCCCATCACCAAAAACGTTATGATGAGACCTCACTCTCTTCCTCCCCTATCTCACTACATGTTTAACACTATAATTCCCCTGTATGTGTCTCCATTTCTGCTTCCCCCTTTCATTCATAATTTCTATATTTTTGTATATTAATAAAGTATTATGTATGCTGTTCCTATATGTTTCTGTGTTTTGCTTTTAAAAAAAGGCTGTTTGAGAGTCCGCGGACGGCACAACTGTCTGGGATGTCTGCAATTAACCAAAATGGGGGTGTCCTAGGACACTCTGCTGTTCGTATTGTCTGCAATCAAAATGGATGTGTCGGTAGGACACATAACCTATCCGCATGTCCGCAAAGTTGTGACGCACCTTTAATTAGTTCAGGGACCCCCACCCTGGTCGGCGAACACGTGTGCGCATGCGCATCCCACCATCGGAGTCCTACGAACATCACGCCTGTCCGTAACTGTCCGCCACAAGTGTGTCGCACTTTTAATTAGTTTGGGCACCCAAACCCTGTCCGTAGAACACCCGTGTGCATGCATACAACCAATTCCGTGCAATAGGTGTCCTATGGACAGCCGTCCCATTCACGAACGTGTCTGCAAACATCATCATGTGACTGCACCCACGCTGAGCGTTGGCCCATGACTGAGGACAGAGTCTGCGCCCCCACACACCGAAAAAGCACTTTTCTGAGCAATCCAAGATGTTTTTCAATGAAAATGTACCCTTATAGAGGTCCCAGACTATGCCGCTACCGATCGGGATACTTTTTGGAACCTTTTGAGTCCTTTTTGGTGTTCTATTTTTCCGCATACAGCACAGCTGTCCGGGAAGCGCTCCCCAGCACCCCTATAAAAGGCCGCACCCTAGAGCTGCTCCTCTTTCTGTTTTTGGATACCATAAAGAGCATTCCTCAATAGTTCTGATATCCAATACTGGATTGGGTGCTGACCTCTGCCTCCTGTACTGTGTGTGCTGTGCCACATTTGGAGAAGAAATACCTCTGCCTGCTGTGCTGTCCTGTGCTATATCCCAAATGGCAATCATGGCTTCATCTTCTGCAACACCCCTACCCCCTCCACCACCACCACCCCCACCCCAACTCCACCACCACCACATTCACAAGGAACTGGTGAGGGGAACAGGATTGGAGATGTAGAAAGGGATGAAGAGGATGATGAGGATGAGGTAGTGGAAGTCCTTACTACTGCCGCGCATCTCTGAATCAGTCTTGCAGGCCATACGTAACACAGAAGAAGCTTACATTTTCGAGGGTCACTGTATTGTGTATGTACTGCAATGCAGTACTCTGCAGGGGGGAGACACTTCAAAGTGCTTTTGAGGCTACGGTCCGGGAGCATGAGAACGTCTGCCACCTACCTAATTAAGGCCCACCCAACATCTACCTCTCACCACCTGCCCTTTCTTATCCCCGTGGTTGGTGCCCCTTCCTTACCCTCCCTTCCCTTCCTTTCCTTATGTGTCTTTTCAGAGCCAACTTTCAAAGTTTAAAAATAGAAGTGCCAATGAAATGCTGCAGCGCCCTGTGCATTTTTAAAAGTCTGGGGACATTAACATTTTGGGGGTACTGCACTATCAAAGCCATTGCACTCTTCTCCAGGAGGAAGTGGTGGCTTTGAAAAGAGCCTTTTTGTGGTGTCTTTTTGTATTTCAAAAAGTTCAAGTGGTCAAAACTTACTGGAAAAAGGATTGCTATACTTCCAAAAAGGATTGCAATGCATTTTTTATATTTGTCAGAAAAATCTGATTCCCAGCATCAGTAAGATGGACTCCCATCTCTGTGAAATATGTGTGTGATACGAAAGATAATATTTTCATTGTGAAAAGGGGACATGCCAACATCTCACAAAAAAAACGCAAACAGCCTTGTTGATATTGCGCCTTGCTATCTCAATTTGTGGACCAATTGAAGAAGAACGCAGCCACATTTGTCTCTGCGCAATACGAGAAAAAATTTTTCAGAGTTTGGCAACATGTCCATGACTTTCCCAAGTCCTTCTTTAATTGCAAACTGAAAGAAGATTCCAGAGATATGCCCTAAACTCTTCCCCCCACAATGAATAATAATAATAATAATGTTTGGATGAGAGTGTGTCACCAAAGTGGCACAAAGAGGAACCAAATCTAACCACTTCAATACAAGCACTCCATGCCAGTGCATATTCACATGAGGGAATCCAAGATTATCAGCCACTTCACAGCACCTCCAACCAATGTATCCACGAGTCACCCAAAATCCTGACAATCTGCCTTCTGAAAGACACAGCCATAGCTATCTGCTCTCCTCTCAGGAAACAGACTTGCTGCCAAAGTCTCTCCTTACCCATCCCACCCAGTATACCTTATTGACCAATCTCTTGGCCTGCACAGTCTCATTTGCATGCCTCTCAGCCTCAAAATCCCTGTATGTAACAGGTGCGATCCGTGGACAGCTGCGGTGTCTGCAGACAAATCGTGATATCTGAAAGTGGGGAATGAAAATGTAAATAGTGTACTCCACTTCCCCTTTGATGGTGGCTCAGAAAAGAACCTTTTTTAGGGTCATTTTGTTTTTTTTTTTCACTTATTTTCTTCCTGATGTCTTCACATTATCCTCTGTAAAGCATTCCTTACATTTTGAAATAGCATAGCATTTCCAACTATGGATAAAGAAAGGCCATCTGCTTTGAAATAATCACCATTAACAAAATCAATATTGTTATTATTACAAGACAACATCCCACCTCTAAACAAGAAAACAGACATGCCTTTGTTAACCAAAAACCTTGCACCATTTTGCTGGGGACAGAAAACATTACAATTGTCCCATACTACCCTAGGCAACATTTCAGAAAACATCACCTTGGCATTTGGAAGAACCACCATGACTGCCTGAACCAAGTTTTGAAGAGCACCCAACAAACTAGCAGCACTGATGTATCCCAAATGGACAGTACCCCAATGCAGTACCACTACATCTGGACTGTTCCACATGGAAAAACTCTTACAAACTCCAACCACTGCCTGCATATTGGAACCAGGCACAGTTGACCACAACACCTCCACTCCTTCAAAACCAAAACTGGTAGCCATATGTTTAGACATAGCATAACTCTCTAAAAAATTTACAAACAGATCTCCAACAACCAACACCCTCAATTTCTTCACCTCTGCCATCCTCACTACACACACAACCTCTTCCTGCAAAAAACAACCTCAACACCTGATTGGCTAATCCCCATAGGCCCCTTTCCATGCTAGATATGCTGAGAAACCCCGGCTGTGGCGCGCCCTGTCCGCGGACAGCCCTTGTGACGGCGGACCACGCAACACAGGGGCAACCCTTTTTCCCTTTCCACATCACTGTCTGCACCACTCTCTCATTGGATACACATAAGAAGTCACACAAACATCCACCAATCACATCCAAGAACTCTACATCTAACTCTGTCATCACAATTCAGCACTTTAGATGAACTGTTCATCACTCTGAGTTCAAGTGTCCTGTGATTGCAAAACACCTACAGCTAAAAACTACTGTTAAACTCTTCAGGACTTCCTTCCAGATTCATCCACATCTACATACATCAATACAAACTACAGGTATAAATATTTTTTACAGTAAATTTGCAACTCTTTTATAAATGCATTTGAACAGGGTACCTGCCGCTCACCCTGCATAATCTGTAAAAAAAAAACATACTCTAATTTCTCCCATCTCCTATAATCAAATTCACTTACAAATCTGTCTGCTTTACAAATTTTTATATACCCATATTACTCATTGCAATGTCCAACCTATAATTCTCTCATTTCCTTCTTTCATTTTCACAACCACTAACCGCTTAAGAAATTATTATAAATTCCAAGAATCCACACAAAACAGGAGACCAGCTTGTATCTTACAAAAGCATTGCAAGTGCATAAAATGCATTTATTTAAACAGAATGCCTGACACATGCCATACTTGCAAAACCAAACAAATACAAGTGTATATTCAGAACAGTGCTAATAGGAATGTGGATAACGAAGTCAAACACTCATGTAGGAAACATCTATGCCCAAAAGAATTAATGGAATTACACACACAAAAACATTCTCCTTTTCATTCTGTACATTTTTCCAAGCTTTTTTCTCACCATACTACAACTTCCACTAATCTATTATCACACTAAACAGTGCAACAGCAACACATACTTTCAAAAGTGCACCTCAAAGGACAAACGTATAAATACTCCTCTAACCCCCTTAGCAATGAATCCAATGCTGTAAAAAAAGCCATTAATATTCAAAGCTAAGCAATTTAACACATATAGTACCCCTTCCTAGAAATAGTTCCTTTTGCAAATGTAACTAATCTATTCTTCAAGTGAAACTACTGTGATATTAACACCCATATGTACTAACTTCCTTCTTTCACAATTGCATCGAAGACCAAACTCCTGAAAACCAGTAGAGTCTGATGTACAAGACCGAACCCAGAAGAAACCTACTCTTTGCATCCAACAAAGTAAGTGCAATACTGTCATAATGTTCTAGCTGTTACTCAAACACTGTACTATTCTAGTATTGTAGAACAAACAATTGTATCAACCCTACAGCATTAGATTCAGTATTACTGATTGCACCACAGCAGGTGCACACTTTGTATTGTCATCTGAACTCCAGTATAGTAACACACAAATATGAGAATACATGCCTACCATGAAACTCAGACACTCATGCACAATGCACACATACACTGCACAACATCCCAAACCACACTTTATTTTTTTCTCCAACAGACAACAAAGAATGCCTACCAAAAAGCAACTCTGTAGAAAGCAACACATAAATAGAGCAAATCAAAATAAAACTGTATAAAATAAGCATCCACCTCGAGCAGAATTTATACCAAAAATTCAAACAAAACAGCTAATAGTCACTAAGCGAAACTAAAGCAGCTTGCAGTAAAGAAACTTTGACTCCTCTTTCAAAATGTAAAACTAAACAGAAAGTTATTAAAAAGACTACAGCTACGACTAGTGCTAACACAGCACTTTTAAATCTTGATGTAGCCACAAGTTACCAAAATTACCAAAATAAATTTATTTTACAAAAACTTTTCTGCAGAGACCTTCAGAACCTTATAAAAACAGGGGAGAAAACATGCTCAACCCTTAAAACCTAATGCAGAAAACGAATCCTGAAAGCTCTCATAGACGGTGAAATCCTTTTCAAAAGGAAATTATTTATATTAGTTTTAAACAGAATGAAACCGCTAACAAAACTAAGCACTAAACTACAATAAGGACTTCTCAACACACGTAATATCAACAAAGATAGCTTCACAAAAATCTGTGCAGGTGAGTGGAGTCACACCACCAGCACAGAACCAAATTTCAATGAAGAAGCATACAAACAAAAGCAAACAAACCCAATTGCCATACATAGCATTGGCTTAGGGTATTTAAAGGTTAATAATACCATCATGGAACAAGAAATGCTGCTCACAAAAATATGTCCAGCAAACTTAGCATCAACTCTCCATTCCACTGAACCAATATGTCCAGTCTACAAATGGCCGTGCACATCAATGTGTAACATAGGCAAAAAATCTTTCACATCTTTACGCAAGTTCCTCAATCAGTATGTGAAAGGCAAAGACAAATTAAAAATAAAACTATTTCAAACTATGGATACTTGTCCAGCGCGAAAATACACAAGACTACAAGGACATTCATTAGCCTGCATTTCTGGACCTACTTGCAAAAGCACCTTCCACCTTATTAAAATGATAGGAACACACCATTCAACTGTAATAAATCTCGTTCATAAACTGTACTCTGCCAAAAGTCCTGCTCTAGCACTGGCCAATTTAAATAACATTCTTCCACATGGTACAGCCAAAGAACTACTCCAAGAAATAGAGCAGATCCAGAGAAAATATTTTGGCAGTGAAACCCACTTAAAAATTCAATACCTTTAGAACAGAGTAGCAACAACTTTACAGATGGAAACCTTCTACTACACACATGCAACAAAAATAAATACTAAAGTTTAAAAGCACATCTGCTGAAGTACCACACCATGTATGTGTGTGTGTGTGTGGGTTGCCACAGGACTTTTTCAAAATAAAAATAGCACAAAAACTGTAGACATAATATACAAAATTGAAGACAATGAAGATTCCAAGTGGTTACAATTAGCTCTCTATCTTATAGCAGAAAACAAGTATGGAATTACTAACCACTCAATAATTTGCAGATACTTCACTGCAAATCTTGACAACAACCAAATACCTTCTTGTGCTATCACTAATAACTTGGAAATATTCTCACTACCAAAACCACTGCAACAACGTGTATGAGAGCATCATAATTCAAACAGTGCACCCATTTCAAGCATTAATATGCCTACAACCAAAAACAGCAAAACTACCTCCCTCTGAATTACAAAAATGCATTTGTGGCAAAGTAGTTTATTTGCCATTAGATCTCAAAGAAAATGTACACAATTTGGGAGTGCAACATCCAATAGATAAATCTTTGATCATCCTAGTAAATGGCGTACCAACAAAAGACAAACAAAATTGGCAACAACTAGTGGACTTAAATAAAGTTAGAGAAGCCCTGCAATATCTAAAAGACAACAATGAAATAGACATTGAAGAAAACTTCAGGGAAACCACCAAAATAATTCACGACTCGTCAGAAACTGGCCAATTTCAACTTCTTGATCCTATTACGGAATCCAATATTTTAGACCATTATACAATACACCCATTGCACTCAAAAGACACCATAGATGATGCACTGGAAACTTACCAAATGTGGCAAGCCAAAGGATCTCCAATCAGCATATGGCAAAAAATTGTAGAAGCACAAGCCGTTGCTCTACTCTTTCCGACTGAAAAAGGAGGAAGGTACGATAAAAACCCCGCACAAATAACAGCATTAGAATACTGCTCTTTACGAATGTATTCGGAAGACCCCAAATTCAGACAAAATATACAGAGTTGCACACATATTGAAATCAGGTACCAATTTTCAAAATATGTCTGCTATGCAATTACTACAAAAAGTGCAAGAAAAAGATGAAGTTTTATAGTCAAGCATTACAAATCGTTTAGCAAACATGCATGATACAAAAGAATACTGGTTCCAACAACATGCAGAAGTACGCTGCATGATAATAAACCTTGGCCCACCCACATGGTTTGTGACATTAAGTTGTGCAGAGTATACATGGGAAGATTTGCACGATTTCCTACGCATAGCAAACAAAAACAAAACAAATATAGATATAAAAACACCAGGAGAACTCTGCTCTCGAGATGCTGTAAATGTATCAAGATATTTCCATCATCGCTTTATTGCCATGTTACACTTCATTTGTAACAAAACAGTTCCTCCCCTCAGGGAAGTGCAAGATTTATTTTGGAGAAAAGAATACCAAGGCAGAGGAGCACCACATATCCACATGCTTTTGAGGATTAAAGATGCTTCTAAATTTGGTCAGGACTGTGATGCCACTGTTTTGCAGTTCTTTCAGAAATATGTAACTTGTGAAATGCCTTCACAAACTACACATAGTGACCTACAGGTGCACATTTTACAATTTCAAAGACACAAGTGTGGCAAGAATTGTTGGCGCAAATATAAAAACGATGGGAAACACTACACTAAATATCGCTTTGGTTTCCCTAGACCAGTTTCAACAACAGGACAAGTGAACAACTTCATGTATTCAGTTAGACATAGTGTCAAAAGTAAATCACCTAAGAACACATACTGCATAAAAAGAACAGAAGGATTAAAGCACATTGATGATTACAATGCAATCATTGCCCTCCTATGGAATGCAAATATAGATGTGCAATACATTGCAGACAATTCCAATGCAGTTGCACGATATGTCACAGCCTACTTAACCAAAGGAGAAAAAAAAAGAGCTCAAAGACCTCTGGAAGGACATATATATCAAAACAGTGTCACAGAAATTGTACAGTTTAGGCATAAAAATGCTCTCCCATAGAGAATGTGGTTGCTATAAAGCTGCAGACCATTTAACCGGTACTGCCTTGTATGGAAACTCTGAAAACATAGTACGGCTAAGCCTTGGTCCTACTAAATCCAGAAAAAGAGTTCTCAAATCATATGAAGACATAGAAATAGCCAAAAATGATCCCAACAGCCAAGACATTTTGAAAAATAACTACTAGACACATACTACCCAAATAGGAGTACCGCTTTGGAAACTATTTGTCTATACCACATAGCCCAAAACTTCACATACAAAAATAATATTAAAACAGATGAGAATAAAGGTAGTTACATAGTCGAAAATTATGAAGGCAGCCTAGTGAAACTTATCAAACCCAGCCTAATTAATCATATGAAATTGTCATTAAAAGCTCCTCAACATAAAGAACTGTATTACATGTCCTTACTACAACTTTTTAAACCATGGGGAAAAGAAGAAGATTTATTAGATACCTATGTCTCCTATGAAGATGCTTTCAAAGCAAATGAAACAACTATAACAGATATACACTTTACACAGTACAAACAAATGTTAGACAGTGAATAGAAACAAGAAGAAGAACTCCAGGCATAAGTAAATATAGACACTCCTGACAGCAGTCAACCTTCTCTAAAAGGAAGCCAAGAACCACTTGGACAGCCACTCATAGTAAATGTGGCTGAATTAGCCATGCCTGAAGTAAAAAACACCATGTGCCAGTATGAAGGGTCTACAGAAGTCCTTGCTATACTCAAATCACAGTTAAACAATGAGCAGCATAGCATTTTCCTAGAAATAACTAAACAAATTGAAAATGGTATGCAGCACGAAACTAACACTTGTACCTGTCAAGACTACAAACCTATACTGCTATATGTAAGTGGTCAAGCTGGTTCAGAGAAAACATTCTTAATAAAAAATCATCAGCAAGTTCCTCCAACAATTGACAAACAACAAACTGTCAGTGGTTGTAACTGCCCCCACAGGTGTAGCTGCCTACAAAATAGGCAGTATCACTTTACACTGATTACTACTCCTTCCAGTAGAACACCAAAGCAAATTAGACTACTACAAACTTTCTCCAGAAGCTGCAATGGAACTACGCAGAGTTTTGAAACAAATGAAAATGCTGCTAATACATGAGGTGAGCATGGTCTCCAACCTAATGTTGGCTTTGATTCATCTCAGATTACAAGAGGTCCTCAAAACAAACTACGAAGAACTCTTTTGAGGAAAACACATTATTGTTTTTGGAGATCTTCTTCAATTAACACCAGTTAACGTTCAACCTATTTTTAAAACCTTAGGGCAAAAACTAGCCGTAAAACTCTTGGCAGCAAAGGAAATGTCGATCTTTGGCAACATTTCCAATACAAAATAATTAACTGAAAACATGCGTCAGTCTGCAGACCTCACCTATGGCAACATTTTAAAAAGTATCAGAGTTGGTGTACTGTCTAAAGAAGCACAATCTATATTAAATACCAGGTACATCCATACACTCTACAGACATAACTCATGTGCTACTGATGTCATGGAACAATTAGCACACAAAAATGTAAACCGTATGTCCTTGATGCCAACTCTTTCAAGCTGTACACAATTCATTTAAACAATGTTGAAAAACGAAATGCAACCAATAGTTCAAATTTACTCCACAGACAAGCTGGACGTGCCTGGTATGACACTAACCATGTGTGAACAAGCCACAGCACGACTAAATACCTTAGAAAACCCTATCTCTAACAAAGCTGGTTTAGAGAAAATAATTAAATTATCTTTAAACTGTAGAGTAATGCTCATACGTAACCTTGACGCGGAGTAAAGACTAGTTAATGGAGCACTTGGTACAGTTGTTGGCTTTCAAACATACCCAAGGCTCCAAACTATGCTGAAACATTCCTTTTCAACAGTATCCCACCTAGGTTATCTACCCTTGAGTTACCTACTGATGAATATGATCAGATGTTCCCTCCCTTTGTCATCTAACTGGGACAAGACAGCTCCAATTCTGGTGTTGCAGGCATCCGTGGACGATAAAGGGTTTGCTGTAGTCAGGTGCACACAACACAGGTGCCCTACACAGACTTTCTGTCAAGCCATCAAAGGCCCTCTGACAGTCTTCGGCCCAATTAACCTTCATAGGTTGTTTGGGTGAAATCAGAGCTGTCAGAGGTGCAGCTATGGTTCCATAGTCCGCCACGAAATTGCGATAATACCCAGTGAGGCCCAAAAAGGGTCTCACCTGAGTTTGAGTAGTGGGTGTCTCCCAGTCATGTATATCCTGTACTTTTCTGGGGAGAGGTTGGATTTGACTCCCTCCTACCTCATGGCCAAGCAAGAAACGTGGCTTTCCCCTGAGCTATCTGGCACTTGGTGGCATTGATAGTGAGGTTAGACCCTTGCATGGCCTGTAACACCTTATCCAGATGTGTCAAATGCTCTTCCCAGGTGGAACTGTAGATGACAATGTTGTCTACGAAGGCCACTGAGAAGGCCTCCAGCCCACTAAACTCATGATTGACCAATCTCTTGAAGGTAGTAGGGGCATTCTTCAACCCAAAAGGCATGACCCTAAACTGGTAGAGTCCCTCGGGTGTTGAGAACGCCAAATTTTTATTGGCATGGTTCGTCAGAGCTATTTGCCAATAGCCTGAGGTAAGGTCAAAGGTGCTCACAAATTTGGCAGCACCTATGGTGTCCACGAGCTCATCAGCCCTGGGCAATCAGTGTGCGTCAGTTTTAGTGACAGCATTGACTCCTCAGTAGTCCACACAGAACCTTCAATCCTTGGTACCTGCCTGGGAACTTGCTTTGGGGACAAGGACCACAGGACTGGACCAGGGACTGGTTAAGGATTCAATAACACCCAGACCCAACATCTTGGCGACCTCAGTCTGGATGTGGTTCTGAACAGTATCTGACATACGGTAGCACCTGGCTTTTGACAGGCACACTGTCACCAGTGTCAATTTCATGCCTACACCACGGTGTAAGGCCTGGTGTTAGTGAGAACAGAGAGGCATACTGCCGGAGCAAAGCCCTGCAGGCCCTCTGCTGCACTGTTGTCAGATTTGGAGAGAGATGGACTCACTCCACTGAGCCACTCTGAGGGTTGCTATGCAGTAAATCAGTAAGGGGCTCACTCTAATCATGTTCTTGGTCTGAATCTGGGAAGAGACATGAGACCTGTTGACATGGAATACTTGGGGGCTACCTCAGAGACTCCCATGTCAACCAGATAATTGATTTTGCCCATCTTGGAGATTATCCTGAAGGGTCCAGTCCATTTGTCTGCCAAAGCTCGAGGCTTGGTAGGCTCCATCACAAGGATCTCCTGTCCTGGAGTCCATTCCACTTACAAGGCTTTAAGTTCATGCTAATACTTATTCAATTCCTGGCTGACCTTGAGATTCGCTGTCGCCTGACCCATCATCTGTGTCAGCCTCCGTCTGAGGCCTAACACATAGTCCCCCAATTGATTGGCAGGACCTGGAGGGGCGGCTTCCAAACCTTCTCGTATCAAGGCAAGGGGCCCCCTCACGGGATGTCCAAAGAGTAAATCAAAGGGGCTAAAACCAACACCCTCTTGAGGTACCTCTCTGTAAGCGAACAGCGGGCATGGCAGGAGGAGATCCCATTTCCTCCTTGGGGGCTTTGTCCAAAGCACCTAGCTTGCCCTTGAGAGTTTTATTAAATCTCTCAACCAGACCATTGGTCTGGGGATGGTAAGAGGTGGAGAACTTGTAGGTTATCCCACACTCTTTCCACATGGCTTTCATGTAACTAGACATGAAGTTGGATCTTCTGTCAGAGACAACCTCCTTAGGGAATCCAACACGGGTGAATATGCCCAGGAGAGCCCTGGCAACCACCTTGGCAGTGACAGTCCGAATGGGTATAGCCTCAGGGTACCTGGTGGCATGATCAACCAACACCAGGATGAACCGATGTCCACCTGAAGTGGGAGGGTCAAGAGGATTGACAATGTCAATGCCCACCCTCTCAAATGGTGTGCCAACCACTGGCAATGGCTGTAGTGGGACAATGACACTGCCTCCAGTCTTGCCAGACAACTGACAAGTTGGGCAGGTCCTGCAGTGGGACTCCACTTCTACTCCCATCCGGGGACAGAAGAAATGGGCAGAGAGCTTCTGCTTAGTCTTCTTGGTCCCAAGATGACTAGCTAATGGCACCTCATGCGCCAACTGCAGCAGGAAGGGCCTGTAAACCTTGGGTACCACCAACCTCTTGAGTGCACCAGAGTCAGGCTTAGTGGGCTCACTATCAAGGTGCTCACCCTCCCAATAGATCCGGAATGTCCTAGGCACTTCTCCTTGTGCTTGAGACAGGGCCTGTTTCCTCAGACCCTCGAGCGAATGGCAGTGTCTCTGACCCTTACAGAAGTCCGCCTGGGAGTGTCCCACTTCAGCCAACAGGCATTGACAATCGGGTTGGTCCTCCGGGTTGAGCACCTCTCCCACAGGAGGGTCTTCTGCCTCTTCTCCCTCAGGAGTTGAGGTTGGGTGTTCCACTGGACCCAGCCCATCCAGAGCATGGATCCCAATGGGTGCTATAGGAACAGCAGGAAGAGAAGGAGCCCCCTTCACAGAGGTGGGCTTCTTGTTCTTCCGTCTTCTTGCTTTAGGCCTCGCCTTTGGCTCGGGTAACTGATTTACAGCCAGACCCTGTGTCACCTGTGACTTAGTGACTGCAGCAGATCAACCCCAACTCTCCTAGATCATTTCCTAACAGAATGTTAGCAGGGACATTGTCCTGAACCAGGACGGGAAGCTTTGCTATCTTGTTTCCAATCCTGAGTGTGTCTAAGGCTACAGGGGATCATTTGGGAGGCCCACCAGCTAACCTGGTGGTTCTCAGAGGAGCACCTACATAGTCCTCTGGCTTGAGCAGGGTCCTGTCCACGACTGTCATGCTTGCCCCAGTGTCTCTCAAGCCGTAGAAGGCTGGCCATTCAAGAGGACACTTCTTAAAAACCTACAGGTGTTCTGTGTGATTTTCGCCAGTACTTCTTCTTCTGCGTACTGTTCCCAGGCCCCAAGGGACACCAGGGAAATCTCTACGGGAGCACCGAATGTGATCCCTGTAGAGAAGGGGAGGACAGTTGCCTCCACCTCAGGCATGGGGTAAGGGTAGCTCAGGTTCACAGCCTGGACTCCAAGTGCCTTACCTTTACACTTTACCTTTACACTTGGAGTCACCCTTCTTGTGATCCAGAGACCCACATTCCCAACAAGTGCCAGGAGTGCACGGTACGGGGTACGGTACGGTACTGCAACCACTCGGAGCCCACTTTGAAGCAGGCGGACTACTACTCTTAGTCCCACCCATAGAGGACTTATCCCGACTAGATATTTGGTCCTTAGGAGAGGAAGGTTTTGGTTTACCTGACTGTGATTGCTTTTGGGACTCCTCAGCTTTCTGAGAGGTCCCCTTTTCTTTGTCCTTGTCCTTGTCCTTCCTACTGCAGTCCTCAGGGGACACCCAGTGGGAGACCCACTTGTCAGCCAGCCTGGCCAGCTTAAAGGGATCCAACATGTTCTCGTCAGCAACATACTGACGCAGCTCCGGTAAACAGGCTTCCGACAAATGCTCAAAAAACAAAAGGTGGGACAATTCAACAAAAGTTTTCACCTTGCATCCATCAATCCACCCCATCATGTTCATATGTGCAGCACTCACCCAGTCAATCCAAGACACATTTTCTCTTTTCTTAAAATCCCCGAACCTCTTAAGGTATTGGGTAGGTGTCTTGCCAACCTTGGCAATCAAAACAGACGTCATGCACTCATACTGACCCCTTTCTTCCACATTCAGTTTCAGAATACATGCAGAATCTGAGGCACTCTGCTTAACAAACTCTTAGCCCAATCTCTATTATCCACATCATGAATTGCACAAGCCATTTCAAACGCTTCAATCCAGTGGAGGATAGCAAACCCTCCACAAGCCAACTTGATGGCTGGGGACCTGACATGCTCAACTGGTTTAGCTGAAGTCTCCTCTCTAGCTTTCTCTAGCTGGATCCGCTGACATTCAGTGTCCTTGTCTTTGAGTTCAAGATCCCTATTCTTGAGTTCCACTTGCTGTGCAAACTCCTCTTTCTTAAGCTCAGCTTCTATTTCCAACTTCTGGTATTGAAAGGCCAATTTCATCCTTCATAACTCAAGTTCCACAGAATTGCTGGGGGTCAGAACAGAGGCAGCAGGAATGGTGGCATTTCCAGAAACAGATTCAACAGTAACCCCAGGGGCAGGGATCTCATTGGTTACATCCTCCCCTTCAATAGCTTCACAATACGTCTGGTAGTCCACCAGTGCAGCTATCAGCTCAGCCCTAGACTTATCCTCAAAGTCTAATTCCCTGGCTTCACAAGCACTCTGGAGAGCCTCTAAGCTCATCCTAGTCTTTTTACCATTTGCAATAGATTCCATTGCTTGTAATGCAGTTATCTAGCACACAACGAAACCTCAATTTAACTAAGTGCAGATATTTTGTAAGTGGCACGGTTATACACTGATTCTTAAAACCATAAGCATCCCACCACTGCCACCAGTGTAAAGACTGGAGGGAGGTGTCTGAACGCCTGCTCTCTATATGGTAGAGGATAAGCACAGAGGACCCCAGCCAACATTCTCTATTCAGTAGCTATGGTCGAGCAATCAAGGCCTAGCTTCTCAGGAGGTGATGTGTGCTGGTTCTTAAGAACAGTGTAGTCACCACGCACCCACAAAGGAATGTCCACACACTGTATTAGTGAAAACACAGTCTTTATTTCATTAAGGTTCATGGTTATATACAATATCACAATAACTCACTTTGTGCTCAGGCAATCTACAATGGCAAATATATACAGTTCTAAGTGGTACCACAATTATTATCAGATTTCATTAAAGTGCATCAACTGTACTCTGGTCAAATGTCACACAAATCAATTAATAAAGGTAACCAACAATAGACATAGGGCCTCATTATGCGGTAGGAGGTAGCCCTGGTGCTATTTGCACCATGGCTACCCCCTTACCGCATTCTAGGTCCGGGTTCCCGAAATAGGGACTTACCGGTTCATTCCAACCTTGGCAGACCCGGTAAGTCCCCATTCCGGGAACCATTCCCCATTCCCATTCGAGCCCCCATAGGGCTCAATGGGAATGGGGATGGAGCTAATAACGGTACCGCAATGTGCGGTACATTATTAGCACTGAAGTCCCTTAATGGGTCCCATCCATTAACGCCTGGTAAAACCAGGCATTGAGGAAGGGACCGGTTAAGGGACCTCGGAATAGGGTGGTAAGGGATTACCGGCACCAGTGACCTTACCGGTGCCGGTAATCTCTTACCACCTACCGCGTAATGAGGCCCATAGAAGGGAAAACAGTTGGCTAGAAAAATTGGCAGAATACTGCCCCCTACCACTAGACACAGCTCTGTGTGAAGATCGCCCCCACCTGGGCAACCTGTAAAATAAAGATATACTACAAGCCCAGTCCATATATTGTTCAATGAGTCTTATTCCCTTCTAAAATGTTTCCACCACTCCAATGTACCTGGAATTGCAGAGTTCCTCAAGGAGACATCGAGGGATGCTTCTTGAGTGACTCCCTTTAAAGCAGGAGCCACGGATCGTCGATGGGCCTCGAAGAAAGCAAACTCAGCATCGAGAATCCTCCATGGAAGTTCAGAGGCGTCGAGGCAGTAGCTTTGGTCCTGGAAGTGCTCATCGACGACGAGTCAAAGAAATCCTGCAAGGAAGAGGCGTGCAGGGTGCCTTGATGTCGATAGTTCAGGATCGCAAAGAGTTTGTGAAGAACTTTGGCCCAGCAAGGGCGTCGAGTAGTCCGGCATCTCTATGGTCTTTGGGTGGTGGGAAACCCACCGGCGGATGCTCCTCTGTGCGTCGATGGCCTGGCCTTCTCCGGCAGGATAAGGCAGTCAGCGGTGTGGACGAGCGCATCAGGGAATCAAATGTCTTAATCAATGGAAAATTGCGGCTCCGGTCACGAATGGCATGGCGTCAAATGGTCCCCGCTTCTGGGAAACGCAGCTTTGACGGGCCTCCAGCGGTTATAGCAAACCTGCAAACCCTGGTCGATGACGGTGGATGGAATGTCTAGTGAATATCTTTATTCTCCTCAGCGGTCCCCGTCTCCGGTCGGCAGCCTGTCGAGGGTCTGACTTCTAGGGAGCTTCGGCAAAGGTTAGCGGTGCACGATGGTCCCTCGCAGCCCGGGAAGAGGGCACCTGACCAGGTCCTCTCTTGGATCAGACTCAATGTCACGGCAGCTTTCAGATTGCAGTGAAGGTAACAGCAGTCAACCTTCTTCTTCAGGCTCGGCTTCGAGATCAAGCATCAGTTTCAACTTCAGCTTCTGAACAAATTCTATCAGTGAGAGGCCCACAGATATACTGTTGATCTCTCATTCATTCTGCTGTGTCACTCTTAGGCAACCAATCACTCAGAAGGGCATTCAGCAGTCAGTCAGCAAATCAGGCATACAGTGAATTCAGGCCATTCTCCTCCCTCTCAGATACTCACAACAAGGAATGTGTATTGTGACAAGTACCGAGCCATTCAACACAACACACTGCATTCATACCAGTTTTGGGCACGGCTGTCTCAGTCATTGTGTTTCATACTAGAAACCAGACATCCACAACAAGAAGTGCATATTGGTCACACACTCCATTCACCCAGATCCCACCCACAGGGTGTACCCACAACATACAGTAACTGGGAAGGCTCAAGACAGTCTGGCCTGGACTTCACTACAATACTGTGTATGAAAAATCCACCCAACAGCCAGTCAGGGGAAGGGACAGAGTCAGGGCTTCCCAGGTCTTTGGGAAAACAAGGTAGCAGGCAATAGAAAGCAGGAGGCCACAGGGGCCATCTTGTTTCGTATCAGAAATCAACTGATTCCAATGGCAGGTCCTGGATATCCAAAAATGGAGGATACTCAGAGTACCTGTCGAATTCAGCATGAGCTGCCACCAGCCCATACTCTGCTCTGTGGGCCACACACAGGTGCCCAAAAACATACACTAGGGGCATAGGGTTGTACCCCCACCAATGGGTGCCATAAGGGTATCCCATGGGTCTGTACACCAAACCAAAAATAGGAAGAGCTGCACTGCCAGGAGTCCCACATGGACTCCTGGGTAGAAAACAATACAGAACACAAATTGAAAAGGACTGCAGGACAAGGATAGGGAGGCCCTGCCCCTCCAATGAATTTTGAAACCCCTGTAAAAGAAAGAAGAGACATTATTCATTGCGCTCTCCCCAAAAACACGGACACTGATTTCACTGCGCTCTCTCTCTCTACGCAGTGCATACTTACCGAAAGCCTCAGTGCAAACATACCTAACCACCAAGTCTCCAGTAGCGCTGAACCCGGACTCAAGGTGCTAATACCACATCATTTCTCCTTGCAAGGGAAAGGTAGAGACATTACCAGGCGCACTCGAATTGAAGGTGCTGTGAAAACCTACCAGCAGCTAGCTTCTACATGCAGCGCTACTCACCCACAAAAATACCAGCAAACAAAGACAATACGGACAATTTTGGACACTCAACATTCTCCGCGCATCGTTCACTTGTGGGACGGACTTTCTAGCCAGTGAAGAAATTGGCGCCTTGAACTCTCGGCCTCGCTGTGAAGGCATAAAACAGCGTTTGGCATCTGAACTCAGCCTACAGACAATGGCACCAATCACATGAGTGAATCGCGACCCTGCGAATGCAGGATGGAGTGCACACCCTACTAAAGATCAAGGGAAGCCCATAGGGGGACATCACAGCACACAGAAAAGAGAAGGGAAGGGCCCAGGGGAATCGGGTGAATTCAGGTCTGAGTGTACACCTTGGATTTGACAGGTATTCCTCTGGGTGAAACAGGGGAAGTGAAGACTCTGGGTCAAGGGAGGCTCATCCATCGCTCCTGCAGAGAAACAGGTGAGTGTGACAGAAGACGAAGCCATCCTCAATACCTCTGTCCGAGCGATGGAAACCTCCGAGGTAGACCAGCTTTCCCTATTGTTAGGTGAACTACGGGCCGAGGTGCCTGCAGCCCACTCAGAGACAAATGCCTTAAGGAGCGAACTGGTAGTCAACAGGGACAAAACAGATGATTTGGCAAGACAGCTGCTACAGACCCAAGCTGGTCTAGCACCCCTACCAGGTGGAGTTCCACAGGGGCAGCCTATCGTGACACCTGTAGCCACACCCGTTCAGGTATTGCTTCCAGGCAACATACCTTTAGCACCTCGGAACGCTTCTCTGGGGATCCCAAGAAATTTGGAGCGTTCATGAATCAATGCTGGCTACACTTCATATGCAAACCAGACACTTTTCTGAACGACCAAGATAAAGTAGCTTTTGTCCTCTACTATTTAGGATTGCACAAGGCAGACTGGTCTGTCCCGTTAGTGCTTAGGGATGGCCCTTTACTGAGAAATTACCCAGGTTTTCAGCATGAACTGCAAAAACTATTTGCCCATCGCACTCGAGGTCAGGCCCTGGATGATAAGCTACTCTCTCTGCGACAGGGTGGTCAGGATCTTACCTCATATTTCGCCACATTCAATCGCTTAACAGCCGAATCAGGTTGGCCAGAGGAGAAACAAATAACGTTATTTTATTGAGGACTGAGAGGAGAATTAAAAGATGTCTTGGCGCAAGTAGTTAATCCTCCCGAAGATTGCAGTGAATACATTGACCTAACTATGCAACTAGACCACCGGTTGCAGGATCTCAAGGCTGACTGAACCAGATCAGAGCATAGACCAGTGTATGTTCTACCAAAGGAAGCGTCCCATCGACAGGCCTCAAAAACACACTCCAAGCCCATGCAATTGGGTGTTCTCAGGGGACCACTCACTAAGGTGGAGCGAGAACAGAGGCGTCAGGAAAAACTTTGCTTATATTGCGGCCAATCTGGTCACTTCCTCCGGAACTGCAAAATTAAACCCCCAAGGAAGACAATGGGGTATTAGATAACACAGGGGAAGACACAGGTGTGGTAGCAGAAAACTCCAACGCCCGGGCAGTTGTAGAGGTTGGTCTGTCGAGCCAGGAACAGAGCACTCAGATCTCACATTCGGGTATTCCTGTGGTCTTAGTAGACCATTCACAGCCCACCCAAATGCATGCCCTCAAGGCTTTCATAGACAGTGGGCCTATAGGGAACTACCTGGACATAAACACTGCAAAGACCTTGGGATTGGCATTTCACTATAAGGACACCGCAGAAAGCGTGACAGCTGTGGATGGCACACAACTCCTTTTCAGGACCAGTAATGCAGTGTACTTACACTATCACCTTAATCTGCCAAGATGGCCACAGAGAAAGTGTTAGATTCAACCTTATCGCTGCACCCCAATTCCAGCTGATTCTTGGGATACCGTGGCTAGAGATGCACAACCCAAAGATAGATTGGCGAGCTCGAACCTTACTCATTTCCACGGAATGCGCCTCTTGTTATGACCACAAAGGGATCAAAGGAAGCCCATTGTTAGCTTCACATGAAAAGATAGCAGGTTTAGGCTTGGTGGGTACTTTACATGAGGAATACCAGGCGTTCCTGGATGTGTTCGCGAAGGAGCAAGCTTATACACTACCACCACATCGAGTTTACAACTGCCGATCGACCTGCAACTAGGGCCACAATACCGTGCAGCCGCATTTATGCAGTAACCGAGGAAGAAAACACTCATCTATGGACCTACTTGGATCAATACCTGGCCAATGGCTTCATAAGACCATTTAAGTCACCAGATGCCTCCCCACTCTTCTTCGCACCGAAGAAAGAGGGGGACTTAAGAATGTGTATTGATTACTGGGCCCTAAATCAAGTCACCATAAAAAATAAGTACCCATTACCTCTGATACCAGTACTCATAGACCAGGTAAGACAAGCAAAGATTTTCACCAAGCTAGACTTACGTGGCGCATATCACCTAGTACGCATGAAGAAAGGGGACGAGTGGAAGACTGCGTGCCGTACCCACTATGGCTTTTACGTATACCAGGTCATGCCCTTGGGCTTTGCAACGCCCCGGCTGCGTTCCAGCATTTTCTGAATGATGTATTACAGGAATTCCTCGATGTCTGTGCAGTCGTCTACATCGATAACATTCTGATCTACTCCACCACTCCCCAAGAGCACATAACCCACATGCGAGCTGTACTCCGTAAACTGTGTGAAAACCAACTGTACGCAAAGCTAGAAAAATGCTCCTTCCACATCACCGAGGTGGAGTTTCTGGGATATGAACTGACACTGCAGGGGATCAAAATGGACAATAGAAAAGTGGAGGCAATCCTCACTTGGTCCTCACCCACGTCTGTAAAAGGAGTACAGAGTTTCCTAGGGTTTGCAAACTTTTATCGAAGCTTCATACCAGGATTCTCACATATTGTACATCCAATAACGACCTTGCTGCACAAACACTGAAAGTTCAAATGGACACCAGCAGCGGAAGAAGCTTTCTGAGCTCTCAGGGAAAAATTCACCTCAGCCCCAATACTGCAACACCCACAGCCCGATTTACGAACATCATGGAAACGGGCACTTCAAGCATTGCCATGGGGGTCGTATTGTCTTAACAAAATCCTGAAAACGATGCCTTCATCCCATTGCCTTTTGGTCAAGGAAATTTTCCCAGCAGAATTAAACTATGCAATTTCCAAGAAAGAACTCCTAGTAATCAAAAGCACACTGTGTGAATGGCGACATTACTTACTAGGAGCAAAACACACCATCACAATAATAACAGATCATCAGAACTTGCAATACTTACACTCAGCAAAAGCTCAGTCTTCTAGGCAGCTCCGTTTGGGCCGTATCCTTAATGGAATATGACTTTGTAATCACCTACCGCCCCGGAGTTAAGAATGGGAAAGCGGATTCATTATCCCGCATTGGCACACGAGAGGAAATCTACAATGCCCCTAACCCGGTGGAGATAATACCCAGCCATAAAATTCTCTGCCTCTGCATCGGCCCATCTCCGTTAAATACTCTGCAGGAAGCAATAAAAGAAAATATGTCTGAAGAAGACCTACTGGCTTGGGAAACGAAGGGAGATCAGTTCACCATTCCAGACAAACTACCATACTATCAATAACGCCTCTGCGTTCCAACTAAGGGTCTGCAACAAGCAATCATATCAAACTACCACGACTCACTGTTAGAAGCCCATCCGGGTATAGCCAAAACCATGAAGAAAGTAAGCAAATCTTATTGGTGGCCAACTTGGCGAGTGGATATTGCCAGCTATAGAGGCACCTGTGAGGTGTGTGCACAATACAAAATATCCAGGCAAAAACTAGCCGGCCTCCGTCAGCCAATCACCATTCCGCCAGCACCCTGGCACACAGTATCAATGGACTTCATCACTGATCTACCTCCTAACTCAGGTTATAATACCATCCTTGTAGTAGTGGACCTCTTCTCCAAAATGGCCCATTTCATAGCTCTAAAAGGTATTACCTCAGCTCAGACCCTGGTGCAGGTTTTTCTAGACTGAATAATCAAGTTAATCGTTTCTGACAGAGGCAGCCAATTTGTATCTCGTTTTTGGAAAAAATGTTGTGCCCTGACAAGAGTAGAAGTCCGCCTGTCTTCTAGTCACCACCCTCAAACGGACGGCCAAACCGAATGCACGAACCAGACACATGGAACAGTATTTGCGCTGTCTATTAAGCCAAAGCTGGACAGAAATTCTATGGATGGCAAAGTATGCCTACAACAACTCAAAACATTCATCAACCCAAGCAACACCCTTCTTTACTATATATGGTCGAAACCCCAGAACGTCGATCTACGATCCGCCAGAAAAGATTGAAATGCCAGAAAAGAATCTACATGCCAGCATCATGAAAGCAGCCAGAGAAGCCAGCAGGAACCTATTGCAAGCCAAAGAAACAAAGAAAAGAAACGCTGATCGCCATCGACGAAAAGCCCCAGATTATCAAGGTGGATACTCGGTCTGGCTGGCAACGAGACACATTGCTATAAAGCTGCTACAAAAAAATTCAGCCTAGATACATCGGCCCGTATACAATAGAAAAAGTAATTAATCCAGCAGCCATGAGACTGGCGTTACCTCAACATATGCATATACATCCCATATTTCATGTGTCACTATTAAAACCAGCACACCCATGAACCCGAACTTCCATACCTCCCGCACCCATACAAGTGGGTGAACAAGCACCAAAATACGAGGTAAAGAAAATATTAGATTCCAAACAAGTATGAAAAGACCCTGTATTATTTGATTGACTGGAAGAGGTATGTACCCCAGGAAAGATCATGGGAACCCAGCACGCACGTGCATGCCCCCCGCTAGGTGCAGAAATTCCATCGGGACCATCCTGAGAAACCAAAGCCCTCATACACACCATTGGGAGGTGTCATTAGGGGGAGGACTGTCATGGGTATCAGGCAGGTAGTTGGGGCAAGCTGGGTGGAGGCTTGGCAGGCCTGGCATAGGCACACAAAGAACCCATAGCAAATCCCTCCTTTAATTCCTTCCTAGTGTTTGTAGTAACTTCCTGGTTACCACTTCCTGTTGTCAAAAAGGAAGTGCATGATAATTCATGAGCTCTCTAGTGTTTGGGTGTGGCTGGCTATATAAGCCGCACCCAAGATTCTTCCAGTGCTTTGTGTTGCTTACTGTGAGCTGTATCAGCAGCACACTTGCCATGCTCTGGATCAGCCAGTATCTGCTTACCTGCTCCGGATCGTCCTGCTTCTGTTTACCTGCTCTGGATCATCCTGCTTCTGCTTACCTGCTCCGGATCATCCTACTTCTGCTTACCCGCTCCGGATCATTCTGCTTCAGCTTACCTGCTCCGGAAGATCCTCCGTTCTTACTCTACGCCGCAGCTATCTCCAGTCAAGAGGGGACTTCTACACTGGCACCTGTAAGAACAAAGAAGAACTGCAATAACACTGGAATCCAGTTGTACGAGCACACAAACTCCTGTAAAAGAAAGAAAAGACATTATTCATTGTGCTCGCCCCAATAATGCAGGCACTGATTTCACTGCGCTCTCTCTCTCTCTACGCGGTGCATACTTACCAAAAGCCTCCGTGCAAACTTACCTAACCACCAAGTCTCCAGTAGCGCTGAACCTGGACTCGAGGCGCTAATTCCACATAATTTCTCCTCCAAGGGAAAGGGAGAGACATTACTAGGCACGCTCGAATTGAAGGCGCTGCACAAACCTACCAGCAGTTAGCTTCTACACGCAGCGCTACTCACCCACAAAAATACTGGCAAACAAAGACAATACAGAGAAATTTAGACAATCAACATTCTCTGTGTAACGTTCACTTGTGGGAATTACTTTCTAGCCAGTGAAGAAACTGGCGCCTTGAACTCTCAGCCTCTCTGTGAAGGCATAAAACAGCATTTGGCCTCTGAACTGAGCCTACAGACATTGGCACCAATCACATGAGTGAATCGCTCCCCTGCGAATGCAGGATGGAGTGCACACCCTACTAAAGATCAAGGTAAGCTCATAGGGGGACATCACAGCACACAGTAAAGCCCATAGGGGGACATCACAGCACACAGTAAAGAGAAGGGAAGGGCCCAGGGGAATTGGGTGAATTCAGGTCTGAGTGTACATACACCTTGTATTTTACAGGTATTACTCCGGGTGAAACAGGGTAAGTGAAGACTCAGGGTCAAGGGAGGCTCGTCCATCACTCCTGCAGAGACACAGGTGAGTGTGACAGATTACAAGTGGTCCTCAAAACAGACTACGAAGAACTCTTTGGAGGAAAACATGTAATTGTTTTTGGAGATCTCCTCCAATTAACACCAGTAAAAGGGGAATCTATCTTTATAAACTTAGAATACAAACTGTGCTGTAAAAGTGTTGGAAGCATCGGAAATGTCAATCTGTGGCAACATTTCCAATACAGAGAACTAACGCAAAACATGCGTCAGTCTGCAGACCTCACCTACGCCAATATTTTAAAAAACATGCCGATTGGTGTATTTCAAAGGAAGTGCTGGCTACCCTAAATACCAGTTGCATCCATGAGCTGTATGGGCACAACACATTTGCTGCTGATGTCATGGAACAATTAGCTCACAAAAATGTCAACTGTATGTCCGTAATGCCAACTCTAGCAAGCTGTGTACAATTCAATGCAAAAAAGCTGAAAAAAGAAATGCAACCAATTGTAGAAATTCACTCCACAAACAAACTGGACGTAGATGGTATGACAATACCTATGTGTCAACAAGCCACAACAAGGCTAAACACCTTGGGAATCTCTATCTCTAACACAGCTGGTTTAGAGAACATTTTAACATTATGTCTTAACTGTAGAGTTATGCTAAAGCGTAACACTGATGTAGAGCAAGGTTTAGTTAATGGAGCACTTGGTACAGTTTGTGGCTTCCAGACATACCCACGAGACAACAGCATTCAGTTTGTCAAAATCCAGTTTGACAAACTTTCAGAAGTTAAAAGGTTAGGACACACAACAGCTCGATTCCTTCTTTTCAAAGACATGTATGTACGCAGAGAATAGTTTTCTCTGTCACTAGCTTACGCAGTAACTATTCATAAATCGCAAGGTCTAACCTTTGATCAAGAATTAATTGACACTGGCAGTACAATCTTTAAAGAAGACATGAGTTACATAGGACTGTCATGCCTACGTACATTTGAAGGACTATATCCAGTCAATTTTGATGCAAGTGCAGTCAGCGCTGACATTCCTTGCATCATAGAGTACAATAGACTATGTACACTCTACACACTGCATCTCAAAATGTATCCTGCTCCACAAAAACGCAAAGGTTTTCATAGAAAAGTAATGCAATCAGAAGTTGTAAATGATTTGCCAACAGTGCCACCAAAGAAATTAAAATCAGTTCATACTGCATCAACTACCAGAAACAAAGACACATGGATGGAAAAGGACAAGACATAGCCACCTCCACACACAAAGAAAATAACCTATTCAAAGAAACCACGTGAACTTTCATCAAAGTACTCAGACAAAGAGCTACCTGGTCCATTCAAATGTTCCAATACAACGGGTGTAAATTGCTATGCAAATGTAGCAATAAATGTTCTGTTCCAAATGCCAACAATTGTTGAAAACATTTATTTAAATGGCTCAAACCAGTTGTCTTTACCAATGTGAGTCCTTCACAGAAATGCAGTAAATAATCCTGACAACACTTACAGTGTCTCATGAATAAGGCTCGAATTGGACTACTATGCTGGAACGGTGAAATTCACGTTAAACAAACAAGAAGATCCACATGAATTTCTAATGTACTTAATGCAAATACTCGAAAGCAAAAACATACCCATACATGAAATCTTTCAGATTTCCTACATGTGGAAACATACATGCACTCTGTGCAACCATGTCAATCAGGTAGTAGTCCCTCCCGAGTGCTTTGTCTATTTATCAATAACTAACTATGAATCCATTGTGTACTTCGTGCAATTCCGATAAGCGTTTGATGTTACATACAGAATGACATAGTCAATATGTAATATTAATTCCATTAAGATACAATTCATATGGAACCAAAAATAACTGAAGACTTATTACCTTTAAACATGGACAGGTATCACTTGCCAAGAAAACCTTCACAACAGTAGCCATAATCCACCACACAGTCGACACAACCAGTGCAGGCCACTATACTGTATACATTAGAAAGCAAGGGGCAAGGTGGGAATGCAATGATACTTCAAAAGCAGAGATTACCTGCAAATCTGGCAAATGCCTACTTAATATTCTTGAAGCCAAAATGTACTCATTAATGCACAAAATTAGAATAACCCTATTCTCCAGCACCCATCAATACCTACGTAACTCCACAAACAAATAATTACTTATCATACAGTAAGTATTCAACAAATGCATCAAGGTTTCTGTATGACAATTTTTCCTCCAATGAACCCAATGATTACACTGTGAGAAACAATTAGTATACAGAAATGGCACTAGCATTGTTTCCTACATTATATCTAAAAGAAAAGGTAGTAACTATGGGGGTTCAAAACTATCCGCAGTAACCTCTGAAACCACCAAGTACGCAAATGAGCCACCACCTGTCTAACAATATCCATACAAATTCAATGCATATGCGAAGATCATTACGTAAACCCATAATGGTGCACCACCACTTCAGAATGAGGAAGGATGTGGAACTACCAACATGAATGCACGAGCTACTAAACATACCCTATAGGAAAGGGACACTGTAAACAGTTACAATACACCACCTGGTATGCAACTGCAACCACAATACTGCAAAATTGCTTGCAGCATGGAAACAGCCAAACTCAACCTTCAGCAACCACTGTGCTACAAACACATCCTCAAACACTCCAAAGTATGAACAGTTACAGTACACCAACAGGTATGTAACTGCCCTCACAAATCTGCAGTAGCAGAGTGCAATGGCGCAATACTTGCAAGACATCAGCAGCAACCAAACCCACAAAGAAACAGTGCTACAAAAAGGATGCAGATAAACAGTTAGAGTACACCAACTGCTATGTTACTGCAACCATACTACCAACACATACATATAAACTGCACAATCACAGCAACCCAAACATAAAAATGCATCCATATGTCTTATGTAACTGTCCTATGTGCTGTAAGATTTGCCTCCTCACATGCCACGGGTACCGTTTAGGGCATGAGGTAATCTTTGTTGTTATGTACACCATTTAATTGCCAGGTATATAACACAGAATAGAGTGGAGCTCATGGTAAACAGCTAGGCACCCTCATTTGGGAAGTGTACGGTACTCCTTACAATTTCAAACATTTGCTTCTCTTTTTTGATGTCTACTGGAGACACAATTTGAAAACCATACCCCATTACAATGTTTGAAGAAGGTGTTAAGTAATTCCTTTTGTTTGATGAACGAGAGTCCCAAATATCTTCGTGGTACAAGACACCAAACTGCGTAAGATGGTCCTGCCACCCACGTATTCGGTGCCATTGCACACACAGTCTGCCATCGTACACCGCTGCTTCGTAAGACCCTGCACTTATAAATACTCTGTAAGGGTTGTAAATGTACATTTTATGTGTGTTGTCATCTGTACATTCATTGCACCAGGTGTACGATACCATCATCTCTCCATGTACATCATACTAACTTCAACATAACAACACTACTAACATTCGGAAATGCACAGTGAAATCAAAACACATTGCAATCTGAATTTGTTTTTTTAGCTGCATGGTCGCCGGAAAGCCAAACCTAACATACCTCTCTTTCAACAGCACAAATGCTCAATTGTGTAATTTGAAGAAGTTATGTAAGTACAATTTTACATTGCATGTGTATTGGCATTACAAGTTAGTAGGATACAGTTCTGCACACATAATTATGAAGTCACTGCACCATAGACTGTGCCTGTGTGCACTGTACGGGGGTTTGTAAAAGGAGTGGTCACGCTGCGTGACAGTGCCATGTCTCCACCATTCAGCGTAATTGGCAGCTATGATTGTTTTTGGTTTTGTTGACATACTTCTGCAGTGCATGCAAATCGATACATAAAGGACAACACTGAAAATGAACGCAACTCTTGCACTAAAACAGCACACCATATGCTCAATGTTGCACTGCTATATTGCCTGTATTGTGCTTACAATAACCTTGCAAACACTTAAGAGTTGCACATGACTTTGTTGTATGAAAATTATTAACGCCCAAAGGTCCATATAGCACTGGTCTGGCACACAAACGTCGACAGGTGATATGATAGTGTTCCATATTTTGGCAAAACAGCTCCTGCACTGTCCTGCAATCAGAGAGGACCGCCATGAGTTTTCTTTTTGTGTATGTTTTTTTGGACACACACATCGAGAATGTGGCGTGGGTGTGATGCCACTCGCTGCCACTAACATCTTTTGTGAAAAGCAAACACATAAAAGGAGAATGTGTTGGCAACGTTTGAAAGATGATTCGCATGTGTCTGGTCATAACAGTAGAGTGGCACCTACAAAACAGAGAGCAATGTAGTGGGCGAACATATGACGCTACTCAATAACACTCAGTAAATCACACAAAGGTCCATGCCCCGACCAACAAGCACCCGTTTACGACATCCTTCCCGCAGACCCCTTGTCCTGTTCGCTGCCACTGATGACGGCTACTTACATGTATTCTTATTCCTGTTTGTTTGCAGATACCTTGCACCTTAATGTCTGTGCCACAACTTTCATTTCCCAACAGACAGGTGGGGAAGGAATCATTGCAATATTACCATAAGCGGTGTGTCCATTTGCCTTTCCGGCAAAAAGCAACCACATGCAAACCTTTATGATGTAAAGCATCACAGAGATAACAGCTGGTACCTTCCCTAACTTGCAATGAAAGTGTGTTCTCCCACACGAACTACACAGGACCACAAATTAATCCTCCGATTATAAAAGAAGTACAGCAAAGAACAGACGGCATTCTATGTTGCAATTTATCTGCAAAATGAAAAAAGCACTGGTTGCCGTCAGCTTCCACCTTCTTGTAAACATGGTATGTAAAATGAAAGCACTTGCAACAGTACACACTATTGTTCGTAGATTATGGAAATGTTCTCTGAGCAACTACTGTGTACAACAACAACCGCCACCGTACGCTCTGTGAGCACATGTCTCCTTTAGCTTGTCTTTATGTTGCTGGTTTCTAGACCTAGTTCCTCACATGACTGGGTGGCGTACGCTGGGCACACATATTATAAAAATATCTGGAGTGCACGGCTTGAGCAACTACTGTCAACAACTAATGCATACTTGCCAACCCTACCCATTTAGACAGTATGCTAAGGCTTTTTAAGCAGTCCCACCGCCTATGGATTTGGGTGTTTCATACTACCACTTTCAGTGTGTCTCTGTCAAATTGCTTTATGCCTCCCAGGCATTGATGACCGCGAGCAAAATACAGGCACAGCCAGCAGCTGCAGAGCTCAGAGATGCAGAATGAAAGGGCCTGTGTGGGATTTTGGCTGGTGGTAGGCGTGTTTGAAGTCCTCTTGATTGAAATGATGAACTGTGGCTGACCTCACCTAACTCTGAATGATCGTGTACAGACAACATCAGGTCATCACTGGGTCATTAGCACCTCAGCGCGTGTTTAGACTGGGATGAACTAGTGCAGAGGGGCAAGAGAGAGGTAATCAGGGGGTCAATGGGAAGACAATTTGTGGGGCACTGTTTTTGTAAAAATAAGTAACAGCAGGAGGTTGATAGGAGGGCAGTTTGTGGGGCACTGCTGTACTAAACAATACACATCTGAGACAAGTAGTGCCTCTTTCAGTGGCAAAAGTACTTTGTCAGTAAGCTTTGCTGGGTGTAATTGACAGTAATACCTGCGCATTCAATATGATGTCCTGAATGAAATGCATATAAGAATGGCTTAGTTTCAAACAGCGCAGGAACAAGGTCTTATCTCATTCATTAACAATGACAGCATTCCCGGCAGTAAACAGTGGGGCCGTGAAAAGGCCAGGACCAAGTGCAGGGGTGCAGTCTCACTGACACCCTCTCACCTCATCACCCCCACCAGGGACAACTGAACCACCCATCATCCTCAAGGCTCCATGCAATGTGCAGGAAGGTAATTGGTTTTGTACAAACGTGATAGATTTTGTTTTTGTAATTATAACTGTCACAAAGAACAAGGAGTGTATGGGTTGAGGTGCAATTTGTCGAGCCTGCAATGGCACCTCCGTTTTTGGAAGTCGTGTGTCGGAATCCTTTAAGCTATGGAAAGAAAGGGGTGCTTTATAGCGCCTCCAGCACACTAGAAAGCAATGTATTCACAGAGAGAGCTTTATAGTATCACTTCAAAATTCGTTAGGTTATTTCAAAGTATATCCAGTTTGCAGAATTGGAGGTAACTCGGCCGACAGATCTAGTGATGTGCCAAAGATCACACATTCTCATTGAGTGACTACAGCAATGTACAATACACATTCCTAATTATCACCTACAGTAAGCACCAAACACTTACCAACTTCAAATGTCCTATTCCAAGGACGCCCCCATATAACTTTGTAATCCACTGTCCCGTAATCTGGAACTTTGGGCTTGAAAATGTTTTGGACTACAACTCCCAGTAGCCTTTGCCATCAAAAGCAATGGTGAGGGATCATGGAAGAAGCTGAAGTGCTAAAAACCTGGAGCCCCACATGTTGCACAACAGTGCAGAATCCCATTCATTATTGGATCAGGGAGGGAAAAGAAATCATTCCTCCCTACATTCCTCCATAAAGCCCCCTATAAAAATGGCAGTAATCACTGCACTCATAGTGTCTCTTAGGGAAACCCCTCCCCCGCTTACACACCACCCAGATACTGATCAATAAGCCACTACGCTCAGAGACCTACTTCTCAAGTAGCAGCCAATGCCACTCTGCATTACACGTTTGTAAACCGCAACCTTTCTTATGGCACTCCATCGTACCCTTTCCCAAGATCCGGGAGAGCCGGGGTGGGGAGCGTGAAAGGTGTGTGTGTATGGAAGAGGTTCTGAGCATATATATGAAGGCACACATTGAAATCATTTGTAGAAAAGGCACTTATCCCAGTACAGCAATCTGTAAGAAAATTCCTAATACCCTTTGCAAGCCATTTGCGAGTGTGCCCCCGAGGAGTGACACTGATCATGCTGTGGAGTAATCATCTCGCAGTATATTGTACAGTGCAGTTCCGAGGAGTGACGCTGATAATGCTGTGGAGTAATCATCTCGCAGTATATTGTACAGTGCAGCGCCGAAGAGTGACGCTGATCATGCTGAGGAGTAATCATCTCGCAGTATATTGTACAGTGGAGCACCGAGGAGTGACGCTGATCATGCTGAGGAGTAATCATCTCGCAGTATATTGTACAGTGCAGCGCCGAGGAGCGACGCTGATCATGCTGAGGAGTAATCATCTGGCAGTATATTGTACAGTGCAGCGCCGAGGAGTGACGCTGATCATGCTGTGGAGTAATCATCTCGCAGTATATTGTACAGTGTAGTTCCGAGGAGTGACGCTGATCATGCTGTGGAGTAATCATCTGGCAGTATATTGTACAGTGCAGTTCCGAGGAGTGACGCTGATAATGCTGTGGAGTAATCATCTCACAGTATATTGTACAGTGCAGCGCCGAGGAGTGACGCTGATCATGCTGAGAAGTAATCATCTCACAGTATATTGTACAGTGCAGCGCCGAGGAGTGATGCTGATCATGCTGTGGAGTAATCATCTGGCAATATATTGTACAGTGCAGCACCGAGGAGTGACGCTGGTCATGCTGAGGAGTAATCATCTCGCAGTATATTGTACAGTGTAGTTCCGAGGAGTGACGCTGATCATGCTGTGGAGTAATCATCTGGCAGTATATTGTACAGTGCAGTTCCGAGGAGTGACGCTGATAATGCTGTTGAGTAATCATCTCGCAGTATATTGTACAGTGCAGCACCGAGGAGTGACGCTGATCATGCTGAGGAGTAATCATCTCGCAGTATATTGTACAGTGCAGCACCGAGGAGTGACGCTGATCATGCTGAGGAGCAATCATCTCACAGTGTATTGTACAGTGTAGTTCCGAGGAGTGACGCTGATCATGCTGAGAAGTAATCATCTGGCAGTATATTGAACAGTGCAGTTCCGAGGAGTGACGCTGATAATGCTGTTGAGTAATCATCTCGCAGTATATTGTACAGTGCAGCGTCGAGGAGTGATGCTGATCATGCTGAGGAGTAATCATCTCACAGTATATTGTACAGTGCAGCGCTGAGGAGTGACGCTGATCATGCTGAGAAGTAATCATCTCGCAGTATATTGTACAGTGCAGCACCGAGGAGTGACGCTGATCATGCTGTGGAGTAATCATCTTGCAGTATATTGTACAGTGTAGTTCCGAGGAGTGACGCTGATAATGCCGTTGAGTAATCATTTGGCAGTATATTGTACAGTGCAGCGCCAAGGAGTGACGCTGATCATGCTGAGGAGTAATCATCTGGCAATATATTGTACAGTGCAGCGCCGAGGAGTGACGCTGATCATGCTGAGGAGTAATCATCTGGCAGTATATTGTACAGTGCAGCGCCGAGGAGTGATGCTGATCATGCTGAGGAGTAATCATCTCGCAGGATATTGTACAGTGCAGCGCTGAGGAGTGATGCTGATCATGCTGAGGAGTAATCATCTCGCAGGATATTGTACAGTGCAGCGCCGAGGAGCGACGCTGATCATGCTGAGGAGTAATCATCTGGCAGTATATTGTACAGTGCAGCACCGAGGAGCGACGCTGATCATGCTGAGGAGTAATCATCTGGCAGTATATTGTACAGTGCAGCACCGAGGAGTGACGCTGATCATGCTGAGGAGTAATCATTTTGCAGTGTATTGTACAGTGCAGCGCCGAGGAGTGACGCTGGTCATGCTGAGGAGTAATCATCTCACAGTATATTGTACAGTGCAGCGCCAAGGAGTGACGCTGATCATGCTGAGAAGTAATCATCTGGCAGTATATTGTACAGTGCAGCGCCGAGGAGTGATGCTGATCATGCTGAGGAGTAATCATCTCACAGTATATTGTACAGTGCAGCGCCGAGGAGCGACGCTGATCATGCTGAGGAGTAATCATCTGGCAGTATATTGTACAGTGCAGCACCGAGGAGTGACGCTGATCATGCTGAGGAGTAATCATCTCGCAGTATATTGTACAGTGCAGCACCGAGGAGTGACGCTGATCATGCTGAGGAGTAATCATTTCACAGTATATTGTACAGTGCAGCGCCGAGGAGTGACGCTGGTCATGCTGAGGAGTAATCATATCACAGTATATTGTACAGTGCAGCACCGAGGAGTGACGCTGATCATGCTGAGAAGTAATCATCTCACAGTATATTGTACAGTGCAGTTCCGAGGAGTGACGCTGGTCATGCTGAGGAGTAATCATATCACAGTATATTGTACAGTGCAGCACCGAGGAGTGACGCTGATCATGCTGAGAAGTAATCATCTCACAGTATATTGTACAGTGCAGTTCCGAGGAGTGACGCTGTTCATGCTGAGGAGTAATCATATCACAGTATATTGTACAGTGCAGCACCGAGGAGTGACGCTGATCATGCTGAGAAGTAATCATCTCACAGTATATTGTACAGTGCAGTTCCGAGGAGTGACGCTGTTCATGCTGAGGAGTAATCATCTCACAGTATATTGTGCAGTGCAGCACCGAGGAGTGACGCTGATCATGCTGAGGAGTAATCATCTCACAGTATATTGTACAGTGTAGTTCCGAGGAGTGACGCTGATAATGCTGTTGAGTAATCATCTCGCAGTATATTGTGCAGTGCAGTTCCGAGGAGTGATTCTGATCATGCTGAGGAGTCATCATCTTGCAGTATATTGTACAGTGTAGTTCCGAGGAGTGACGCTGATAATGCCGTTGAGTAATCATTTGGCAGTATATTGTACAGTGCAGCGCCAAGGAGTGACGCTGATCATGCTGAGGAGTAATCATCTGGCAATATATTGTACAGTGCAGCGCCGAGGAGTGACGCTGATCATGCTGAGGAGTAATCATCTGGCAGTATATTGTACAGTGCAGCGCCGAGGAGTGATGCTGATCATGCTGAGGAGTAATCATCTCGCAGTATATTGTACAGTGCAGCGCCGAGGAGTGACGCTGATCATGCTGAGGAGTAATCATCTCACAGTATATTGTACAGTGCAGCGCCGAGGAGCGACGCTGATCATGCTGAGGAGTAATCATCTGGCAGTATATTGTACAGTGCAGCACCGAGGAGCGACGCTGATCATGCTGAGGAGTAATCATCTCGCAGTATATTGTACAGTGCAGCACCGAGGAGTGACGCTGATCATGCTGAGGAGTAATCATTTTGCAGTGTATTGTACAGTGCAGCGCCGAGGACTGACGCTGGTCATGCTGAGGAGTAATCATCTCACAGTATATTGTACAGTGCAGCGCCAAGGAGTGACGCTGATCATGCTGAGAAGTAATCATCTGGCAGTATATTGTACAGTGCAGCGCCGAGGAGTGACGCTGATCATGCTGAAAAGTAATCATCTCGCAGTATATTGTACAGTGCAGTTCCGAGGAGTGACGCTGATCATGCTGTGGAGTAATCATCTCGCAGTATATTGTACAGTGTAGTTCCGAGGAGTGACGCTGATAATGCTGTTGAGTAATCATCGCGCAGTATATTGTACAGTGCAGTTCCGAGGAGTGACGCTGATCATGCTGAGGAGTAATCATCTGGCAGTATATTGTACAGTGCAGCGCCGAGGAGTGACGCTGATCATGCTGAGGAGTAATCATCTCACAGTATATTGTACAGTGCAGCGCCAAGGAGTGACGCTGATCATGCTGAGGAGTAATCATCTCGCAGTATATTGTACAGTGCAGTTCCGAGGAGTGACGCTGATCATGCTGAGGAGTAATCATCTCACAGTATATTGTACAGTGCAGTTCCGAGGAGTGACGCTGATAATGCTATGGAGTAATCATCGCGCAGTATATTGTACAGTGCAGCGCCGAGGAGTGATGCTGATCATGCTGAGGAGTAATCATCTCACAGTATATTGTACAGTGCAGCGCCGAGGAGTGATGCTGATAATGCTATGGAGTAATCATCTCGCAGTATATTGTACAGTGCAGCGCTGAGGAGTGATGCTGATCATGCTGAGGAGTAATCATCTCACAGTATATTGTACAGTGCAGCGCCGAGGAGTGATGCTGATCATGCTGAGAAGTAATCATCTCGCAGTATATTGTACAGTGCAGCTCCGAGGAGTGACGCTGTTCATGCTGAGGAGTAATCATCTCGCAGTATATTGTACAGTGCAGCACCGAGGAGTGACGCTGATAATGCTGAGGAGTAATCATCTCACAGTATATTGTACAGTGCAGCGCCGAGGAGCGACGCTGATCATGCTGAGGAGTAATCATCTGGCAGTATATTGTACAGTGCAGCACCGAGGAGTGACGCTGATCATGCTGAGGAGTAATCATTTCGCAGTATATTGTACAGTGCAGCGCCGAGGAGTGACGCTGGTCATGCTGAGGAGTAATCATCTCGCAGTATATTGTGCAGTGCAGCACCGAGGAGTGACGCTGATCATGCTGAGGATAATCATCTCACAGTATATTGTACAGTGTAGTTCCGAGGAGTGACGCTGATCATGCTGAGGAGTAATCATCTCACAGTATATTGTACAGTGTAGTTCCGAGGAGTGACGCTGATAATGCTGTGGAGTAATCATCTCGCAGTATATTGTACAGTGCAGTTCCGAGGAGTGACGCTGATAATGCTGTGGAGTAATCATCTCGCAGTATATTGTACAGTGCAGTTCCGAGGAGTGACGCTGATAATGCTGTGGAGTAATCATCTCGCAGTATATTGTACAGTGCAGTTCCGAGGAGTGACGCTGATAATGCTGTGGAGTAATCATCTCGCAGTATATTGTACAGTGCAGTTCCGAGGAGTGACGCTGATAATGCTGTGGAGTAATCATCTCGCAGTATATTGTACAGTGCAGTTCCGAGGAGTGACGCTGATCATGCTGAGGAGTAATCATCTCACAGTATATTGTGCAGTGCAGCACCGAAGAGTGACGCTGATCATGCTGAGGAGTAATCATCTCACAGTATATTGTACAGTGCAGCGCCGAGGAGTGACGCTGATCATGCTGAGGAGTAATCATCTGGCAATATATTGTACAGTGCAGCGCCGAGGAGTGACGCTGATCATGCTGAGGAGTAATCATCTCGCAGTATATTGTACAGTTCAGCGCCGAGGAGTGACGCGGATCATGCTGAGGAGTAATCATCTGGCAGTATATTGTGCAGTGCAGTACTGAGGAGTGATGCTGATCATGCTGAGGAGTAATCATCTCACAGTATATTGTACAGTGCAGCGCCGAGGAGTGATTCTGATCATGCTGAGGAGTAATCATCTCGCAGTATATTGTACAGTGCAGCGCTGAGGAGTGACGCTGATCATGCTGAGGAGTAATCATATCACAGTATATTGTACAGTGCAGCACCGAGGAGCGACGCTGATCATGCTGAGAAGTAATCATCTGGCAGTATATTGTACAGTGCAGCACCGAGGAGTGACGCTGATCATGCTGAGGAGTAATCATCTGGCAGTATATTGTACAGTGCAGCACCGAGGAGTGACGCTGATCATGCTGAGGAGTAATCATCTGGCAGTATATTGTACAGTGCAGCACCGAGGAGTGACGCTGATCATGCTGAGGAGTAATCATCTCGCAGTATATTGTACAGTGGAGCGCCGAGGAGTGACGCTGATCATGCTGAGGAGTAATCATTTTGCAGTGTATTGTACAGTGCAGCGCCGAGGAGTGACGCTGGTCATGCTGAGGAGTAATCATCTCACAGTATATTGTACAGTGCAGCACCGAGGAGTGACGCTGATCATGCTGAGAAGTAATCATCTGGCAGTATATTGTACAGTGCAGCGCCGAGGAGTGACGCTGATCATGCTGAGAAGTAATCATCTCGCAGTATATTGTACAGTGCAGTTCCGAGGAGTGACGCTGATCATGCTGAGGAGTAATCATCTCGCAGTATATTGTACAGTGTAGTTCCGAGGAGTGACGCTGATAATGCTATGGAGTAATCATTGCGCAGTATATTGTACAGTGCAGCGCCGAGGAGTGACGCTGGTCATGCTGAGGAGTAATCATCTCACAGTATATTGTACAGTGCAGCGCCGAGGAGTGATTCTGATCATGCTCAGGAGTAATCATCTCGCAGTATATTGTACAGTGCAGCGCTGAGGAGTGACGCTGATCATGCTGAGGAGTAATCATATCACAGTATATTGTACAGTGCAGCGCCGAGGAGCGACGCTGATCATGCTGAGAAGTAATCATCTGGCAGTATATTGTACAGTGCAGCACCGAGGAGTGACGCTGATCATGCTGAGGAGTAATCATCTGGCAGTATATTGTACAGTGCAGCACCGAGGAGTGACGCTGATCATGCTGAGGAGTAATCATCTCGCAGTATATTGTACAGTGGAGCACCGAGGAGTGACGCTGATCATGCTGAGGAGTAATCATTTTGCAGTGTATTGTACAGTGCAGCGCCGAGGAGTGACGCTGGTCATGCTGAGGAGTAATCATCTCACAGTATATTGTACAGTGCAGCGCCAGGAGTGATGCTGATCATGCTGAGGAGTAATCATCTCACAGTATATTGTACAGTGCAGCGCCGAGGAGTGATGCTGATCATGCTGAGGAGTAATCATCTCACAGTATATTGTACAGTGCAGCGCTGAGGAGTGACGCTGATCATGCTGAGGAGTAATCATCTCACAGTATATTGTACAGTGCAGCGCCGAGGAGCGACGCTGATCATGCTGAGGAGTAATCATCTGGCAGTATATTGTGCAGTGCAGCACCGAGGAGTGACACTGATCATGCTGAGGAGTAATCATCTGGCAGTATATTGTACAGTGCAGCACCGAGGAGTGACGCTGATCATGCTGAGGAGTAATCATCTCGCAGTATATTGTACAGTGCAGCACCGAGGAGTGACGCTGATCATGCTGAGGAGTAATCATTTCGCAGTATATTGTACAGTGCAGCGCCGAGGAGTGACGCTGGTCATGCTGAGGAGTAATCATCTTGCAGTATATTGTACAGTGTAGTTCCGAGGAGTGACGCTGATAATGCTGTGGAGTAATCATCTCGCAGTATATTGTGCAGTGCAGCACCGAGGAGTGACGCTGATCATGCTGAGGAGTAATCATCTGGCAATATATTGTACAGTGCAGCGCCGAGGAGTGACGCTGGTCATGCTGAGGAGTAATCATCTCACAGTATATTGTACAGTGCAGCGCTGAGGAGTGACGCTGATCATGCTGAGGAGTAATCATCTCACAGTGTATTGTACAGTGCAGCACCGAGGAGTGACGCTGATCATGCTGAGGAGTAATTATCTCGCAGTATATTGTACAGTGCAGCACCGAGGAGTGACGCTGATCATGCTGTGGAGTAATCATCTCGCAGTATATTGTACAGTGCAGCGCCAAGGAGTGACGCTGATCATGCTGAGGAGTAATCATCTGGCAGTATATTGTACAGTGCAGCGCCGAGGAGTGACGCTGATCATGCTGAGGAGTAATCATCTCGCAGTATATTGTACAGTGCAGCACCGAGGAGTGACGCTGATCATGCTGTGGAGTAATCATCTCACAGTGTATTGTACAGTGCAGCACCGAGGAGTGACGCTGATCATGCTGAGGAGTAATTATCTCGCAGTATATTGTGCAGTGCAGCGCCGAGGAGTGACGCTGATCATGCTGTGGAGTAATCATCTCGCAGTATATTGTACAGTGCAGCACACTCGCATCTCAAAAATTATACAAAAGAACAGTAATAGTGAGATGGCCACCTGTGCTCTATGCAGCGCAAAGGTATGTGATAGTGCAGTGTTCCTTTTGTGATAATGGGATACGTTTTCTTTCCAAAGCATTGCTGTAAGTCAACCATTTTGTAAACATATATGTGATGTACACCTTCAAATATATGTGGGTAGCTCTGTACATTATCCATATTTTAAATGTGTAATGTCAAGGAACTCGTGTCATGTCGCAATGTCTTACGTCACTCCCAAAGAAAAGGGTGTACTCAGGGGCAATCCATACAAAACGCAAATGGTGGCATGTCACTCCTTCAAGGGCAACAAGTGTGATGAAGTACACCATATACAAGTCCGTACATTTCAGTGCACCTCTGCTGATCTATCAAGTCTATAATGTCCTCCACAACCATTGTGTAATGGTGACCAACCATAGCCTAGATGCATATGTGAAAGGGTGTACGATGGACTAAGGTAAAAACTTACCCAAACGAGCAAAGGAAAACAAAATGCACTCCATAAACATATTTGTGCAATCTATATACCCTTATTACAGTGTTGGCATGCACGGCTGCATTACGTTGGGGTGGTTTTGGCCAAGGCCTAGCCTCTGAGTGCAACCGATGCACACATAACAATGGCACAGAATGGCAAACGGGTTCATTGTGAATCTCAAAAAGTACACAAAAGAACGGTAACAGTGAGATGGCCACCCATCCTCTATGTAGCGCAGTTATGTGATTGTGCAGAGTTCCTTTTGTGCTAATGGGATACATTTTCTTTCCAAAGCATTGCTGTAAGTGAACCATTTTGTACACATATATGTGATGTACACCTTCAAATATATGTGGGAGCTCTGTACATTATCCACATTTTAAATGTGTGATGTCAAGGAACTGTAGAGGAGCTAAGTATCCCCACCTCAACCGTTCCGCCCCTTTTACCTGTATGCTGGAAACCAGAGTATGTGACATACACAGAACAGTTGAACCAACAAAGGGCAGAGTATGTACTGTGTGCAGTACCAGTGAAAATACTGACAGCAAAGAGACTCTTGGAGGAAAGTTTCCCATTGAGAAAACCATTCCTGCATACAAGAAAATATGATGGCCATTTGAATGAAATCCCGGAAGAAGCAGAGCCAATAAACAGTAAGGACGAATGGTAAAGACACCAACCATAGCCAGTATATTTCATGCAGAACTGAGATGACGCACATAGAAGAGATGCAGAGACCAGACAATGCAGATATTCTATAAGGCATCAAGAAAGTATCAAGGACAATTAACATCTTGGGATCAAGGTGAAGAAGCTTATGCCACCAAAACAGATGGAGACATTGAGTTATTTTACACTTGTACAGATGCAAAAGAAATGCAAGCAGACAGAGTAATTGTGAGGCTAGCTTATAGTGAATAGATTGCGGCAAGCGCCAACATATACATATATACGTGTGGCGAAGTAAAGGATGGATGTTTCCACTACGCCTTGTAGCAGTGCTGGACAGTAACACAAAGGCCTCATTTCTTCTGCGCCGCAGATAAAAAGCAAATTGAATAACAAAGTGAATCTCAGCAGACAAGGCTGGACGAGCCAAGAACCCAAAGTCTTATCAAACTGGAGTAAACTGACATTGGATACAAATCGTGTGAAAGAACAAAACTCCTGTTCAGAAGGCATGAACACAACAAGGAAGATGTCAGAGGTTTTTTAAAAAATAGTATTAAATGCACGAAAGGCTCGATTCCATGGTCTCGAGTCACACAGAAGCATGAAATTGGACGAACGAGATGGTCACACCTAAGCACGAATGCAGACCGTGCTTTTCACTCCATATATTTCTCAGAGCTAATAACACTCTCAAGGCCGAGCTTCAAAGCCTAATTGACACTAGACCACTGAGGTGATGATGGATTGATATGCTAATTGGTAGGAAGCAATGGTTAAGGCGAACTCACCAGCACCTGGATGGCCAGCCTGCAGGCTGCTAGACGTAGGTGGAAAAATACTGACAGAGGTTAGAGTGCCGACCAATTGTAGAGGACCGTGTATTTAGGGGTCCTATAGTTGTGTAAACCAATGGGACATTGTGTATTTAGTGACGTTCATAGAGGTCATTATTAGGGGAGGGCTTAGTTGCCCCACATTTAGTTGCCCCACATGATGTTAAGTAACCAATCACATATTCACACTTTTTTAGACTAGTATGGATCGTATACTTAGATGTTCACTTAGAGCCACTCACCCATACTCGTAGGCTTTTGTAGTTTGCCACGTAGGATGATGTTGGTACATAGTAGGTTAACATCATTCATGATGAGTTTTTCTTATAAGATCTCAGTTTTTACTAAGAATATTTGAGTAAGAGGATCAAGCTATTTCGTAGATGTTCATTATGCTCCAAGTTGTAGATAATTGATATTAAATCAGTCTTCCTTTTGCCAACTACCTGAGTCGTCTCTATTATTGATGTATGAATAAAGTCTGCATCCCCATCCATCTCCAGGGTAATTGCTACTCATCAAAGGGGCTGGGATATCCAGTTCACTTGGTAGCAGAGGATAGTTCAGAGCCATCGACATGAGTAAACTTTAGAGATTTGGAAATATCGTATGACCTTTGCCATTCAGCTGAAAGGACGTGAAGCACCCCATAGATAGTGGTTAGTGTAATTTGAAAAGGCCTTGCAAGCTGGGTGTGATGGGTCCCCTAGTTTCCATAGAATCCCCTCCCATGTCTATGAGAAGCGGATCAATCTGAAGGTTGAAGAGGCAGTAAAAAAGGCGGACGATCCAGAGAGTCAGAAGACGAAAATTATAGCGGTGAGTAAAAGCTGAGCGAGTTGGCAAAAGTATGGGTGATGAGTGAAGAAAAGAAGTGAGTAACGGAGGGTGGCAGGATAAAACATAACATGAGAGTCAGAGTGTTACATGTATATATGGGGAATGAGATATTGACTTGAGTGTGGCCAAGCAATAGAAAATCATCAAGAGAGGCCACAATAAGAGAAAACGCCCTGGCCTGTGTTATTTACTAACGAAAGAGAAGGAATTTGAACCTAGAGTCCCTTAGAGGATGACGTAGAAAATGGATTTCTATTAAAGGCAAAACTAAAGAGGTTAATTTACACTTCGTATGAAGTATTTTAGAGGGCAAGACAAGTCTTGAAGAGAAGATCGTAGAAGATTTATGTGTCATAAATCACCAAGGTATCTTATGAAAAGGATACGGTAACCCAGAGTGTTCTCACGGCAACTTAAAGAAACGTCAGGTGCTTCAGCGCCGGCGCTTCTGCAACGAAGCCGGTCTACTCCGGTCCACGGCGTCCAACGGCTCACGGCCAGAAATGCTGGTGGTTTCCAAATTCAGGCTTCGCGGCTAAAACTCAGGTATGGGTTACCCAAATCTTACTGATCTACTGTCCCGAACTGCTATATTACAGCAGCAAGGGTTGGTCCAAGATTTTCTCAGACACAGACATGATCCACTCAATCAAAACGAGACACAGATTAGAAGCTTTACACCTAAATCTACCCCCTTCACAAAAACAAACCAGGAGACAGGAGCTGATAATGTACACCTTAAAATTGCACTACTTAACACCAGGTCAATGTCTAAACATGCTCAAGAAATCCACGATTACATTATAGATGAAAAACTAGACATTTTATGCCTAACAGAAACATGGCTGCAGGAGCCAGTTGGACCTACTATTGATATTGCAGTACCTACAAACTACAACATATATCTAAAAAATAGGGAAACTGGAAAGGGCAGAGGAGTGGCGATTATCGCAAAAAACTCACTTAAACTCTTTGCCACCCCTATTCAGTGCTCAGGATGTGAGGTCATTCACCTCAAACTGACTCCTATGCAAAACAACTGCATTAACATTATCACTATATATAGACCCCCATCCCTAATATCAGAGTTCAATGACGAGATTGTGTCCATATTAAACAACCTCAAATCAACCAACACAGAGACTATACTTCTGGGCGACATAAACAGATGGAGGGGAATCCAACATGACCAACAAGCCATAAGCCTAGAAGAGGACCTTGAGAATAGCAACTTCACCATTATTAACAAAGGCCCTACGGCAACCACAGGGAACCAGCTGGACTGGATTGTCACAAATAGCCATAAAGTAACCATGCTTGGAACTTATCCATGCATCTGGTCGGACCACTTTAAAATTGAAATCTCACTATTACTGAACTTTAAAAAGGAAATACCAGCTAATGTACCGAAATCAGTCCTTGGCAGGAATCTGAAAAAAATCACGATCATTATGCTTTCAGAGGAAATGCAGAAAATCATGGCCACCAGCAATGGTGAAGACCCTAGTGAACACATAATATCAACATACAATCAAGGCATGACAAAACTGTTAGATCTCCATGCCCCCCCTAAAAGAAAAGAAAGTCAGACCAAATTCCAATCACCAAAAATGGTTCACTGCTGAAGAAATTGAGCTAAGAAAAGACAAAAGGAACCATGAGAGGAAATGGCTAAAAGAACCCACTGAAATAAACAAAACAAATTGGAAGATTGCAGACCACATATACAAATCTAAACTCATAGATTTGAAGAAAAACTACTATAATGACATCATTAGCACTGCAGCCAACTCCACCGGAAAGCTTTTCCAGATCCTCAAATCCATAGACAAACCCACAACACTTACTCCACCCTTCCAACCCACTGAAACAGATTGCGAGAAAGTCCAAATTGCATTCCAAAATAAAATGTCCAAAGCTAGAGAAACCATCATTAACTGCCTGACCACAAACACCTCACTTAAAACCCACGTGATAGAAACCTCAAAATTCCAATTCAGACCCATCACACTCGATGTAATGAAGAAAACACTCACCACCATGAGGTGTACCTCATGCTCGGAAAATGTTTTACCACCTAAACTCATTCTAGAAAACCCTGACATCTTTGCCCCTTTCTTCACAAGAATGGTAAACACTTATTTTAGGGACTGAACTGTACCCAACATTATCAAAACGGTCACGGTCACTCCTCTACCAAAAAAACCTGACCTCAACCAACAGGACCCGGCCAATCTCAGACCCATTACTAACTGCAATTTTCTGCTTAAAATGTTGGATAAAATAGCCACAGAACAACTTCAAAGCTATGTAGATGAAAACAACTTATTGCACCCACAGCAGTCCGGATTTAGATCCAGCCACAGTACCGAGTCTGCGCTGTTAGACCTTCAGACAGAAATGCTGTCTATTTTGGACAAAGGCAAATCAGGCCTGCTAATATTTTTGGACCTCTCGGCAGCATTTGATTTGCTTGATCATGCTAAACTCCGAGAGGCCCTTGAATACTCAGGCAACTGCTCACCAGGAGCAATTGAATTGATAGCCTCATTCTTGCAAAAAAGGCAATCCAGGATTGTCTGGGGAGACAAAACATCTAACACCAAACCAGTCGATTGTGGTGTCCCCCAAGGGGCCAGCTTTTCTCCTTTGCTTTTCAATCTCTACATGCGCCTCCTTTGCACCATGCTAACCCAGTTGGGTATATTTTTTACGAATTTTGCCGACGATACCCAACTAGTGTTTGAACTCAGTGGGGATTACAAAATGGATAGTGACAAACTCTCATCCCTATACAACACCATAGAATGTTGGATGAAAGAAAATTGGATGTGCTTGAACGGCTCCAAGACTGAGTTTATGATATTCGGCTCCACACAGGCCAGAAAGAATTTGAGCCCATCCTACTCATCAATCCTCATCAAAAATACCCAATTCCAACATCAGAAAAAGTGAAGACCTTAGGAGTGTATCTTCAAGCATCATTAGGGGGGCTGAAGCACACACAGCCTACCTAAAGAAAAACTGTCAGTACCACCAAATACTTTTGAGAAAAATCAGACCATTTCTAGATCAAAAAAATGACACGATCATCGCTAGAGCCACTATAGTGTCCAGATTGGATTATGGAAATTCCCTACTACTAGGAGCTAACAGCAAATGTGTGCAAAGATGCCAAGTAATCCAAAATAATGCTATCAGAACGATCACAGGAAAAACTCGGAGAGAACATATCACCGGAGAAAGGAAGGCTCTCCATTGGTTGGCTATGAAGGAGAGAATTTCCTTCAAGTCTCTCACCATGGTTCATCGCTGCCTATATGGCAAAGCCCCGGTCTACCTCAAGAAACAAATCAAGTGGTACGAGCCACCTAGGCGACTTAGATCCTCCAACACGGGTAAATTGCAAATCACTAAAACAAAAAAGCAGCACGGCCTTGGCAAGGCCTTCCCGACCTTAAGTATCAAAAAATGGAACGAACTTCCCACCTCATTGAAGCTTGAACCCAATTACATTCTCTTCAGGAAAACATTGAAAACATTACTCTTCAATTGAATCCTGGAAGTAGCTCTCACCAAGTATGAAGCAACACTGGTCACTCCACACCTTGTCCCGTCTTAACCTGCTGTTGTCCTGTCTCTTCGTAAGCGCTCTGATGCCCGCGGGCTTTAGCGCTATACAAATAAATAAATAAATAAATAAAAAATAAAAATAAATAAACCAAAATGATACAATTGGTAGGGCTCTTCCGGATCCTTGATAATTCACACGGCTTGACAGTAGTGAAGTCAAATTAGACCTTCCAAATGATACAACTCTCTGACTAGTAAAACAGGCAGAGAGAGGGATCACTGGAAAGGGCGTGGGAGCATCATAGGAAGTCAACCTAGGGTAAAATAAAGTATCATGAGAAAGTGTCCCAACTAAACTCTCATTAATAGCACAGCAATAGCACTAGTACAACACGAACCTGTTGGTGGAATCTCCACCAACAAGTCTCTGAAGAAATCCAGGAATTGAAACAACGACAAAGGAGGGAAGGTTAGTAAGGGAGAATTATCCCGAATGGTACAAGGCTCACGCTAGATACCGGGTTGGTGCAACACAGGAACGCGTCCAAAGTACTGTGCACAATCACCTTCAAATAAGTTGGTAATACTTCCTTTCCCACGTAGAACAGAAAATTGATGAAATGAGTCCACCTGTTATCTCATCACAGGTGCCAGGGATTCAATCCAAAGCGAAGCACAAATGCGTGTGGAATTACACGTTTCAAAGAGTTAAAAAAACGCGTGCAATTTTACATGCAACAAAAGTTTGCGCAGCCTGGACATCCGCTCTTGAAAGTACAGTAGACAGCGTGGTGTTTGCACGCAACAAAAGTACACGCAACCAGAACCGCAACGTGTAAAGAGTATAATAGACTGTGTGTGATTTTACACGGAACAGAAGTACACGCAGCCAGGACAGCCGCACTTGGAGAGTTCAAGAAACCGTGTGGGCTTTTACACGTGAACAAAGTACACGCAGCCAGGACAACCGCACTTGGAGAGTACAGTAGACTACGTGTGATTTTACATGTAACAGAAGTACACGCAGCCAGGACAGCCGCACTTTAAGAGTACAAGAAACCGTGTGGGCTTTTACACGTGACAAACTTACACACAGTCAGGAAAGCAGCATGCAAAGAGATCAGGAACCCGTGTGTGTGGATACACGTGACTGAAGAACACGCAGACAGTGCTGCCAAAACTTGCGTGTGAAAGAAAACTGTCTGATGGTCTTCTCATGGACGACTGCCAAAAATAGCGTGTAGTATTTCACGTGAACAGAAAACTGCCGTAACTTCTAGAAAGCGGCTCCAGGAATTTGCGTGTGGAAGAAACACACCGAAGAGAGCCAAAGAAGTAACTGAAGAGATGCGAGGATGCAGATCAAGGATTCAGCTACCAAACGCCATGATGGTTTAATCAGAATCAGTGAGAATCGTCTCCACGTTGCTTATGAACGTAATGCAGTAACACACGTGACTACCCTGAATCACGTGAATTCAACGACGTGAATAATGCAAACGTTGTTTTCCCGGCAGGACATCAAACAACCTCCATTTAGAATAGAACGGTCTAGCAGTTTTATGAGCATAACCCATCCTGCGTGAAGACGGTGTTCCAGGCCTAGAGGTAATATGTCCACCATGCATGACATTATGTGACCAGTCGAGTTTGTCTGTTTTGTTTTATATGGTTTCGAAAATGATGATGTCATAAACAGAAAAATTAATTGATTGTTTTAAATTGAATTTGATGGATGTTTTGTAGCGAGATTAGAGTAAACATTGTGATTAACGGGATTGGAGCTTGCGACGATTGGTGCCTGCTCATATTGTTTTATATTTCTGAAACATACTTTTTAAATCTGTGGTTTAAAGCAAGAGAGTGTCAAACAGGTTAAGAGTAGAGGAATTTGGAAATTGAGGACATTACTCCACTTGTGCATCTCTGCAAGCAGTTGTCGAAACATGCACCTAAACTTAGACAGTACAATGCGGAATGTGTTAAAGGAACCGTGGATGAAATGTTTATGCCGTAGCTGCAAGTAGGGTCACTATCGAAGGCAGTCCTGCAGCATATGACCACATATTTGCATACAGCATACACAGGGAAAAAGCTAGGCAACCGACTAGTGAGTTTAGAGCTTTGGAATATGTACCAGGAGGAGTGAGATGAACCGCCTCCTGTAGATTGGATACTTAATGTATGCAAAGAGGGGGGCGAGGAGCCCTTTGCTCCCCCGCCCCAGCTGAAATAGAAGACGGGAGCAAGAAAGACGATGGGTTATACCCATTGAGGGAGCTTAAGGCAGCGGCAGGGTATAGCAACCCGGCATATGAGTCGCCTACGCAAAGTAGTGACGAGGGTCCAGAGAAAAGTACAGAGAGAGATGTAATCTCTAAGGTCCCGAGGGACAGGGAAAGACGCGATAAAGAGAGAAGTGATAGAGCAAGCACATCTCTAGATATAGGAAGAGAAATAAAGAGATGGAAGGGAGAAAGAGACTAAGCTGATGAGATAGCGCTCGTACAGAACGAATGGAGGGGTGGTCAGATTTTCCATAAACTTAATGGTAAAGGCATCGAGGAAGTAAGACAAAGGGAAGATCAAGATGAGCAAGATAAAAAAGATAAAGAAAGAGAGGAACGATTGAAAGACAAAGGAGCAAAAAGGAAGGATCGGCAGAGACGAGAGCAGTAATGTCAAGAAATGCAGTCAAGAAAACAAGCGTGCGCAGAAAAGCAAAGAAACCGAGATAACAGACAGAGAGCGATCGATGAGCAGGAAAAGCTACAACGAAAAAGAATAGAAGAGGAGGAACAGAAGTTAAGGGATGAGAGAATACAGAGACAAAAGGATAAGGAGATACGCTGGGCAAACGAGAGAAGGGATATGAAGAAAAGGGAAGAAGACAGAGTCAGAGCGGAAGCAAGGAAATGTAGAGAATTTGACAATGATATGGAACATAAAAGAAGGAAGATTGCAAGTGATCTCGATCGCCTGAAAAAGGAGATAAGAGATCCTGAACCAGAAGTAGCATGAGAGGATACAGAGGAATTCTTCCCAGAATATGAGTCATTACCAGGCCCATCAAGAGTAAATCTAGAAGACGAGTTTGACTCTAGGAGCATTGGGGAAGTGATTGATAAAGTATATCATGATTTGATGGCTCAGAAGGAATCAAAGGGGAAGGGAAAAAATGAGAGCACTCAGCTGTATGTCACAGAGGGAGCTTTGTGTAGTATGAAGCATAAGGAGATGTCTTTAGACAGACTGACTCTGAACAGAGACGAGGAGGAGAGAAGTTGCACAAGTTGGGCACAAGAAATGTCAGATGAAGACAGGGATAGCGTCCATGGGGAAGAGAGAGGGAATGTATGCAGTCCTGAGGGATGTTTTTCAATGGGGAAAGAAGTCAGACAGTCAGATTTAAATGCACCTATATCTAGGGCATCAGAACCATGAACACAGTTAGAACGACCTAAAGGGCAACTCCATGGTGTGAGGGGAGAGTCACAGCCTTATGTGAGCAGATTAAGATTGCTACCAGGCAGAAGGCAATGTGGGGATATTGTCCCTGCGCTGGACAGACAAATGATGAGAGATGAGAATGATTTTGGGGCGTTGCAGTTTCCCTATTGGAAAAAGGAGGGGCCATACCACAGCATATACCATGGCCCCAAATGGACAAGGATACTTTAGGGTGTAAACTCCTGAGTTTAACTTCTGGCGCTGTGAAATGGATACACAAGTTAGAAAAAATAACGGGGAAATATATTAGCTATAGGGGACATTAAGGGTCTCCAGATCACCATACTTGGTGAGAGAGATGATGACGTGTGGATAAGGGCAGGATATGCTGGTGTTACTACAGTTAACACTGCTCATGATGGAGCACCATTCAATAATTGCAGGGCAGGAGTCTGGAAAGCGCTTAGAGTACTGTATCCAGACACGTCTGATTTGGGAACTATAATGACGAAAAAGATGCAGGACAGAGATGATCCGCTTGTTTACGTTCAGAGTTTTCAGGAACAGTGGAATGAAGACGCGCAAATCTTGGGAAAATCCATACCTGTGTTCTATCATATGTTGTGCCAAAGGCTGGCAGACCTTGTACAAAAGCAGCGCAAGAGGTTAGTGGGTATAGAAGCCAAACCATGGTTGGAGATTCAGCTGCCCATTGCGCATTACTGCAGACTCTTGCAAGAAAAGAATCACAAGAAAGATGATGCTAGGAAAAGCGGAGAGGCAAAATGAGTACAGAAGAAACTGTCTAAATATGCCATTGAAGGGGCAATGTTGACTAGTGTAGATGGATCAAATTCACAGCAGATTGCAAATATGTCACACGTGAATTACCAAAAGCAGTTTGATCCGAGCAATAATGGGTTTACTCCGGCAGGAAGGGGTGGATTTCAAGGAAAGGGTTTTCAGAATAATCAAGGGAATTGGCAGAATAATCAGGGAAGCTTCCAGACCAATCAAGGGGGGGTTTCAAAATATGTAGAATGATGGTCAAAACATGCAGGATGGCCAAATTAGGAGGCCATCTACATGTTGGAGATGCGGGATGACAGGGAATTTTGCTCGTATGTTTAGAAGTCAATTGTTCATGCAAAACAGACAGTTTTTAAGAGGGGGGACTTCAAACCCGCCTGCGTATTCACAGCAGAGTGGTGATGGGTTTGCTCAGAATCAAACGATGCAGCAACAGCAAGCACCGAGGGTGCAGCAAGACTTGTAAATGCAGCAAGCAGCAGTGGCTCCACCACAAGGACAGTCGCAGCACTCATCCATGCAGATCCAGCAGAGCACAAGTACAGGACAGCTCATAACTCCTAGAGTAGGGGGTGACACTGTCGATGGAGGGAATCCTTTTACAGGTAACGGGATGCGCCTGTACCCACAATAGGACAGCTCACTGGGAGACTTGATGTGTTCAGTACTATGTGTGACGCTGAATCCTCATGACGAACCAAGGGTGGATGTCAATATAGGAGGCAAAGGTTTTTCGTTTTAAGTAGACACGGGTGCAACGCTCTCATGTATACGAGAGGGAAAGTTTTCAATGTCTGGCAATGCCTTGAATACTCGAGGGTTTTCAGGAGCTACAAGTAGAGTTCTTTTTACTGAAGACTTACCAGTCTCTATACGAGAATGCGATATGAAGGTGCCTTTGCTATATTCAAGGCAGACACCTGTCAATATATTGGGTGGAGATTTAATGACGAAATTGAAAATGACAATCTCGTTTACTGCTGATGGCATAGTGTGTTCAACACCAGGAATACATTATTTAAACGTGGCCAAATTAATTATGGCATTTTCAGGACAGATAGCCATGAAAGCAACGCGTTTAGAACCAGAGATTTTCCATTATGGAGTATGTATTTTATTGACATGGTTGCCAGGCCTTGCAGAACAATGAGAAAACCTGATGAATTTTTGTTTAAGCCAAAGATACCTATGCATGAAGAAGAGGGACAAGTTTTTTCAAACAGCCATAGTACGAGGTGAAATGGGTTTGCTTGATAGAAATGATGATAGAGGCAGACAATGGTGTGCAGTAATTGCCATCGGGGAAGGTTACAGATTGACTAACGTCACTGATTATGACCTATTTGGAGATCATCCATCTGATGACGAAGTGATATTTGAAATGAGTATCACTTACTGGATGAGAGCAATTAAACAAGAGGTTTCTCATAAAATGATGTCAGTACAAAACTGTCCTGAGTATTTTGACGAAGACATGGCAAATGTGCCAACCTCATTATGGACTGCAGATCCCTATAACGTAGGCCTGTTGAAGGGGGTTGGAGAAGTACAGATTAAATTAAAACCAGGAGCAATCTTACCTCAAGCATGACAGTAGCCCATGTCTAGAGAGGCAGATTAAGGTATTTTTAAGACGATTTGCGCCATGATGGATCAGGGTATCTTAGTCATGTCAGAGTCCCATACAGCAGCGTACCCTATCATGAAATCTAAGGGGGGGGGGGTCTTGGAGTCTAATTCAATATCTTAGACCGATAAAGAAGATTGTAGAGGCCGAGTGCCCTCTAGTTCATAATCCGACTACAATCTTATGTATTATAGCTGTTGGAGTACGATATTTCACTGATTGATTTGAAAAATGCATTTTTCTCAATCCCATTACACAAAGACTCGCAGGATCTGATGTCATTCACATTCAGACAGACTAAATCAAAAAAGCACAATATTATCTCAGGGGTATTGTGAGTCTCCATCCATTTTCAATAGAGTTCTGCAGATGGACTTTGAGCAATATTGATTTAGAAAGTGTTGTGTTGCAATATGTAGATGACATGTTAGTATGCAGCACTTCAGAGGAAGAGTGTAGACGTGATTCTGTTCAGCTGATGCTTACACTTGCTGACAAAGGATATAAGGTTGACAAAGAGAAGTTACAGTATTGTCAACAAGAGGTGTTATACTGTTAGGCAGAATCCTGTGCAGTGCCCTTAGGGACCACTACACACGATTAAGACTACAGGTGGCAATACAAGTTTTACCTTTGGTACAAGCCTGTACTACTATGTCAGAGTGGTAGCAGTGGCGGAGCAGCCAGGCTTATCTCAAGAGTATTTGAGCAGTAGCAGAGATTACACAAAGGACCACAATTACTGTGACTCAAGCAAACACTGACTCAAGGTTTCAGGTAAAAAATATAAGTACATTTATTTTTGAACCATTCATTATAAACACAACACTTCTATTAAACTCAAATAAAAACCACACGTTACATATACTACAACTAACCAATTCACTTTGTACAGTAAGTCTCAAGGTAAGTACCCTGTGTTGAATGAACTGGTGTTACGAACAAAGCACGTTACCGTGAATACAATTTCGATCACTTTTTGACAGTTCGGTCTACTAAATAAACGCGTATCCGTGACATGAAATGCTACCGGGGCAAAAACACACTTAGCACCTGAGATACCCAGAGGGAGTTGGAGGTAAAAATCACAGGCAATATTTTGGTTAGGCAGGCAGAATCAAGAAACACTCAGAAACAGGAGTTCAAAAGTCAAAGGGCCCGAGCCAGGGTCGAAAAAAACCGGGGCCTGTTGCCTAAGATCACACAGTGAGACAGTTCACGATTCAACGTAGCCAAAAGTACTTTGATATTGTCAATGTTCGGAAACAAAAGTTATAAGTAGGAGGGAAGACAAGGGCAAGCCTTGGAAATGAAGAAAAGGGATTCACCCAGTTTCCTCAAGTAGAACACACTACCTTGTTCCAATTGTGCAGCTGGTGCTTTGGCAGTTGTTCCTGTTGGTTTCCCGCAGACCCACAATTCCTGGAGCTTCGTTGTGAAGGAGGACGTCTGAAGGGGGTCTGCACCACATAGGGATGAAGCCGGCAGCAGCGACGAGGAATAAAAGGTGCGCTCCTTAAAAACAGGAGAGGCTCTTCAGGTGGCTATCCGGACCACTACAGCAACGTGCAGCGATTTCGACCAAGGAAGAGGATCCTCTGGCTGTGGAAGATGAGCTGGTTATCCCCACCAAGCTCAAGGAAAGAAGACTCCGGACTGGATCTTCTCTGAGTTGTCGAAGGGAAGATAGCTCAGGACTGCACCAGGGCTTCACCGGGACGGGGTAGTTGCAGCAGCCGTTGTTCTCTCCGCATCTGTTCGGTTCCTTGTAGTTCCAGTCGTAACTCTCTGACTTCTAGCCCAAGAGACCTGCCTTTTATGCGGAAAACCCCCATTCACACAGCCTGGCTGTCAATCACCCAGCAGGGGGGTTGTCCAGCCCGGACAACTACCCTGGCCAATCATGACAAAGTGCAACTTGGGCTTCCTAGGATACCCTGTGCAGGGGGTGACAACACCCCTCCCTCACATTCAGCCCACCTAGACACCCAGGCGCCTTGAGGAGGGCTTCTGAGCAGAAGTCCGCCAAAAGACAGTGAACAAAGAAGGCGAACCTAGTTTGCCGCACAAAGTAAAACACAAGAAGGACTTTAACAAATAGAAATGGCAAATAAACCCAACCGGAGCCAAAAGAAAGACGATGTGGTCAAGCGGGTTTATGTTCGAGGCTAATATAATAGCCAAGAACAGTACCACGTTTATCTAATATAATCACGGTAGAAAAGTTAGGGTACATACCACTGCCACCAGCCAAGTCTAAATGTTAAAAGAGCGAAACAATGCTCTAGGAGGTACAGGTAAAAAGGGATACAAATTAACCTTTTCCAGTACTCCATAGAAGATGGGGTGTACTGGATCTGTGGTAGATTGACTAAGTAAAGTTAATGGTAACTTTACCTTTTTCTGGGGGACGGTAGTCGCCTCAGAAATGGAGTCGAGGGAAGTCTCAAAGACAACCCTGTGCCACGGCATTGAAGGTGCTGTGTGACACACAAAAAGAAGAGGGCTACTGAAGTGGTGTACTTCAGAGTCCACAATCACAAAAACAGGTGGAAACACATAGCAAAACACAGGTAAGAGTGGGGAAAAGCTCTCACCCTTACCAAGTGGAAAAGAAAACTCCAGAAGTCCAGCAAAGCTGCTGGGGGACTCACTAGGCGAGGGAAATTAGCCATAAATGAGAATTCTCCCTAACATATACATTGGCCAATTGATTTCAAATGAAGGAAAGAAGGTTACACCTGAGAGAGCTGAGGCTATTTTGAAAACCACAAAGCCACACATGATAAAACATGTGCAGAGATTTCTGGGATTGTGTAACTATGTCAGAGCATGGGTCTTTGACTGCAGCTCATATATAAGGCCTTTACTGCAGGCTTTAAAGTAAGCACAGGCAACGCATGAAAGAATCGTGTGGAATGAGGAGATGGAAGAAGGGTTTGACGACTTGAAAAAAGCGATTTGCATAGCTCCAGTTTTAGGGATTCCTAATTATGCTGAGGAATTATTATTATTCTTGCATACAGGAGGCACTGTAATGACAGCAGTACTCACACAGAGAACCACGTTGGGGTACAAGCCCCTTGCATATTACAGTGGGATTTTAGACCCAGTGATAAGAGGTTAATTTCCGTGCGTACAATCGATGGCAGCCACTGCGTTCACCATAGAAAAAGCTGCAAGTATAGTGATGGGATGCTCTATGATGTTATTTGTTGAACATGTAATATTTTCCATTCTAGAGAAACCAAAAGGGATGTT